>NW_026527324.1:0-300000 GCF_022682495.2 Desmodus rotundus
AAGGGGCCCTCCCTGGGGAGTGGAGGAACATGGGAGGCCCCCAGGAGATGGCTTTTCT
Organism: Desmodus rotundus; assembly: GCF_022682495.2. NCBI lineage: Eukaryota > Metazoa > Chordata > Mammalia > Chiroptera > Phyllostomidae > Desmodus > Desmodus rotundus. The sequence goes on from NW_026527324.1 coordinate 59, forward strand.
CCGAGCCGCGGCTGGCTCGTTTCGGGCCTATACGTGGGCCGCGCATCGCGCACTCAGGCTCCCAAGCACACGCCTTCCTCGGCTCACCTGACCCACCCTTTAGAGGTCACAGCAGTTCCACAGGGTCCCTGGGCACCTGTCCGTGGACACAGGAGCCCTCCCTGCCACCTAAAGGACCACGCGATTTCCGCTGGGGAACACTCCCCAGAAGCACTCCCAGCCTCGCACAGACACTGTGCGCAGGATAGACTTGTGGACCAGGGGCCTGGGCGGGGAATTTTCCAGGGAACTCTCTAAAGGCCAGGTGCCCTCTGTCGCCCTGGGAGTGCCCACGCCATCCCTTAACCCTGCAGGACACTATCATCCAGCAATAAGCAGCCCTCTGCCTCCACGGGGCTCAAACACCTGGGCCCGTTGTGCGAGCACCTGGCGTTCGTGCAGGCAAACCCGCAGACCCCTCTGGCCCGAACCCACCACTGCGAAGATCCCACTTTTCTTCCATCCGTAAAGGGGTCCTCCTTGAGGAGTGGAGGAACATGGGAGGCCCCCAGGAGATGGCTTTTCTCCAAGGCGCGGCTGGCTCCTTTCGGGCCTATACGTGGGCCGCGCGTTGCGCACTCAGGCTCCCCACAACAGGCCTCCCTCGGTCACGGGACCCACCCTTGAGGTGTCTCCTGACCCACCCTTGAGGGGTCACGTGACCCACACCTGGGGGTCTCGTGACACACCCCTGAGGTGTCTCGTGACCCACCCCTGGGGGGTCTCGTGACCCACCCCTGAGGGGTCACGTGACCCACACCTGCGGGGTCACGTGACCCACCCCTGGGGGGTCTCGTGACGCACCCCTGAGGGGTCACGTGACCCACCCCTGAGGGGTCTCGTGACCCACCCCTGAGGGGTCACGTGACCCACCCTTGAGGGGTTTCGTGACCCACCCTTTTGGGGTCACGTGACCCACCCTTGCGGGGTCTCGTGACCCACCCTTGGGAGGTCACCTGTCCCACCCTGGAGGGGTCAGGTGACCCGCCCTTGAGAGGTCACAGCAGTTTCACAGGGTCCCTGCGCACCTGTCCATGGAAACAGAAGCCCTCCCTGCCACTCAGAGGACCGCGCTATTTCCCCTAGGCCTCACTGCCCAGCAGCACTCTCAGCCCCGCACAGACAGTGTGCTAAGGACAGACTTGGATATCTGGGGCCTGGGCGGGGGATTTTCCATGGAACTCTCTAAGGGCCCGGTGCCCTGTGTCGCCCGGGAGTGCCCATGCCCTTCCTTGACCCCGCAGGACACTTGCATCCAGCAATAAGCAGCCGTCTGCCTCCACGGGGCTCAAACACCTGGGCCCGGTGTGCGGGCACCTGGCGTACGTGGAGGCAAACCCCCTGACCCTTCTGTCCCGAACCCACCACTGCGAAGATCCCCCTTTTCTTCCATCCGTAAAGGGGCCCTCCCTGGGGAGTGGAGGAACATGGGGAGGCCCCCAGGAGATGGCTTTTCTCCGAGCCGCGGCTGGCTCGTTTCGGGCCTATACGTGGGCCGCGCATCGCGCACTCAGGCTCCCAAGCACACGCCTTCCTCGGCTCACCTGACCCACCCTTTAGAGGTCACAGCAGTTCCACAGGGTCCCTGGGCACCTGTCCGTGGACACAGGAGCCCTCCCTGCCACCTAAAGGACCACGCGATTTCCGCTGGGGAACACTCCCCAGAAGCACTCCCAGCCTCGCACAGACACTGTGCGCAGGATAGACTTGTGGACCAGGGGCCTGGGCGGGGAATTTTCCAGGGAACTCTCTAAAGGCCAGGTGCCCTCTGTCGCCCTGGAGTGCCCACGCCATCCCTTAACCCTGCAGGACACTATCATCCAGCAATAAGCAGCCCTCTGCCTCCACGGGGCTCAAACACCTGGGCCCGTTGTGCGAGCACCTGGCGTTCGTGCAGGCAAACCCGCAGACCCCTCTGGCCCGAACCCACCACTGCGAAGATCCCACTTTTCTTCCATCCGTAAAGGGGTCCTCCTTGAGGAGTGGAGGAACATGGGGAGGCCCCCAGGAGATGGCTTTTCTCCAAGGCGCGGCTGGCTCCTTTCGGGCCTATACGTGGGCCGCGCGTGCGCACTCAGGCTCCCCACAACAGGCCTCCCTCGGGTCACGGGACCCACCCTTGAGGTGTCTCCTGACCCACCCTTGAGGGGTCACGTGACCCACACCTGCGGGGTCTCGTGACCCACCCCTGAGGGGTCACGTGACCCACACCTGCGGGGTCTCGTGACCCACCCTTGGAAGGTCACCTGTCCCACCCTGGAGGGGTCAGGTGACCCGCCCTTGAGAGGTCACAGCAGTTTCACAGGGTCCCTGCGCACCTGTCCATGGAAACAGAAGCCCTCCCTGCCACTCAGAGGACCGCGCTATTTCCCCTAGGCCTCACTGCCCAGCAGCACTCTCAGCCCCGCACAGACAGTGTGCTAAGGACAGACTTGGATATCTGGGGCCTGGGCGGGGGATTTTCCATGGAACTCTCTAAGGGCCCGGTGCCCTGTGTCGCCCGGGAGTGCCCATGCCCTTCCTTGACCCCGCAGGACACTTGCATCCAGCAATAAGCAGCCGTCTGCCTCCACGGGGCTCAAACACCTGGGCCCGGTGTGCGGGCACCTGGCGTACGTGGAGGCAAACCCCCTGACCCTTCTGTCCCGAACCCACCACTGCGAAGATCCCCCTTTTCTTCCATCCGTAAAGGGGCCCTCCCTGGGGAGTGGAGGAACATGGGGAGGCCCCCAGGAGATGGCTTTTCTCCAAGCCGCGGCTGGCTCCTTTCGGGCCTATACGTGGGCCGCGCGTGCGCACTCAGGCTCCCCACAACAGGCCTCCCTCGGGTCACGGGAACCACCCTTGAGGTGTCTCCTGACCCACCCTTGAGGGGTCACGTGACCCACACCTGGGGGGTCTCGTGACACACCCCTGAGGGGTCACGTGACCCACCCCTGGGGGGTCTCGTGACCCACCCCTGAGGGTTCACGTGACCCACCCATGAGGTGTCTCGTGACCCACCCCTGGGGGGTCTCGTGACCCAACCCTGAGGGGTCACGTGACCCACACCTGCGGGGTCACGTGACCCACCCCTGAGGGGTCACGTGACCCACACCTGCGGGGTCACGTGACCCACCCCTGGGGGGTCTCGTGACGCACCCCTGAGGGGTCACGTGACCCACCCCTGAGGGGTCTCGTGACCCACCCCTGAGGGGTCACGTGACCCACCCTTGAGGGGTTTCGTGACCCACCCTTTTGGGGTCACGTGACCCACCCTTGCGGGGTCTCGTGACCCACCCTTGGGAGGTCACCTGTCCCACCCTGGAGGGGTCAGGTGACCCGCCCTTGAGAGGTCACAGCAGTTTCACAGGGTCCCTGCGCACCTGTCCATGGAAACAGAAGCCCTCCCTGCCACTCAGAGGACCGCGCTATTTCCCCTAGGCCTCACTGCCCAGCAGCACTCTCAGCCCCGCACAGACAGTGTGCTAAGGACAGACTTGGATATCTGGGGCCTGGGCGGGGGATTTTCCATGGAACTCTCTAAGGGCCCGGTGCCCTGTGTCGCCCGGGAGTGCCCATGCCCTTCCTTGACCCCGCAGGACACTTGCATCCAGCAATAAGCAGCCGTCTGCCTCCACGGGGCTCAAACACCTGGGCCCGGTGTGCGGGCACCTGGCGTACGTGGAGGCAAACCCCCTGACCCTTCTGTCCCGAACCCACCACTGCGAAGATCCCCCTTTTCTTCCATCCGTAAAGGGGCCCTCCCTGGGGAGTGGAGGAACATGGGGAGGCCCCCAGGAGATGGCTTTTCTCCGAGCCGCGGCTGGCTCGTTTCGGGCCTATACGTGGGCCGCGCATGCGCACTCAGGCTCCCAAGCACACGCCTTCCTCGGCTCACCTGACCCACCCTTTAGAGGTCACAGCAGTTCCACAGGGTCCCTGGGCACCTGTCCGTGGACACAGGAGCCCTCCCTGCCACCTAAAGGACCACGCGATTTCCGCTGGGGAACACTCCCCAGAAGCACTCCCAGCCTCGCACAGACACTGTGCGCAGGATAGACTTGTGGACCAGGGGCCTGGGCGGGGAATTTTCCAGGGAACTCTCTAAAGGCCAGGTGCCCTCTGTCGCCCTGGGAGTGCCCACGCCATCCCTTAACCCTGCAGGACACTATCATCCAGCAATAAGCAGCCCTCTGCCTCCACGGGGCTCAAACACCTGGGCCCGTTGTGCGAGCACCTGGCGTTCGTGCAGGCAAACCCGCAGACCCCTCTGGCCCGAACCCACCACTGCGAAGATCCCACTTTTCTTCCATCCGTAAAGGGGTCCTCCTTGAGGAGTGGAGGAACATGGGGAGGCCCCCAGGAGATGGCTTTTCTCCAAGGCGCGGCTGGCTCCTTTCGGGCCTATACGTGGGCTGCGCGTGCGCACTCAGGCTCCCCACAACAGGCCGCCCTCGGGTCACGGGACCCACCCTTGAGGTGTCTCCTGACCCACCCTTGAGGGGTCACGTGACCCACACCTGGGGGGTCTCGTGACACACCCCTGAGGTGTCTCGTGACCCACCCCTGGGGGGTCTCGTGACCCACCCCTGAGGGGTCACGTGACCCACCCCTGCGGGGTCACGTGACCCACCCCTGGGGGGTCTCGTGACGCACCCCTGAGGGGTCACGTGACCCACCCCTGAGGGGTCTCGTGACCCACCCCTGAGGGGTCACGTGACCCACCCTTGAGGGGTTTCGTGACCCACCCTTTTGGGGTCACGTGACCCACCCTTGCGGGGTCTCGTGACCCACCCTTGAGAGGTCACCTGTCCCACCCTGGAGGGGTCAGGTGACCCGCCCTTGAGAGGTCACAGCAGTTTCACAGGGTCCCTGCGCACCTGTCCATGGAAACAGAAGCCCTCCCTGCCACTCAGAGGACCGCGCTATTTCCCCTAGGCCTCACTGCCCAGCAGCACTCTCAGCCCCGCACAGACAGTGTGCTAAGGACAGACTTGGATATCTGGGGCCTGGGCGGGGGATTTTCCATGGAACTCTCTAAGGGCCCGGTGCCCTGTGTCGCCCGGGAGTGCCCATGCCCTTCCTTGACCCCGCAGGACACTTGCATCCAGCAATAAGCAGCCGTCTGCCTCCACGGGGCTCAAACACCTGGGCCCGGTGTGCGGGCACCTGGCGTACGTGGAGGCAAACCCCCTGACCCTTCTGTCCCGAACCCACCACTGCGAAGATCCCCCTTTTCTTCCATCCGTAAAGGGGCCCTCCCTGGGGAGTGGAGGAACATGGGGAGGCCCCCAGGAGATGGCTTTTCTCCGAGCCGCGGCTGGCTCGTTTCGGGCCTATACGTGGGCCGCGCATGCGCACTCAGGCTCCCAAGCACACGCCTTCCTCGGCTCACCTGACCCACCCTTTAGAGGTCACAGCAGTTCCACAGGGTCCCTGGGCACCTGTCCGTGGACACAGGAGCCCTCCCTGCCACCTAAAGGACCACGCGATTTCCGCTGGGGAACACTCCCCAGAAGCACTCCCAGCCTCGCACAGACACTGTGCGCAGGATAGACTTGTGGACCAGGGGCCTGGGCGGGGAATTTTCCAGGGAACTCTCTAAAGGCCAGGTGCCCTCTGTCGCCCTGGGAGTGCCCACGCCATCCCTTAACCCTGCAGGACACTATCATCCAGCAATAAGCAGCCCTCTGCCTCCACGGGGCTCAAACACCTGGGCCCGTTGTGCGAGCACCTGGCGTTCGTGCAGGCAAACCCGCAGACCCCTCTGGCCCGAACCCACCACTGCGAAGATCCCACTTTTCTTCCATCCGTAAAGGGGTCCTCCTTGAGGAGTGGAGGAACATGGGGAGGCCCCCAGGAGATGGCTTTTCTCCAAGCCGCGGCTGGCTCCTTTCGGGCCTATACGTGGGCCGCGCGTGCGCACTCAGGCTCCCCACAACAGGCCTCCCTCGGGTCACGGGACCCACCCTTGAGGTGTCTCCTGACCCACCCTTGAGGGGTCACGTGACCCACACCTGCGGGGTCTCGTGACCCACCCCTGAGGGGTCACGTGACCCACACCTGCGGGGTCTCGTGACCCACCCTTGGAAGGTCACCTGTCCCACCCTGGAGGGGTCAGGTGACCCGCCCTTGAGAGGTCACAGCAGTTTCACAGGGTCCCTGCGCACCTGTCCATGGAAACAGAAGCCCTCCCTGCCACTCAGAGGACCGCGCTATTTCCCCTAGGCCTCACTGCCCAGCAGCACTCTCAGCCCCGCACAGACAGTGTGCTAAGGACAGACTTGGATATCTGGGGCCTGGGCGGGGGATTTTCCATGGAACTCTCTAAGGGCCCGGTGCCCTGTGTCGCCCGGGAGTGCCCATGCCCTTCCTTGACCCCGCAGGACACTTGCATCCAGCAATAAGCAGCCGTCTGCCTCCACGGGGCTCAAACACCTGGGCCCGGTGTGCGGGCACCTGGCGTACGTGGAGGCAAACCCCCTGACCCTTCTGTCCCGAACCCACCACTGCGAAGATCCCCCTTTTCTTCCATCCGTAAAGGGGCCCTGCCTGGGGAGTGGAGGAACATGGGGAGGCCCCCAGGAGATGGCTTTTCTCCAAGCCGCGGCTGGCTCCTTTCGGGCCTATACGTGGGCCGCGCGTGCGCACTCAGGCTCCCCACAACAGGCCTCCCTCGGGTCACGGGACCCACCCTTGAGGTGTCTCCTGACCCACCCTTGAGGGGTCACGTGACCCACACCTGGGGGGTCTCGTGACACACCCCTGAGGGGTCACGTGACCCACCCCTGGGGGGTCTCGTGACCCACCCCTGAGGGTTCACGTGACCCACCCATGAGGTGTCTCGTGACCCACCCCTGGGGGGTCTCGTGACCCAACCCTGAGGGGTCACGTGACCCACACCTGCGGGGTCACGTGACCCACCCCTGAGGGGTCACGTGACCCACACCTGCGGGGTCACGTGACCCACCCCTGGGGGGTCTCGTGACGCACCCCTGAGGGGTCACGTGACCCACCCCTGAGGGGTCTCGTGACCCACCCCTGAGGGGTCACGTGACCCACCCTTGAGGGGTTTCGTGACCCACCCTTTTGGGGTCACGTGACCCACCCTTGCGGGGTCTCGTGACCCACCCTTGGGAGGTCACCTGTCCCACCCTGGAGGGGTCAGGTGACCCGCCCTTGAGAGGTCACAGCAGTTTCACAGGGTCCCTGCGCACCTGTCCATGGAAACAGAAGCCCTCCCTGCCACTCAGAGGACCGCGCTATTTCCCCTAGGCCTCACTGCCCAGCAGCACTCTCAGCCCCGCACAGACAGTGTGCTAAGGACAGACTTGGATATCTGGGGCCTGGGCGGGGGATTTTCCATGGAACTCTCTAAGGGCCCGGTGCCCTGTGTCGCCCGGGAGTGCCCATGCCCTTCCTTGACCCCGCAGGACACTTGCATCCAGCAATAAGCAGCCGTCTGCCTCCACGGGGCTCAAACACCTGGGCCCGGTGTGCGGGCACCTGGCGTACGTGGAGGCAAACCCCCTGACCCTTCTGTCCCGAACCCACCACTGCGAAGATCCCCCTTTTCTTCCATCCGTAAAGGGGCCCTCCCTGGGGAGTGGAGGAACATGGGGAGGCCCCCAGGAGATGGCTTTTCTCCGAGCCGCGGCTGGCTCGTTTCGGGCCTATACGTGGGCCGCGCATGCGCACTCAGGCTCCCAAGCACACGCCTTCCTCGGCTCACCTGACCCACCCTTTAGAGGTCACAGCAGTTCCACAGGGTCCCTGGGCACCTGTCCGTGGACACAGGAGCCCTCCCTGCCACCTAAAGGACCACGCGATTTCCGCTGGGGAACACTCCCCAGAAGCACTCCCAGCCTCGCACAGACACTGTGCGCAGGATAGACTTGTGGACCAGGGGCCTGGGCGGGGAATTTTCCAGGGAACTCTCTAAAGGCCAGGTGCCCTCTGTCGCCCTGGGAGTGCCCACGCCATCCCTTAACCCTGCAGGACACTATCATCCAGCAATAAGCAGCCCTCTGCCTCCACGGGGCTCAAACACCTGGGCCCGTTGTGAGAGCACCTGGCGTTCGTGCAGGCAAACCCGCAGACCCCTCTGGCCCGAACCCACCACTGCGAAGATCCCACTTTTCTTCCATCCGTAAAGGGGTCCTCCTTGAGGAGTGGAGGAACATGGGGAGGCCCCCAGGAGATGGCTTTTCTCCAAGGCGCGGCTGGCTCCTTTCGGGCCTATACGTGGGCTGCGCGTGCGCACTCAGGCTCCCCACAACAGGCCGCCCTCGGGTCACGGGACCCACCCTTGAGGTGTCTCCTGACCCACCCTTGAGGGGTCACGTGACCCACACCTGGGGGGTCTCGTGACACACCCCTGAGGTGTCTCGTGACCCACCCCTGGGGGGTCTCGTGACCCACCCCTGAGGGGTCACGTGACCCACACCTGCGGGGTCACGTGACCCACCCCTGGGGGGTCTCGTGACGCACCCCTGAGGGGTCACGTGACCCACCCCTGAGGGGTCTCGTGACCCACCCCTGAGGGGTCACGTGACCCACCCTTGCGGGGTCTCGTGACCCACCCTTGGGAGGTCACCTGTCCCACCCTGGAGGGGTCAGGTGACCCGCCCTTGAGAGGTCACAGCAGTTTCACAGGGTCCCTGCGCACCTGTCCATGGAAACAGAAGCCCTCCCTGCCACTCAGAGGACCGCGCTATTTCCCCTAGGCCTCACTGCCCAGCAGCACTCTCAGCCCCGCACAGACAGTGTGCTAAGGACAGACTTGGATATCTGGGGCCTGGGCGGGGGATTTTCCATGGAACTCTCTAAGGGCCCGGTGCCCTGTGTCGCCCGGGAGTGCCCATGCCCTTCCTTGACCCCGCAGGACACTTGCATCCAGCAATAAGCAGCCGTCTGCCTCCACGGGGCTCAAACACCTGGGCCCGGTGTGCGGGCACCTGGCGTACGTGGAGGCAAACCCCCTGACCCTTCTGTCCCGAACCCACCACTGCGAAGATCCCCCTTTTCTTCCATCCGTAAAGGGGCCCTCCCTGGGGAGTGGAGGAACATGGGGAGGCCCCCAGGAGATGGCTTTTCTCCGAGCCGCGGCTGGCTCGTTTCGGGCCTATACGTGGGCCGCGCATGCGCACTCAGGCTCCCAAGCACACGCCTTCCTCGGCTCACCTGACCCACCCTTTAGAGGTCACAGCAGTTCCACAGGGTCCCTGGGCACCTGTCCGTGGACACAGGAGCCCTCCCTGCCACCTAAAGGACCACGCGATTTCCGCTGGGGAACACTCCCCAGAAGCACTCCCAGCCTCGCACAGACACTGTGCGCAGGATAGACTTGTGGACCAGGGGCCTGGGCGGGGAATTTTCCAGGGAACTCTCTAAAGGCCAGGTGCCCTCTGTCGCCCTGGGAGTGCCCACGCCATCCCTTAACCCTGCAGGACACTATCATCCAGCAATAAGCAGCCCTCTGCCTCCACGGGGCTCAAACACCTGGGCCCGTTGTGCGAGCACCTGGCGTTCGTGCAGGCAAACCCGCAGACCCCTCTGGCCCGAACCCACCACTGCGAAGATCCCACTTTTCTTCCATCCGTAAAGGGGTCCTCCTTGAGGAGTGGAGGAACATGGGGAGGCCCCCAGGAGATGGCTTTTCTCCAAGGCGCGGCTGGCTCCTTTCGGGCCTATACGTGGGCCGCGCGTGCGCACTCAGGCTCCCCACAACAGGCCTCCCTCGGGTCACGGGACCCACCCTTGAGGTGTCTCCTGACCCACCCTTGAGGGGTCACGTGACCCACACCTGCGGGGTCTCGTGACCCACCCCTGAGGGGTCACGTGACCCACACCTGCGGGGTCTCGTGACCCACCCTTGGAAGGTCACCTGTCCCACCCTGGAGGGGTCAGGTGACCCGCCCTTGAGAGGTCACAGCAGTTTCACAGGGTCCCTGCGCACCTGTCCATGGAAACAGAAGCCCTCCCTGCCACTCAGAGGACCGCGCTATTTCCCCTAGGCCTCACTGCCCAGCAGCACTCTCAGCCCCGCACAGACAGTGTGCTAAGGACAGACTTGGATATCTGGGGCCTGGGCGGGGGATTTTCCATGGAACTCTCTAAGGGCCCGGTGCCCTGTGTCGCCCGGGAGTGCCCATGCCCTTCCTTGACCCCGCAGGACACTTGCATCCAGCAATAAGCAGCCGTCTGCCTCCACGGGGCTCAAACACCTGGGCCCGGTGTGCGGGCACCTGGCGTACGTGGAGGCAAACCCCCTGACCCTTCTGTCCCGAACCCACCACTGCGAAGATCCCCCTTTTCTTCCATCCGTAAAGGGGCCCTCCCTGGGGAGTGGAGGAACATGGGGAGGCCCCCAGGAGATGGCTTTTCTCCAAGCCGCGGCTGGCTCCTTTCGGGCCTATACGTGGGCCGCGCGTGCGCACTCAGGCTCCCCACAACAGGCCTCCCTCGGGTCACGGGACCCACCCTTGAGGTGTCTCCTGACCCACCCTTGAGGGGTCACGTGACCCACACCTGGGGGGTCTCGTGACACACCCCTGAGGTGTCTCGTGACCCACCCCTGGGGGGTCTCGTGACCCACCCCTGAGGGGTCACGTGACCCACACCTGCGGGGTCACGTGACCCACCCCTGGGGGGTCTCGTGACGCACCCCTGAGGGGTCACGTGACCCACCCCTGAGGGGTCTCGTGACCCACCCCTGAGGGGTCACGTGACCCACCCTTGAGGGGTTTCGTGACCCACCCTTTTGGGGTCACGTGACCCACCCTTGCGGGGTCTCGTGACCCACCCTTGGGAGGTCACCTGTCCCACCCTGGAGGGGTCAGGTGACCCGCCCTTGAGAGGTCACAGCAGTTTCACAGGGTCCCTGCGCACCTGTCCATGGAAACAGAAGCCCTCCCTGCCACTCAGAGGACCGCGCTATTTCCCCTAGGCCACACGGCCCAGCAACACTCTCAGCCCCGCACAGACAGTGTGCTAAGGACAGACTTGGATACCGGGGGCCGGGGCGGGGGATTTTCCATGGAACTCTCTAAGGGCCCGGTGCCCTGTGTCGCCCGGGAGTGCCCATGCCCTTCCTTGACCCCGCAGGACACTTGCATCCAGCAATAAGCAGCCGTCTGCCTCCACGGGGCTCAAACACCTGGGCCCGGTGTGCGGGCACCTGGCGTACGTGGAGGCAAACCCCCTGACCCTTCTGTCCCGAACCCACCACTGCGAAGATCCCCCTTTTCTTCCATCCGTAAAGGGGCCCTCCCTGGGGAGTGGAGGAACATGGGGAGGCCCCCAGGAGATGGCTTTTCTCCAAGCCGCGGCTGGCTCCTTTCGGGCCTATACGTGGGCCGCGCGTGCGCACTCAGGCTCCCCACAACAGGCCTCCCTCGGGTCACGGGACCCACCCTTGAGGTGTCTCCTGACCCACCCTTGAGGGGTCACGTGACCCACACCTGGGGGGTCTCGTGACACACCCCTGAGGTGTCTCGTGACCCACCCCTGGGGGGTCTCGTGACCCACCCCTGAGGGGTCACGTGACCCACACCTGCGGGGTCACGTGACCCACCCCTGGGGGGTCTCGTGACGCACCCCTGAGGGGTCACGTGACCCACCCCTGAGGGGTCTCGTGACCCACCCCTGAGGGGTCACGTGACCCACCCTTGAGGGGTTTCGTGACCCACCCTTTTGGGGTCACGTGACCCACCCTTGCGGGGTCTCGTGACCCACCCTTGGGAGGTCACCTGTCCCACCCTGGAGGGGTCAGGTGACCCGCCCTTGAGAGGTCACAGCAGTTTCACAGGGTCCCTGCGCACCTGTCCATGGAAACAGAAGCCCTCCCTGCCACTCAGAGGACCGCGCTATTTCCCCTAGGCCACACGGCCCAGCAACACTCTCAGCCCCGCACAGACAGTGTGCTAAGGACAGACTTGGATACCGGGGGCCGGGGCGGGGGATTTTCCATGGAACTCTCTAAGGGCCCGGTGCCCTGTGTCGCCCGGGAGTGCCCATGCCCTTCCTTGACCCCGCAGGACACTTGCATCCAGCAATAAGCAGCCGTCTGCCTCCACGGGGCTCAAACACCTGGGCCCGGTGTGCGGGCACCTGGCGTACGTGGAGGCAAACCCCCTGACCCTTCTGTCCCGAACCCACCACTGCGAAGATCCCCCTTTTCTTCCATCCGTAAAGGGGCCCTCCCTGGGGAGTGGAGGAACATGGGGAGGCCCCCAGGAGATGGCTTTTCTCCGAGCCGCGGCTGGCTCGTTTCGGGCCTATACGTGGGCCGCGCATGCGCACTCAGGCTCCCAAGCACACGCCTTCCTCGGCTCACCTGACCCACCCTTTAGAGGTCACAGCAGTTCCACAGGGTCCCTGGGCACCTGTCCGTGGACACAGGAGCCCTCCCTGCCACCTAAAGGACCACGCGATTTCCGCTGGGGTACACTCCCCAGAAGCACTCCCAGCCTCGCACAGACACTGTGCGCAGGATAGACTTGTGGACCAGGGGCCTGGGCGGGGAATTTTCCAGGGAACTCTCTAAAGGCCAGGTGCCCTCTGTCGCCCTGGGAGTGCCCACGCCATCCCTTAACCCTGCAGGACACTATCATCCAGCAATAAGCAGCCCTCTGCCTCCACGGGGCTCAAACACCTGGGCCCGTTGTGCGAGCACCTGGCGTTCGTGCAGGCAAACCCGCAGACCCCTCTGGCCCGAACCCACCACTGCGAAGATCCCACTTTTCTTCCATCCGTAAAGGGGTCCTCCTTGAGGAGTGGAGGAACATGGGGAGGCCCCCAGGAGATGGCTTTTCTCCAAGGCGCGGCTGGCTCCTTTCGGGCCTATACGTGGGCCGCGCGTGCGCACTCAGGCTCCCCACAACAGGCCTCCCTCGGGTCACGGGACCCACCCTTGAGGTGTCTCCTGACCCACCCTTGAGGGGTCACGTGACCCACACCTGGGGGGTCTCGTGACACACCCCTGAGGGGTCACGTGACCCACCCCTTGGGGGGTCTCGTGACCCACACCTGGGGGGTCACGTGACCCACCCTTGAGGGGTCACGTGACCCACACCTGGGGGGTCTCGTGACGCACCCCTGAGGTGTCTCGTGACCCACCCCTGGGGGGTCTCGTGACCCACCCCTGAGGGGTCACGTGACCCTCCCCTGAGGGGTCACGTGACCCACACCTGCGGGGTCTCGTGACCTACCCTTGGAAGGTCACCTGTCCCACCCTGGAGGGGTCAGGTGACCCGCCCTTGAGAGGTCACAGCAGTTTCACAGGGTCCCTGCGCACCTGTCCATGGAAACAGAAGCCCTCCCTGCCACTCAGAGGACCGCGCTATTTCCCCTAGGCCTCACTGCCCAGAAGCACTCTCAGCCCCGCACAGACAGTGTGCTAAGGACAGACTTGGATATCTGGGGCCTGGGCGGGGGATTTTCCATGGAACTCTCTAAGGGCCCGGTGCCCTGTGTCGCCCGGGAGTGCCCATGCCCTTCCTTGACCCCGCAGGACACTTGCATCCAGCAATAAGCAGCCGTCTGCCTCCACGGGGCTCAAACACCTGGGCCCGGTGTGCGGGCACCTGGCGTACGTGGAGGCAAACCCCCTGACCCTTCTGTCCCGAACCCACCACTGCGAAGATCCCCCTTTTCTTCCATCCGTAAAGGGGCCCTCCCTGGGGAGTGGAGGAACATGGGGAGGCCCCCAGGAGATGGCTTTTCTCCGAGCCGCGGCTGGCTCGTTTCGGGCCTATACGTGGGCCGCGCATGCGCACTCAGGCTCCCAAGCACACGCCTTCCTCGGCTCACCTGACCCACCCTTTAGAGGTCACAGCAGTTCCACAGGGTCCCTGGGCACCTGTCCGTGGACACAGGAGCCCTCCCTGCCACCTAAAGGACCACGCGATTTCCGCTGGGGAACACTCCCCAGAAGCACTCCCAGCCTCGCACAGACACTGTGCGCAGGATAGACTTGTGGACCAGGGGCCTGGGCGGGGAATTTTCCAGGGAACTCTCTAAAGGCCAGGTGCCCTCTGTCGCCCTGGGAGTGCCCACGCCATCCCTTAACCCTGCAGGACACTATCATCCAGCAATAAGCAGCCCTCTGCCTCCACGGGGCTCAAACACCTGGGCCCGTTGTGAGAGCACCTGGCGTTCGTGCAGGCAAACCCGCAGACCCCTCTGGCCCGAACCCACCACTGCGAAGATCCCACTTTTCTTCCATCCGTAAAGGGGTCCTCCTTGAGGAGTGGAGGAACATGGGGAGGCCCCCAGGAGATGGCTTTTCTCCAAGCCGCGGCTGGCTCCTTTCGGGCCTATACGTGGGCCGCGCGTGCGCACTCAGGCTCCCCACAACAGGCCTCCCTCGGGTCACGGGACCCACCCTTGACGTGTCTCCTGACCCACCCTTGAGGGGTCACGTGACCCACCCCTGGCGGGTCTCGTGACCCACCCCTGAGGTGTCTCGTGACCCACCCCTGTGGGGTCTCGTGACCCACCCCTGAGGGGTCATGTGACCCACACCTGCGTGGTCACGTGACCCACCCCTGGGGGGTCTAGTGACGCACCCCTGAGGGGTCACGTGACCCACCCCTGAGGGGTCTCGTGACCCACCCCTGAGGGGTCACGTGACCCACCCTTGAGGGGTTTCGTGACCCACCCTTTTGGGGTCCCGTGACCCACCCTTGCGGGGTCTCGTGACCCACCCTTGGGAGGTCACCTGTCCCACCCTGGAGGGGTCAGGTGACCCGCCCTTGAGAGGTCACAGCAGTTTCACAGGGTCCCTGCGCACCTGTCCATGGAAACAGAAGCCCTCCCTGCCACTCAGAGGACCGCGCTATTTCTCCTAGGCCACACTGCCCAGCAACACTCTCAGCCCCGCACAGACAGTGTGCTAAGGACAGACTTGGATACCGGGGGCCGGGGCGGGGGATTTTCCATGGAACTCTCTAAGGGCCCGGTGCCCTGTGTCGCCCGGGAGTGCCCATGCCCTTCCTTGACCCCGCAGGACACTTGCATCCAGCAATAAGCAGCCGTCTGCCTCCACGGGGCTCAAACACCTGGGCCCGGTGTGCGGGCACCTGGCGTACTTGGAGGCAAACCCCTGACCCCTCTGGCCCGAACCCACCACTGCGAAGATCCCCCTTTTCTTCCATCCGTAAAGGGGCCCTCCCTGGGGAGTGGAGGAACATGGGGAGGCCCCCAGGAGATGGCTTTTCTCCGAGCCGCGGCTGGCTCGTTTCGGGCCTATACGTGGGCCGCGCATGCGCACTCAGGCTCCCAAGCACACGCCTTCCTCGGCTCACCTGACCCACCCTTTAGAGGTCACAGCAGTTCCACAGGGTCCCTGGGCACCTGTCCGTGGACACAGGAGCCCTCCCTGCCACCTAAAGGACCACGCGATTTCCGCTGGGGAACACTCCCCAGAAGCACTCCCAGCCTCGCACAGACACTGTGCGCAGGATAGACTTGTGGACCAGGGGCCTGGGCGGGGAATTTTCCAGGGAACTCTCTAAAGGCCAGGTGCCCTCTGTCGCCCTGGGAGTGCCCACGCCATCCCTTAACCCTGCAGGACACTATCATCCAGCAATAAGCAGCCCTCTGCCTCCACGGGGCTCAAACACCTGGGCCCGTTGTGCGAGCACCTGGCGTTCGTGCAGGCAAACCCGCAGACCCCTCTGGCCCGAACCCACCACTGCGAAGATCCCACTTTTCTTCCATCCGTAAAGGGGTCCTCCTTGAGGAGTGGAGGAACATGGGGAGGCCCCCAGGAGATGGCTTTTCTCCAAGCCGCGGCTGGCTCCTTTCGGGCCTATACGTGGGCCGCCCGTGCGCACTCAGGCTCCCCACAACAGGCCTCCCTCGGGTCACGGGACCCACCCTTGAGGTGTCTCCTGACCCACCCTTGAGGGGTCACGTGACCCACACCTGGGGGGTCTCGTGACACACCCCTGAGGGGTCACGTGACCCACCCCTTGGGGGGTCTCGTGACCCACACCTGGGGGGTCACGTGACCCACCCTTGAGGGGTCACGTGACCCACACCTGGGGGGTCTCGTGACGCACCCCTGAGGTGTCTCGTGACCCACCCCTGGGGGGTCTCGTGACCCACCCCTGAGGGGTCACGTGACCCACCCCTGAGGGGTCACGTGACCCACACCTGCGGGGTCTCGTGACCTACCCTTGGAAGGTCACCTGTCCCACCCTGGAGGGGTCAGGTGACCCGCCCTTGAGAGGTCACAGCAGTTTCACAGGGTCCCTGCGCACCTGTCCATGGAAACAGAAGCCCTCCCTGCCACTCAGAGGACCGCGCTATTTCCCCTAGGCCTCACTGCCCAGCAGCACTCTCAGCCCCGCACAGACAGTGTGCTAAGGACAGACTTGGATATCTGGGGCCTGGGCGGGGGATTTTCCATGGAACTCTCTAAGGGCCCGGTGCCCTGTGTCGCCCGGGAGTGCCCATGCCCTTCCTTGACCCCGCAGGACACTTGCATCCAGCAATAAGCAGCCGTCTGCCTCCACGGGGCTCAAACACCTGGGCCCGGTGTGCGGGCACCTGGCGTACGTGGAGGCAAACCCCCTGACCCTTCTGTCCCGAACCCACCACTGCGAAGATCCCCCTTTTCTTCCATCCGTAAAGGGGCCCTCCCTGGGGAGTGGAGGAACATGGGGAGGCCCCCAGGAGATGGCTTTTCTCCGAGCCGCGGCTGGCTCGTTTCGGGCCTATACGTGGGCCGCGCATGCGCACTCAGGCTCCCAAGCACACGCCTTCCTCGGCTCACCTGACCCACCCTTTAGAGGTCACAGCAGTTCCACAGGGTCCCTGGGCACCTGTCCGTGGACACAGGAGCCCTCCCTGCCACCTAAAGGACCACGCGATTTCCGCTGGGGAACACTCCCCAGAAGCACTCCCAGCCTCGCACAGACACTGTGCGCAGGATAGACTTGTGGACCAGGGGCCTGGGCGGGGAATTTTCCAGGGAACTCTCTAAAGGCCAGGTGCCCTCTGTCGCCCTGGGAGTGCCCACGCCATCCCTTAACCCTGCAGGACACTATCATCCAGCAATAAGCAGCCCTCTGCCTCCACGGGGCTCAAACACCTGGGCCCGTTGTGCGAGCACCTGGCGTTCGTGCAGGCAAACCCGCAGACCCCTCTGGCCCGAACCCACCACTGCGAAGATCCCACTTTTCTTCCATCCGTAAAGGGGTCCTCCTTGAGGAGTGGAGGAACATGGGGAGGCCCCCAGGAGATGGCTTTTCTCCAAGCCGCGGCTGGCTCCTTTCGGGCCTATACGTGGGCCGCGCGTGCGCACTCAGGCTCCCCACAACAGGCCTCCCTCGGGTCACGGGACCCACCCTTGACGTGTCTCCTGACCCACCCTTGAGGGGTCACGTGACCCACCCCTGGCGGGTCTCGTGACCCACCCCTGAGGTGTCTCGTGACCCACCCCTGTGGGGTCTCGTGACCCACCCCTGAGGGGTCATGTGACCCACACCTGCGTGGTCACGTGACCCACCCCTGGGGGGTCTAGTGACGCACCCCTGAGGGGTCACGTGACCCACCCCTGAGGGGTCTCGTGACCCACCCCTGAGGGGTCACGTGACCCACCCTTGAGGGGTTTCGTGACCCACCCTTTTGGGGTCCCGTGACCCACCCTTGCGGGGTCTCGTGACCCACCCTTGGGAGGTCACCTGTCCCACCCTGGAGGGGTCAGGTGACCCGCCCTTGAGAGGTCACAGCAGTTTCACAGGGTCCCTGCGCACCTGTCCATGGAAACAGAAGCCCTCCCTGCCACTCAGAGGACCGCGCTATTTCTCCTAGGCCACACTGCCCAGCAACACTCTCAGCCCCGCACAGACAGTGTGCTAAGGACAGACTTGGATACCGGGGGCCTGGGCGGGGGATTTTCCATGGAACTCTCTAAGGGCCCGGTGCCCTGTGTCGCCCGGGAGTGCCCATGCCCTTCCTTGACCCCGCAGGACACTTGCATCCAGCAATAAGCAGCCGTCTGCCTCCACGGGGCTCAAACACCTGGGCCCGGTGTGCGGGCACCTGGCGTACTTGGAGGCAAACCCCTGACCCCTCTGGCCCGAACCCACCACTGCGAAGATCCCCCTTTTCTTCCATCCGTAAAGGGGCCCTCCCTGGGGAGTGGAGGAACATGGGGAGGCCCCCAGGAGATGGCTTTTCTCCGAGCCGCGGCTGGCTCGTTTCGGGCCTATACGTGGGCCGCGCATGCGCACTCAGGCTCCCAAGCACACGCCTTCCTCGGCTCACCTGACCCACCCTTTAGAGGTCACAGCAGTTCCACAGGGTCCCTGGGCACCTGTCCGTGGACACAGGAGCCCTCCCTGCCACCTAAAGGACCACGCGATTTCCGCTGGGGAACACTCCCCAGAAGCACTCCCAGCCTCGCACAGACACTGTGCGCAGGATAGACTTGTGGACCAGGGGCCTGGGCGGGGAATTTTCCAGGGAACTCTCTAAAGGCCAGGTGCCCTCTGTCGCCCTGGGAGTGCCCACGCCATCCCTTAACCCTGCAGGACACTATCATCCAGCAATAAGCAGCCCTCTGCCTCCACGGGGCTCAAACACCTGGGCCCGTTGTGCGAGCACCTGGCGTTCGTGCAGGCAAACCCGCAGACCCCTCTGGCCCGAACCCACCACTGCGAAGATCCCACTTTTCTTCCATCCGTAAAGGGGTCCTCCTTGAGGAGTGGAGGAACATGGGGAGGCCCCCAGGAGATGGCTTTTCTCCAAGGCGCGGCTGGCTCCTTTCGGGCCTATACGTGGGCCGCGCGTGCGCACTCAGGCTCCCCACAACAGGCCTCCCTCGGGTCACGGGACCCACCCTTGAGGTGTCTCCTGACCCACCCTTGAGGGGTCACGTGACCCACACCTGGGGGGTCTCGTGACACACCCCTGAGGGGTCACGTGACCCACCCCTTGGGGGGTCTCGTGACCCACACCTGGGGGGTCACGTGACCCACCCTTGAGGGGTCACGTGACCCACACCTGGGGGGTCTCGTGACGCACCCCTGAGGTGTCTCGTGACCCACCCCTGGGGGGTCTCGTGACCCACCCCTGAGGGGTCACGTGACCCACCCCTGAGGGGTCACGTGACCCACACCTGCGGGGTCTCGTGACCTACCCTTGGAAGGTCACCTGTCCCACCCTGGAGGGGTCAGGTGACCCGCCCTTGAGAGGTCACAGCAGTTTCACAGGGTCCCTGCGCACCTGTCCATGGAAACAGAAGCCCTCCCTGCCACTCAGAGGACCGCGCTATTTCCCCTAGGCCTCACTGCCCAGCAGCACTCTCAGCCCCGCACAGACAGTGTGCTAAGGACAGACTTGGATATCTGGGGCCTGGGCGGGGGATTTTCCATGGAACTCTCTAAGGGCCCGGTGCCCTGTGTCGCCCGGGAGTGCCCATGCCCTTCCTTGACCCCGCAGGACACTTGCATCCAGCAATAAGCAGCCGTCTGCCTCCACGGGGCTCAAACACCTGGGCCCGGTGTGCGGGCACCTGGCGTACGTGGAGGCAAACCCCCTGACCCTTCTGTCCCGAACCCACCACTGCCAAGATCCCCCTTTTCTTCCATCCGTAAAGGGGCCCTGCCTGGGGAGTGGAGGAACATGGGGAGGCCCCCAGGAGATGGCTTTTCTCCGAGCCGCGGCTGGCTCGTTTCGGGCCTATACGTGGGCCGCGCATGCGCACTCAGGCTCCCAAGCACACGCCTTCCTCGGCTCACCTGACCCACCCTTTAGAGGTCACAGCAGTTCCACAGGGTCCCTGGGCACCTGTCCGTGGACACAGGAGCACTCCCTGCCACCTAAAGGACCACGCGATTTCCGCTGGGGAACACTCCCCAGAAGCACTCCCAGCCTCGCACAGACACTGTGCGCAGGATAGACTTGTGGACCAGGGGCCTGGGCGGGGAATTTTCCAGGGAACTCTCTAAAGGCCAGGTGCCCTCTGTCGCCCTGGGAGTGCCCACGCCATCCCTTAACCCTGCAGGACACTATCATCCAGCAATAAGCAGCCCTCTGCCTCCACGGGGCTCAAACACCTGGGCCCGTTGTGCGAGCACCTGGCGTTCGTGCAGGCAAACCCGCAGACCCCTCTGGCCCGAACCCACCACTGCGAAGATCCCACTTTTCTTCCATCCGTAAAGGGGTCCTCCTTGAGGAGTGGAGGAACATGGGGAGGCCCCCAGGAGATGGCTTTTCTCCAAGCCGCGGCTGGCTCCTTTCGGGCCTATACGTGGGCCGCCCGTGCGCACTCAGGCTCCCCACAACAGGCCTCCCTCGGGTCACGGGACCCACCCTTGAGGTGTCTCCTGACCCACCCTTGAGGGGTCACGTGACCCACACCTGGGGGGTCTCGTGACACACCCCTGAGGGGTCACGTGACCCACCCCTTGGGGGGTCTCGTGACCCACACCTGGGGGGTCACGTGACCCACCCTTGAGGGGTCACGTGACCCACACCTGGGGGGTCTCGTGACGCACCCCTGAGGTGTCTCGTGACCCACCCCTGGGGGGTCTCGTGACCCACCCCTGAGGGGTCACGTGACCCACCCCTGAGGGGTCACGTGACCCACACCTGCGGGGTCTCGTGACCTACCCTTGGAAGGTCACCTGTCCCACCCTGGGGGGGTCAGGTGACCCGCCCTTGAGAGGTCACAGCAGTTTCACAGGGTCCCTGCGCACCTGTCCATGGAAACAGAAGCCCTCCCTGCCACTCAGAGGACCGCGCTATTTCCCCTAGGCCTCACTGCCCAGCAGCACTCTCAGCCCCGCACAGACAGTGTGCTAAGGACAGACTTGGATATCTGGGGCCTGGGCGGGGGATTTTCCATGGAACTCTCTAAGGGCCCGGTGCCCTGTGTCGCCCGGGAGTGCCCATGCCCTTCCTTGACCCCGCAGGACACTTGCATCCAGCAATAAGCAGCCGTCTGCCTCCACGGGGCTCAAACACCTGGGCCCGGTGTGCGGGCACCTGGCGTACGTGGAGGCAAACCCCCTGACCCTTCTGTCCCGAACCCACCACTGCGAAGATCCCCCTTTTCTTCCATCCGTAAAGGGGCCCTGCCTGGGGAGTGGAGGAACATGGGGAGGCCCCCAGGAGATGGCTTTTCTCCGAGCCGCGGCTGGCTCGTTTCGGGCCTATACGTGGGCCGCGCATGCGCACTCAGGCTCCCAAGCACACGCCTTCCTCGGCTCACCTGACCCACCCTTTAGAGGTCACAGCAGTTCCACAGGGTCCCTGGGCACCTGTCCGTGGACACAGGAGCACTCCCTGCCACCTAAAGGACCACGCGATTTCCGCTGGGGAACACTCCCCAGAAGCACTCCCAGCCTCGCACAGACACTGTGCGCAGGATAGACTTGTGGACCAGGGGCCTGGGCGGGGAATTTTCCAGGGAACTCTCTAAAGGCCAGGTGCCCTCTGTCGCCCTGGGAGTGCCCACGCCATCCCTTAACCCTGCAGGACACTATCATCCAGCAATAAGCAGCCCTCTGCCTCCACGGGGCTCAAACACCTGGGCCCGTTGTGCGAGCACCTGGCGTTCGTGCAGGCAAACCCGCAGACCCCTCTGGCCCGAACCCACCACTGCGAAGATCCCACTTTTCTTCCATCCGTAAAGGGGTCCTCCTTGAGGAGTGGAGGAACATGGGGAGGCCCCCAGGAGATGGCTTTTCTCCAAGCCGCGGCTGGCTCCTTTCGGGCCTATACGTGGGCCGCGCGTGCGCACTCAGGCTCCCCACAACAGGCCTCCCTCGGGTCACGGGACCCACCCTTGAGGTGTCTCCTGACCCACCCTTGAGGGGTCACGTGACCCACACCTGGGGGGTCTCGTGACACACCCCTGAGGGGTCACGTGAACCACCCCTGGGGGGTCTCGTGACCCACCCCTGAGGGTTCACGTGACCCACCCATGAGGTGTCTCGTGACCCACCCCTGGGGGGTCTCGTGACCCAACCCTGAGGGGTCACGTGACCCACACCTGCGGGGTCACGTGACCCACCCCTGAGGGGTCACGTGACCCACACCTGCGGGGTCTCGTGACCCACCCTTGGAAGGTCACCTGTCCCACCCTGGAGGGGTCAGGTGACCCGCCCTTGAGAGGTCACAGCAGTTTCACAGGGTCCCTGCGCACCTGTCCATGGAAACAGAAGCCCTCCCTGCCTCTCAGAGGACCGCGCTATTTCCCCTAGGCCTCACTGCCCAGCAGCACTCTCAGCCCCGCACAGACAGTGTGCTAAGGACAGACTTGGATATCTGGGGCCTGGGCGGGGGATTTTCCATGGAACTCTCTAAGGGCCCGGTGCCCTGTGTCGCCCGGGAGTGCCCATGCCCTTCCTTGACCCCGCAGGACACTTGCATCCAGCAATAAGCAGCCGTCTGCCTCCACGGGGCTCAAACACCTGGGCCCGGTGTGCGGGCACCTGGCGTACGTGGAGGCAAACCCCCTGACCCTTCTGTCCCGAACCCACCACTGCGAAGATCCCCCTTTTCTTCCATCCGTAAAGGGGCCCTCCCTGGGGAGTGGAGGAACATGGGGAGGCCCCCAGGAGATGGCTTTTCTCCGAGCCGCGGCTGGCTCGTTTCGGGCCTATACGTGGGCCGCGCATGCGCACTCAGGCTCCCAAGCACACGCCTTCCTCGGCTCACCTGACCCACCCTTTAGAGGTCACAGCAGTTCCACAGGGTCCCTGGGCACCTGTCCGTGGACACAGGAGCCCTCCCTGCCACCTAAAGGACCACGCGATTTCCGCTGGGGAACACTCCCCAGAAGCACTCCCAGCCTCGCACAGACACTGTGCGCAGGATAGACTTGTGGACCAGGGGCCTGGGCGGGGAATTTTCCAGGGAACTCTCTAAAGGCCAGGTGCCCTCTGTCGCCCTGGGAGTGCCCACGCCATCCCTTAACCCTGCAGGACACTATCATCCAGCAATAAGCAGCCCTCTGCCTCCACGGGGCTCAAACACCTGGGCCCGTTGTGCGAGCACCTGGCGTTCGTGCAGGCAAACCCGCAGACCCCTCTGGCCCGAACCCACCACTGCGAAGATCCCACTTTTCTTCCATCCGTAAAGGGGTCCTCCTTGAGGAGTGGAGGAACATGGGGAGGCCCCCAGGAGATGGCTTTTCTCCAAGCCGCGGCTGGCTCCTTTCGGGCCTATACGTGGGCCGCGCGTGCGCACTCAGGCTCCCCACAACAGGCCTCCCTCGGGTCACGGGACCCACCCTTGACGTGTCTCCTGACCCACCCTTGAGGGGTCACGTGACCCACCCCTGGCGGGTCTCGTGACCCACCCCTGAGGTGTCTCGTGACCCACCCCTGTGGGGTCTCGTGACCCACCCCTGAGGGGTCATGTGACCCACACCTGCGTGGTCACGTGACCCACCCCTGGGGGGTCTAGTGACGCACCCCTGAGGTGTCTCGTGACCCACCCCTGGGGGGTCTCGTGACCCACCCCTGAGGGGTCACGTGACCCACACCTGCGGGGTCACGTGACCCACCCCTGAGGGGTCACGTGACCCACACCTGCGGGGTCTCGTGACCCACCCTGGAAGGTCACCTGTCCCACCCTGGAGGGGTCAGGTGACCCGCCCTTGAGAGGTCACAGCAGTTTCACAGGGTCCCTGCGCACCTGTCCATGGAAACAGAAGCCCTCCCTGCCACTCAGAGGACCGCGCTATTTCCCCTAGGCCTCACTGCCCAGCAGCACTCTCAGCCCCGCACAGACAGTGTGCTAAGGACAGACTTGGATATCTGGGGCCTGGGCGGGGGATTTTCCATGGAACTCTCTAAGGGCCCGGTGCCCTGTGTCGCCCGGGAGTGCCCATGCCCTTCCTTGACCCCGCAGGACACTTGCATCCAGCAATAAGCAGCCGTCTGCCTCCACGGGGCTCAAACACCTGGGCCCGGTGTGCGGGCACCTGGCGTACGTGGAGGCAAACCCCCTGACCCTTCTGTCCCGAACCCACCACTGCGAAGATCCCCCTTTTCTTCCATCCGTAAAGGGGCCCTCCCTGGGGAGTGGAGGAACATGGGGAGGCCCCCAGGAGATGGCTTTTCTCCGAGCCGCGGCTGGCTCGTTTCGGGCCTATACGTGGGCCGCGCATGCGCACTCAGGCTCCCAAGCACACGCCTTCCTCGGCTCACCTGACCCACCCTTTAGAGGTCACAGCAGTTCCACAGGGTCCCTGGGCACCTGTCCGTGGACACAGGAGCCCTCCCTGCCACCTAAAGGACCACGCGATTTCCGCTGGGGAACACTCCCCAGAAGCACTCCCAGCCTCGCACAGACACTGTGCGCAGGATAGACTTGTGGACCAGGGGCCTGGGCGGGGAATTTTCCAGGGAACTCTCTAAAGGCCAGGTGCCCTCTGTCGCCCTGGGAGTGCCCACGCCATCCCTTAACCCTGCAGGACACTATCATCCAGCAATAAGCAGCCCTCTGCCTCCACGGGGCTCAAACACCTGGGCCCGTTGTGCGAGCACCTGGCGTTCGTGCAGGCAAACCCGCAGACCCCTCTGGCCCGAACCCACCACTGCGAAGATCCCACTTTTCTTCCATCCGTAAAGGGGTCCTCCTTGAGGAGTGGAGGAACATGGGGAGGCCCCCAGGAGATGGCTTTTCTCCAAGGCGCGGCTGGCTCCTTTCGGGCCTATACGTGGGCCGCGCGTGCGCACTCAGGCTCCCCACAACAGGCCTCCCTCGGGTCACGGGACCCACCCTTGAGGTGTCTCCTGACCCACCCTTGAGGGGTCACGTGACCCACCCCTGGCGGGTCTCGTGACCCACCCCTGAGGTGTCTCGTGACCCACCCCTGGGGGGTCTCGTGACCCACCCCTGAGGGGTCATGTGACCCACACCTGCGTGGTCACGTGACCCACCCCTGGGGGGTCTAGTGACGCACACCTGAGGGGTCACGTGACCCACCCCTGAGGGGTCTCGTGACCCACCCCTGAGGGGTCACGTGACCCACCCTTGAGGGGTTTCGTGACCCACCCTTTTGGGGTCCCGTGACCCACCCTTGCGGGGTCTCGTGACCCACCCTTGGGAGGTCACCTGTCCCACCCTGGAGGGGTCAGGTGACCCGCCCTTGAGAGGTCACAGCAGTTTCACAGGGTCCCTGCGCACCTGTCCATGGAAACAGAAGCCCTCCCTGCCACTCAGAGGACCGCGCTATTTCTCCTAGGCCACACTGCCCAGCAACACTCTCAGCCCCGCACAGACAGTGTGCTAAGGACAGACTTGGATACCGGGGGCCGGGGCGGGGGATTTTCCATGGAACTCTCTAAGGGCCCGGTGCCCTGTGTCGCCCGGGAGTGCCCATGCCCTTCCTTGACCCCGCAGGACACTTGCATCCAGCAATAAGCAGCCGTCTGCCTCCACGGGGCTCAAACACCTGGGCCCGGTGTGCGGGCACCTGGCGTACTTGGAGGCAAACCCCTGACCCCTCTGGCCCGAACCCACCACTGCGAAGATCCCCCTTTTCTTCCATCCGTAAAGGGGCCCTCCCTGGGGAGTGGAGGAACATGGGGAGGCCCCCAGGAGATGGCTTTTCTCCGAGCCGCGGCTGGCTCGTTTCGGGCCTATACGTGGGCCGCGCATGCGCACTCAGGCTCCCAAGCACACGCCTTCCTCGGCTCACCTGACCCACCCTTTAGAGGTCACAGCAGTTCCACAGGGTCCCTGGGCACCTGTCCGTGGACACAGGAGCCCTCCCTGCCACCTAAAGGACCACGCGATTTCCGCTGGGGAACACTCCCCAGAAGCACTCCCAGCCTCGCACAGACACTGTGCGCAGGATAGACTTGTGGACCAGGGGCCTGGGCGGGGAATTTTCCAGGGAACTCTCTAAAGGCCAGGTGCCCTCTGTCGCCCTGGGAGTGCCCACGCCATCCCTTAACCCTGCAGGACACTATCATCCAGCAATAAGAAGCCCTCTGCCTCCACGGGGCTCAAACACCTGGGCCCGTTGTGAGAGCACCTGGCGTTCGTGCAGGCAAACCCGCAGACCCCTCTGGCCCGAACCCACCACTGCGAAGATCCCACTTTTCTTCCATCCGTAAAGGGGTCCTCCTTGAGGAGTGGAGGAACATGGGGAGGCCCCCAGGAGATGGCTTTTCTCCAAGGCGCGGCTGGCTCCTTTCGGGCCTATACGTGGGCCGCGCGTGCGCACTCAGGCTCCCCACAACAGGCCTCCCTCGGGTCACGGGACCCACCCTTGAGGTGTCTCCTGACCCACCCTTGAGGGGTCACGTGACCCACACCTGGGGGGTCCCGTGACACACCCCTGAGGGGTCACGTGACCCACCCCTGGGGGGTCTCGTGACCCACCCCTGAGGGTTCACGTGACCCACCCTTGAGGGGTCACGTGACCCACACCTGGGGGGTCTCGTGACGCACCCCTGAGGTGTCACGTGACCCACCCCTGGGGGGTGTCGTGACCCACCCCTGAGGGGTCACGTGACCCACACCGGCGGGGTCACGTGACCCACCCCTGGGGGGTCTCGTGACGCACCCCTGAGGGGTCACGTGACCCACCCCTGAGGGGTCTCGTGACCCACCCCTGAGGGGTCACGTGACCCACCCTTGAGGGGTTTCGTGACCCACCCTTTTGGGGTCACGTGACCCACCCTTGCGGGGTCTCGTGACCCACCCTTGGGAGGTCACCTGTCCCACCCTGGAGGGGTCAGGTTACCCGCCCTTGAGAGGTCACAGCAGTTTCACAGGGTCCCTGCGCACCTGTCCATGGAAACAGAAGCCCTCCCTGCCACTCAGAGGACCGCGCTATTTCCCCTAGGCCACACTGCCCAGCAACACTCTCAGCCCCGCACAGACAGTGTGCTAAGGACAGACTTGGATACCGGGGGCCTGGGCGGGGGATTTTCCATGGAACTCTCTAAGGGCCCGGTGCCCTGTGTCGCCCGGGAGTGCCCATGCCCTTCCTTGACCCCGCAGGACACTTGCATCCAGCAATAAGCAGCCGTCTGCCTCCACGGGGCTCAAACACCTGGGCCCGGTGTGCGGGCACCTGGCGTACGTGGAGGCAAACCCCCTGACCCTTCTGTCCCGAACCCACCACTGCGAAGATCCCCCTTTTCTTCCATCCGTAAAGGGGCCCTCCCTGGGGAGTGGAGGAACATGGGGAGGCCCCCAGGAGATGGCTTTTCTCCGAGCCGCGGCTGGCTCGTTTCGGGCCTATACGTGGGCCGCGCATGCGCACTCCGGCTCCCAAGCACACGCCTTCCTCGGCTCACCTGACCCACCCTTTAGAGGTCACAGCAGTTCCACAGGGTCCCTGGGCACCTGTCCGTGGACACAGGAGCCCTCCCTGCCACCTAAAGGACCACGCGATTTCCTCTGGGGAACACTCCCCAGAAGCACTCCCAGCCTCGCACAGACACTGTGCGCAGGATAGACTTGTGGACCAGGGGCCTGGGCGGGGAATTTTCCAGGGAACTCTCTAAAGGCCAGGTGCCCTCTGTCGCCCTGGGAGTGCCCACGCCATCCCTTAACCCTGCAGGACACTATCATCCAGCAATAAGCAGCCCTCTGCCTCCACGGGGCTCAAACACCTGGGCCCGTTGTGAGAGCACCTGGCGTTCGTGCAGGCAAACCCGCAGACCCCTCTGGCCCGAACCCACCACTGCGAAGATCCCACTTTTCTTCCATCCGTAAAGGGGTCCTCCTTGAGGAGTGGAGGAACATGGGGAGGCCCCCAGGAGATGGCTTTTCTCCAAGCCGCGGCTGGCTCCTTTCGGGCCTATACGTGGGCCGCGCGTGCGCACTCAGGCTCCCCACAACAGGCCTCCCTCGGGTCACGGGACCCACCCTTGAGGTGTCTCCTGACCCACCCTTGAGGGGTCACGTGACCCACACCTGGGGGGTCCCGTGACACACCCCTGAGGGGTCACGTGACCCACCCCTGGGGGGTCTCGTGACCCACCCCTGAGGGTTCACGTGACCCACCCTTGAGGGGTCACGTGACCCACACCTGGGGGGTCTCGTGACGCACCCCTGAGGTGTCACGTGACCCACCCCTGGGGGGTGTCGTGACCCACCCCTGAGGGGTCACGTGACCCACACCTGCGGGGTCTCGTGACCCACCCTTGGGAGGTCACCTGTCCCACCCTGGAGGGGTCAGGTGACCCGCCCTTGAGAGGTCACAGCAGTTTCACAGGGTCCCTGCGCACCTGTCCATGGAAACAGAAGCCCTCCCTGCCACGCAGAGGACCGCGCTATTTCCCCTAGGCCTCACTGCCCAGCAGCACTCTCAGCCCCGCACAGACAGTGTGCTAAGGACAGACTTGGATATCTGGGGCCTGGGCGGGGGATTTTCCATGGAACTCTCTAAGGGCCCGGTGCCCTGTGTCGCCCGGGGAGTGCCCATGCCCTTCCTTGACCCCGCAGGACACTTGCATCCAGCAATAAGCAGCCGTCTGCCTCCACGGGGCTCAAACACCTGGGCCCGGTGTGCGGGCACCTGGCGTACGTGGAGGCAAACCCCCTGACCCTTCTGTCCCGAACCCACCACTGCGAAGATCCCCCTTTTCTTCCATCCGTAAAGGGGCCCTCCCTGGGGAGTGGAGGAACATGGGGAGGCCCCCAGGAGATGGCTTTTCTCCGAGCCGCGGCTGGCTCGTTTCGGGCCTATACGTGGGCCGCGCATGCGCACTCAGGCTCCCAAGCACACGCCTTCCTCGGCTCACCTGACCCACCCTTTAGAGGTCACAGCAGTTCCACAGGGTCCCTGGGCACCTGTCCGTGGACACAGGAGCCCTCCCTGCCACCTAAAGGACCACGCGATTTCCGCTGGGGAACACTCCCCAGAAGCACTCCCAGCCTCGCACAGACACTGTGCGCAGGATAGACTTGTGGACCAGGGGCCTGGGCGGGGAATTTTCCAGGGAACTCTCTAAAGGCCAGGTGCCCTCTGTCGCCCTGGGAGTGCCCACGCCATCCCTTAACCCTGCAGGACACTATCATCCAGCAATAAGCAGCCCTCTGCCTCCACGGGGCTCAAACACCTGGGCCCGTTGTGCGAGCACCTGGCGTTCGTGCAGGCAAACCCGCAGACCCCTCTGGCCCGAACCCACCACTGCGAAGATCCCACTTTTCTTCCATCCGTAAAGGGGTCCTCCTTGAGGAGTGGAGGAACATGGGGAGGCCCCCAGGAGATGGCTTTTCTCCAAGGCGCGGCTGGCTCCTTTCGGGCCTATACGTGGGCCGCGCGTGCGCACTCAGGCTCCCCACAACAGGCCTCCCTCGGGTCACGGGACCCACCCTTGAGGTGTCTCCTGACCCACCCTTGAGGGGTCACGTGACCCACCCCTGGCGGGTCTCGTGACCCACCCCTGAGGTGTCTCGTGACCCACCCCTGGGGGGTCTCGTGACCCACCCCTGAGGGGTCATGTGACCCACACCTGCGTGGTCACGTGACCCACCCCTGGGGGGTCTAGTGACGCACACCTGAGGGGTCACGTGACCCACCCCTGAGGGGTCTCGTGACCCACCCCTGAGGGGTCACGTGACCCACCCTTGAGGGGTTTCGTGACCCACCCTTTTGGGGTCCCGTGACCCACCCTTGCGGGGTCTCGTGACCCACCCTTGGGAGGTCACCTGTCCCACCCTGGAGGGGTCAGGTGACCCGCCCTTGAGAGGTCACAGCAGTTTCACAGGGTCCCTGCGCACCTGTCCATGGAAACAGAAGCCCTCCCTGCCACTCAGAGGACCGCGCTATTTCTCCTAGGCCACACTGCCCAGCAACACTCTCAGCCCCGCACAGACAGTGTGCTAAGGACAGACTTGGATACCGGGGGCCGGGGCGGGGGATTTTCCATGGAACTCTCTAAGGGCCCGGTGCCCTGTGTCGCCCGGGAGTGCCCATGCCCTTCCTTGACCCCGCAGGACACTTGCATCCAGCAATAAGCAGCCGTCTGCCTCCACGGGGCTCAAACACCTGGGCCCGGTGTGCGGGCACCTGGCGTACTTGGAGGCAAACCCCTGACCCCTCTGGCCCGAACCCACCACTGCGAAGATCCCCCTTTTCTTCCATCCGTAAAGGGGCCCTCCCTGGGGAGTGGAGGAACATGGGGAGGCCCCCAGGAGATGGCTTTTCTCCGAGCCGCGGCTGGCTCGTTTCGGGCCTATACGTGGGCCGCGCATGCGCACTCAGGCTCCCAAGCACACGCCTTCCTCGGCTCACCTGACCCACCCTTTAGAGGTCACAGCAGTTCCACAGGGTCCCTGGGCACCTGTCCGTGGACACAGGAGCCCTCCCTGCCACCTAAAGGACCACGCGATTTCCGCTGGGGAACACTCCCCAGAAGCACTCCCAGCCTCGCACAGACACTGTGCGCAGGATAGACTTGTGGACCAGGGGCCTGGGCGGGGAATTTTCCAGGGAACTCTCTAAAGGCCAGGTGCCCTCTGTCGCCCTGGGAGTGCCCACGCCATCCCTTAACCCTGCAGGACACTATCATCCAGCAATAAGAAGCCCTCTGCCTCCACGGGGCTCAAACACCTGGGCCCGTTGTGAGAGCACCTGGCGTTCGTGCAGGCAAACCCGCAGACCCCTCTGGCCCGAACCCACCACTGCGAAGATCCCACTTTTCTTCCATCCGTAAAGGGGTCCTCCTTGAGGAGTGGAGGAACATGGGGAGGCCCCCAGGAGATGGCTTTTCTCCAAGGCGCGGCTGGCTCCTTTCGGGCCTATACGTGGGCCGCGCGTGCGCACTCAGGCTCCCCACAACAGGCCTCCCTCGGGTCACGGGACCCACCCTTGAGGTGTCTCCTGACCCACCCTTGAGGGGTCACGTGACCCACACCTGGGGGGTCCCGTGACACACCCCTGAGGGGTCACGTGACCCACCCCTGGGGGGTCTCGTGACCCACCCCTGAGGGTTCACGTGACCCACCCTTGAGGGGTCACGTGACCCACACCTGGGGGGTCTCGTGACGCACCCCTGAGGTGTCACGTGACCCACCCCTGGGGGGTGTCGTGACCCACCCCTGAGGGGTCACGTGACCCACACCGGCGGGGTCACGTGACCCACCCCTGGGGGGTCTCGTGACGCACCCCTGAGGGGTCACGTGACCCACCCCTGAGGGGTCTCGTGACCCACCCCTGAGGGGTCACGTGACCCACCCTTGAGGGGTTTCGTGACCCACCCTTTTGGGGTCACGTGACCCACCCTTGCGGGGTCTCGTGACCCACCCTTGGGAGGTCACCTGTCCCACCCTGGAGGGGTCAGGTTACCCGCCCTTGAGAGGTCACAGCAGTTTCACAGGGTCCCTGCGCACCTGTCCATGGAAACAGAAGCCCTCCCTGCCACTCAGAGGACCGCGCTATTTCCCCTAGGCCACACTGCCCAGCAACACTCTCAGCCCCGCACAGACAGTGTGCTAAGGACAGACTTGGATACCGGGGGCCTGGGCGGGGGATTTTCCATGGAACTCTCTAAGGGCCCGGTGCCCTGTGTCGCCCGGGAGTGCCCATGCCCTTCCTTGACCCCGCAGGACACTTGCATCCAGCAATAAGCAGCCGTCTGCCTCCACGGGGCTCAAACACCTGGGCCCGGTGTGCGGGCACCTGGCGTACGTGGAGGCAAACCCCCTGACCCTTCTGTCCCGAACCCACCACTGCGAAGATCCCCCTTTTCTTCCATCCGTAAAGGGGCCCTCCCTGGGGAGTGGAGGAACATGGGGAGGCCCCCAGGAGATGGCTTTTCTCCGAGCCGCGGCTGGCTCGTTTCGGGCCTATACGTGGGCCGCGCATGCGCACTCCGGCTCCCAAGCACACGCCTTCCTCGGCTCACCTGACCCACCCTTTAGAGGTCACAGCAGTTCCACAGGGTCCCTGGGCACCTGTCCGTGGACACAGGAGCCCTCCCTGCCACCTAAAGGACCACGCGATTTCCTCTGGGGAACACTCCCCAGAAGCACTCCCAGCCTCGCACAGACACTGTGCGCAGGATAGACTTGTGGACCAGGGGCCTGGGCGGGGAATTTTCCAGGGAACTCTCTAAAGGCCAGGTGCCCTCTGTCGCCCTGGGAGTGCCCACGCCATCCCTTAACCCTGCAGGACACTATCATCCAGCAATAAGCAGCCCTCTGCCTCCACGGGGCTCAAACACCTGGGCCCGTTGTGAGAGCACCTGGCGTTCGTGCAGGCAAACCCGCAGACCCCTCTGGCCCGAACCCACCACTGCGAAGATCCCACTTTTCTTCCATCCGTAAAGGGGTCCTCCTTGAGGAGTGGAGGAACATGGGGAGGCCCCCAGGAGATGGCTTTTCTCCAAGCCGCGGCTGGCTCCTTTCGGGCCTATACGTGGGCCGCGCGTGCGCACTCAGGCTCCCCACAACAGGCCTCCCTCGGGTCACGGGACCCACCCTTGAGGTGTCTCCTGACCCACCCTTGAGGGGTCACGTGACCCACACCTGGGGGGTCCCGTGACACACCCCTGAGGGGTCACGTGACCCACCCCTGGGGGGTCTCGTGACCCACCCCTGAGGGTTCACGTGACCCACCCTTGAGGGGTCACGTGACCCACACCTGGGGGGTCTCGTGACGCACCCCTGAGGTGTCACGTGACCCACCCCTGGGGGGTGTCGTGACCCACCCCTGAGGGGTCACGTGACCCACACCTGCGGGGTCTCGTGACCCACCCTTGGGAGGTCACCTGTCCCACCCTGGAGGGGTCAGGTGACCCGCCCTTGAGAGGTCACAGCAGTTTCACAGGGTCCCTGCGCACCTGTCCATGGAAACAGAAGCCCTCCCTGCCACGCAGAGGACCGCGCTATTTCCCCTAGGCCTCACTGCCCAGCAGCACTCTCAGCCCCGCACAGACAGTGTGCTAAGGACAGACTTGGATATCTGGGGCCTGGGCGGGGGATTTTCCATGGAACTCTCTAAGGGCCCGGTGCCCTGTGTCGCCCGGGGAGTGCCCATGCCCTTCCTTGACCCCGCAGGACACTTGCATCCAGCAATAAGCAGCCGTCTGCCTCCACGGGGCTCAAACACCTGGGCCCGGTGTGCGGGCACCTGGCGTACGTGGAGGCAAACCCCCTGACCCTTCTGTCCCGAACCCACCACTGCGAAGATCCCCCTTTTCTTCCATCCGTAAAGGGGCCCTCCCTGGGGAGTGGAGGAACATGGGGAGGCCCCCAGGAGATGGCTTTTCTCCGAGCCGCGGCTGGCTCGTTTCGGGCCTATACGTGGGCCGCGCATGCGCACTCAGGCTCCCAAGCACACGCCTTCCTCGGCTCACCTGACCCACCCTTTAGAGGTCACAGCAGTTCCACAGGGTCCCTGGGCACCTGTCCGTGGACACAGGAGCCCTCCCTGCCACCTAAAGGACCACGCGATTTCCGCTGGGGAACACTCCCCAGAAGCACTCCCAGCCTCGCACAGACACTGTGCGCAGGATAGACTTGTGGACCAGGGGCCTGGGCGGGGAATTTTCCAGGGAACTCTCTAAAGGCCAGGTGCCCTCTGTCGCCCTGGGAGTGCCCACGCCATCCCTTAACCCTGCAGGACACTATCATCCAGCAATAAGCAGCCCTCTGCCTCCACGGGGCTCAAACACCTGGGCCCGTTGTGAGAGCACCTGGCGTTCGTGCAGGCAAACCCGCAGACCCCTCTGGCCCGAACCCACCACTGCGAAGATCCCACTTTTCTTCCATCCGTAAAGGGGTCCTCCTTGAGGAGTGGAGGAACATGGGGAGGCCCCCAGGAGATGGCTTTTCTCCAAGCCGCGGCTGGCTCCTTTCGGGCCTATACGTGGGCCGCGCGTGCGCACTCAGGCTCCCCACAACAGGCCTCCCTCGGGTCACGGGACCCACCCTTGAGGTGTCTCCTGACCCACCCTTGAGGGGTCACGTGACCCACCCCTGGCGGGTCTCGTGACCCACCCCTGAGGTGTCTCGTGACCCACCCCTGGGGGGTCTCGTGACCCACCCCTGAGGGGTCATGTGACCCACACCTGTATGGTCACGTGACCCACCCCTGGGGGGTCTAGTGACGCACACCTGAGGGGTCACGTGACCCACCCCTGAGGGGTCTCGTGACCCACCCCTGAGGGGTCACGTGACCCACCCTTGAGGGGTTTCGTGACCCACCCTTTTGGGGTCCCGTGACCCACCCTTGCGGGGTCTCGTGACCCACCCTTGGGAGGTCACCTGTCCCACCCTGGAGGGGTCAGGTGACCCGCCCTTGAGAGGTCACAGCAGTTTCACAGGGTCCCTGCGCACCTGTCCATGGAAACAGAAGCCCTCCCTGCCACTCAGAGGACCGCGCTATTTCTCCTAGGCCACACTGCCCAGCAACACTCTCAGCCCCGCACAGACAGTGTGCTAAGGACAGACTTGGATACCGGGGGCCGGGGCGGGGGATTTTCCATGGAACTCTCTAAGGGCCCGGTGCCCTGTGTCGCCCGGGAGTGCCCATGCCCTTCCTTGACCCCGCAGGACACTTGCATCCAGCAATAAGCAGCCGTCTGCCTCCACGGGGCTCAAACACCTGGGCCCGGTGTGCGGGCACCTGGCGTACTTGGAGGCAAACCCCTGACCCCTCTGGCCCGAACCCACCACTGCGAAGATCCCCCTTTTCTTCCATCCGTAAAGGGGCCCTCCCTGGGGAGTGGAGGAACATGGGGAGGCCCCCAGGAGATGGCTTTTCTCCGAGCCGCGGCTGGCTCGTTTCGGGCCTATACGTGGGCCGCGCATGCGCACTCAGGCTCCCAAGCACACGCCTTCCTCGGCTCACCTGACCCACCCTTTAGAGGTCACAGCAGTTCCACAGGGTCCCTGGGCACCTGTCCGTGGACACAGGAGCCCTCCCTGCCACCTAAAGGACCACGCGATTTCCGCTGGGGAACACTCCCCAGAAGCACTCCCAGCCTCGCACAGACACTGTGCGCAGGATAGACTTGTGGACCAGGGGCCTGGGCGGGGAATTTTCCAGGGAACTCTCTAAAGGCCAGGTGCCCTCTGTCGCCCTGGGAGTGCCCACGCCATCCCTTAACCCTGCAGGACACTATCATCCAGCAATAAGCAGCCCTCTGCCTCCACGGGGCTCAAACACCTGGGCCCGTTGTGAGAGCACCTGGCGTTCGTGCAGGCAAACCCGCAGACCCCTCTGGCCCGAACCCACCACTGCGAAGATCCCACTTTTCTTCCATCCGTAAAGGGGTCCTCCTTGAGGAGTGGAGGAACATGGGGAGGCCCCCAGGAGATGGCTTTTCTCCAAGCCGCGGCTGGCTCCTTTCGGGCCTATACGTGGGCCGCGCGTGCGCACTCAGGCTCCCCACAACAGGCCTCCCTCGGGTCACGGGACCCACCCTTGAGGTGTCTCCTGACCCACCCTTGAGGGGTCACGTGACCCACACCTGGGGGGTCCCGTGACACACCCCTGAGGGGTCACGTGACCCACCCCTGGGGGGTCTCCTGACCCACCCCTGCGGGTTCACGTGACCCACCCTTGAGGGGTCACGTGACCCACACCTGGGGGGTCTCGTGACGCACCCCTGAGGTGTCACGTGACCCACCCCTGGGGGGTGTCGTGACCCACCCCTGAGGGGTCACGTGACCCACACCTGCGGGGTCACGTGACCCACCCCTGGGGGGTCTCGTGACGCACCCCTGAGGGGTCACGTGACCCACCCCTGAGGGGTCTCGTGACCCACCCCTGAGGGGTCACGTGACCCACCCTTGAGGGGTTTCGTGACCCACCCTTTTGGGGTCACGTGACCCACCCTTGCGGGGTCTCGTGACCCACCCTTGGGAGGTCACCTGTCCCACCCTGGAGGGGTCAGGTTACCCGCCCTTGAGAGGTCACAGCAGTTTCACAGGGTCCCTGCGCACCTGTCCATGGAAACAGAAGCCCTCCCTGCCACTCAGAGGACCGCGCTATTTCCCCTAGGCCACACTGCCCAGCAACACTCTCAGCCCCGCACAGACAGTGTGCTAAGGACAGACTTGGATACCGGGGGCCTGGGCGGGGGATTTTCCATGGAACTCTCTAAGGGCCCGGTGCCCTGTGTCGCCCGGGAGTGCCCATGCCCTTCCTTGACCCCGCAGGACACTTGCATCCAGCAATAAGCAGCCGTCTGCCTCCACGGGGCTCAAACACCTGGGCCCGGTGTGCGGGCACCTGGCGTACGTGGAGGCAAACCCCCTGACCCTTCTGTCCCGAACCCACCACTGCGAAGATCCCCCTTTTCTTCCATCCGTAAAGGGGCCCTCCCTGGGGAGTGGAGGAACATGGGGAGGCCCCCAGGAGATGGCTTTTCTCCGAGCCGCGGCTGGCTCGTTTCGGGCCTATACGTGGGCCGCGCATGCGCACTCAGGCTCCCAAGCACACGCCTTCCTCGGCTCACCTGACCCACCCTTTAGAGGTCACAGCAGTTCCACAGGGTCCCTGGGCACCTGTCCGTGGACACAGGAGCCCTCCCTGCCACCTAAAGGACCACGCGATTTCCGCTGGGGAACACTCCCCAGAAGCACTCCCAGCCTCGCACAGACACTGTGCGCAGGATATACTTGTGGACCAGGGGCCTGGGCGGGGAATTTTCCAGGGAACTCTCTAAAGGCCAGGTGCCCTCTGTCGCCCTGGGAGTGCCCACGCCATCCCTTAACCCTGCAGGACACTATCATCCAGCAATAAGCAGCCCTCTGCCTCCACGGGGCTCAAACACCTGGGCCCGTTGTGCGAGCACCTGGCGTTCGTGCAGGCAAACCCGCAGACCCCTCTGGCCCGAACCCACCACTGCGAAGATCCCACTTTTCTTCCAT
This sequence comes from Desmodus rotundus, assembly GCF_022682495.2. Taxonomy (NCBI): domain Eukaryota; kingdom Metazoa; phylum Chordata; class Mammalia; order Chiroptera; family Phyllostomidae; genus Desmodus; species Desmodus rotundus. The sequence continues at coordinate 36,899 of NW_026527324.1, forward strand.
CCGTAAAGGGGTCCTCCTTGAGGAGTGGAGGAACATGGGGAGGCCCCCAGGAGATGGCTTTTCTCCAAGCCGCGGCTGGCTCCTTTCGGGCCTATACGTGGGCCGCGCGTGCGCACTCAGGCTCCCCACAACAGGCCTCCCTCGGGTCACGGGACCCACCCTTGAGGTGTCTCCTGACCCACCCTTGAGGGGTCACGTGACCCACACCTGGGGGGTCTCGTGACACACCCCTGAGGTGTCTCGTGACCCACCCCTGTGGGGTCTCGTGACCCACCCCTGAGGGGTCATGTGACCCACACCTGCGTGGTCACGTGACCCACCCCTGGGGGGTCTAGTGACGCACCCCTGAGGGGTCACGTGACCCACCCCTGAGGGGTCTCGTGACCCACCCCTGAGGGGTCACGTGACCCACCCTTGAGGGTTTTCGTGACCCACCCTTTTGGGGTCCCGTGACCCACCCTTGCGGGGTCTCGTGACCCACCCTTGGGAGGTCACCTGTCCCACCCTGGAGGGGTCAGGTGACCCGCCCTTGAGAGGTCACAGCAGTTTCACAGGGTCCCTGCGCACCTGTCCATGGAAACAGAAGCCCTCCCTGCCACTCAGAGGACCGCGCTATTTCTCCTAGGCCACACTGCCCAGCAACACTCTCAGCCCCGCACAGACAGTGTGCTAAGGACAGACTTGGATACCGGGGGCCGGGGCGGGGGATTTTCCATGGAACTCTCTAAGGGCCCGGTGCCCTGTGTCGCCCGGGAGTGCCCATGCCCTTCCTTGACCCCGCAGGACACTTGCATCCAGCAATAAGCAGCCGTCTGCCTCCACGGGGCTCAAACACCTGGGCCCGGTGTGCGGGCACCTGGCGTACTTGGAGGCAAACCCCTGACCCCTCTGGCCCGAACCCACCACTGCGAAGATCCCCCTTTTCTTCCATCCGTAAAGGGGCCCTCCCTGGGGAGTGGAGGAACATGGGGAGGCCCCCAGGAGATGGCTTTTCTCCGAGCCGCGGCTGGCTCGTTTCGGGCCTATACGTGGGCCGCGCATGCGCACTCAGGCTCCCAAGCACACGCCTTCCTCGGCTCACCTGACCCACCCTTTAGAGGTCACAGCAGTTCCACAGGGTCCCTGGGCACCTGTCCGTGGACACAGGAGCCCTCCCTGCCACCTAAAGGACCACGCGATTTCCGCTGGGGAACACTCCCCAGAAGCACTCCCAGCCTCGCACAGACACTGTGCGCAGGATAGACTTGTGGACCAGGGGCCTGGGCGGGGAATTTTCCAGGGAACTCTCTAAAGGCCAGGTGCCCTCTGTCGCCCTGGGAGTGCCCACGCCATCCCTTAACCCTGCAGGACACTATCATCCAGCAATAAGCAGCCCTCTGCCTCCACGGGGCTCAAACACCTGGGCCCGTTGTGAGAGCACCTGGCGTTCGTGCAGGCAAACCCGCAGACCCCTCTGGCCCGAACCCACCACTGCGAAGATCCCACTTTTCTTCCATCCGTAAAGGGGTCCTCCTTGAGGAGTGGAGGAACATGGGGAGGCCCCCAGGAGATGGCTTTTCTCCAAGCCGCGGCTGGCTCCTTTCGGGCCTATACGTGGGCCGCGCGTGCGCACTCAGGCTCCCCACAACAGGCCTCCCTCGGGTCACGGGACCCACCCTTGAGGTGTCTCCTGACCCACCCTTGAGGGGTCACGTGACCCACACCTGGGGGGTCCCGTGACACACCCCTGAGGGGTCACGTGACCCACCCCTGGGGGGTCTCGTGACCCACCCCTGAGGGTTCACGTGACCCACCCTTGAGGGGTCACGTGACCCACACCTGGGGGGTCTCGTGACGCACCCCTGAGGTGTCACGTGACCCACCCCTGGGGGGTGTCGTGACCCACCCCTGAGGGGTCACGTGACCCACACCTGCGGTTTCACGTGACCCACCCCTGAGGGGTCACGTGACCCACCCTTGAGGGGTTTCGTGACCCACCCTTTTGGGGTCACGTGACCCACCCTTGCGGGGTCTCGTGACCCACCCTTGGGAGGTCACCTGTCCCACCCTGGAGGGGTCAGGTGACCCGCCCTTGAGAGGTCACAGCAGTTTCACAGGGTCCCTGCGCACCTGTCCATGGAAACAGAAGCCCTCCCTGCCACTCAGAGGACCGCGCTATTTCCCCTAGGCCACACTGCCCAGCAACACTCTCAGCCCCGCACAGACAGTGTGCTAAGGACAGACTTGGATACCGGGGGCCTGGGCGGGGGATTTTCCATGGAACTCTCTAAGGGCCCGGTGCCCTGTGTCGCCCGGGAGTGCCCATGCCCTTCCTTGACCCCGCAGGACACTTGCATCCAGCAATAAGCAGCCGTCTGCCTCCACGGGGCTCAAACACCTGGGCCCGGTGTGCGGGCACCTGGCGTACGTGGAGGCAAACCCCCTGACCCTTCTGTCCCGAACCCACCACTGCGAAGATCCCCCTTTTCTTCCATCCGTAAAGGGGCCCTCCCTGGGGAGTGGAGGAACATGGGGAGGCCCCCAGGAGATGGCTTTTCTCCGAGCCGCGGCTGGCTCGTTTCGGGCCTATACGTGGGCCGCGCATGCGCACTCCGGCTCCCAAGCACACGCCTTCCTCGGCTCACCTGACCCACCCTTTAGAGGTCACAGCAGTTCCACAGGGTCCCTGGGCACCTGTCCGTGGACACAGGAGCCCTCCCTGCCACCTAAAGGACCACGCGATTTCCGCTGGGGAACACTCCCCAGAAGCACTCCCAGCCTCGCACAGACACTGTGCGCAGGATAGACTTGTGGACCAGGGGCCTGGGCGGGGAATTTTCCAGGGAACTCTCTAAAGGCCAGGTGCCCTCTGTCGCCCTGGGAGTGCCCACGCCATCCCTTAACCCTGCAGGACACTATCATCCAGCAATAAGCAGCCCTCTGCCTCCACGGGGCTCAAACACCTGGGCCCGTTGTGCGAGCACCTGGCGTTCGTGCAGGCAAACCCGCAGACCCCTCTGGCCCGAACCCACCACTGCGAAGATCCCACTTTTCTTCCATCCGTAAAGGGGTCCTCCTTGAGGAGTGGAGGAACATGTGGAGGCCCCCAGGAGATGGCTTTTCTCCAAGCCGCGGCTGGCTCCTTTCGGGCCTATACGTGGGCCGCGCGTGCGCACTCAGGCTCCCCACAACAGGCCTCCCTCGGGTCACGGGACCCACCCTTGAGGTGTCTCCTGACCCACCCTTGAGGGGTCACGTGACCCACACCTGGGGGGTCTCGTGACACACCCCTGAGGGGTCACGTGACCCACCCCTGGGGGGGTCTCGTGACCCACCCCTGAGGGGTCACGTGACCCACACCTGCGGGGTCACGTGACCCACCCCTGAGGGGTCACGTGACCCACACCTGCGGGGTCTCGTGACCCACCCTGGAAGGTCACCTGTCCCACCCTGGAGGGGTCAGGTGACCCGCCCTTGAGAGGTCACAGCAGTTTCACAGGGTCCCTGCGCACCTGTCCATGGAAACAGAAGCCCTCCCTGCCACTCAGAGGACCGCGCTATTTCCCCTAGGCCTCACTGCCCAGCAGCACTCTCAGCCCCGCACAGACAGTGTGCTAAGGACAGACTTGGATATCTGGGGCCTGGGCGGGGGATTTTCCATGGAACTCTCTAAGGGCCCGGTGCCCTGTGTCGCCCGGGAGTGCCCATGCCCTTCCTTGACCCCGCAGGACACTTGCATCCAGCAATAAGCAGCCGTCTGCCTCCACGGGGCTCAAACACCTGGGCCCGGTGTGCGGGCACCTGGCGTACGTGGAGGCAAACCCCCTGACCCTTCTGTCCCGAACCCACCACTGCGAAGATCCCCCTTTTCTTCCATCCGTAAAGGGGCCCTCCCTGGGGAGTGGAGGAACATGGGGAGGCCCCCAGGAGATGGCTTTTCTCCGAGCCGCGGCTGGCTCGTTTCGGGCCTATACGTGGGCCGCGCATGCGCACTCAGGCTCCCAAGCACACGCCTTCCTCGGCTCACCTGACCCACCCTTTAGAGGTCACAGCAGTTCCACAGGGTCCCTGGGCACCTGTCCGTGGACACAGGAGCCCTCCCTGCCACCTAAAGGACCACGCGATTTCCGCTGGGGAACACTCCCCAGAAGCACTCCCAGCCTCGCACAGACACTGTGCGCAGGATAGACTTGTGGACCAGGGGCCTGGGCGGGGAATTTTCCAGGGAACTCTCTAAAGGCCAGGTGCCCTCTGTCGCCCTGGGAGTGCCCACGCCATCCCTTAACCCTGCAGGACACTATCATCCAGCAATAAGCAGCCCTCTGCCTCCACGGGGCTCAAACACCTGGGCCCGTTGTGCGAGCACCTGGCGTTCGTGCAGGCAAACCCGCAGACCCCTCTGGCCCGAACCCACCACTGCGAAGATCCCACTTTTCTTCCATCCGTAAAGGGGTCCTCCTTGAGGAGTGGAGGAACATGGGGAGGCCCCCAGGAGATGGCTTTTCTCCAAGGCGCGGCTGGCTCCTTTCGGGCCTATACGTGGGCCGCGCGTGCGCACTCAGGCTCCCCACAACAGGCCTCCCTCGGGTCACGGGACCCACCCTTGAGGTGTCTCCTGACCCACCCTTGAGGGGTCACGTGACCCACCCCTGGCGGGTCTCGTGACCCACCCCTGAGGTGTCTCGTGACCCACCCCTGGGGGGTCTCGTGACCCACCCCTGAGGGGTCATGTGACCCACACCTGCGTGGTCACGTGACCCACCCCTGGGGGGTCTAGTGACGCACCCCTGAGGGGTCACGTGACCCACCCCTGAGGGGTCTCGTGACCCACCCCTGAGGGGTCACGTGACCCACCCTTGAGGGGTTTCGTGACCCACCCTTTTGGGGTCCCGTGACCCACCCTTGCGGGGTCTCGTGACCCACCCTTGGGAGGTCACCTGTCCCACCCTGGAGGGGTCAGGTGACCCGCCCTTGAGAGGTCACAGCAGTTTCACAGGGTCCCTGCGCACCTGTCCATGGAAACAGAAGCCCTCCCTGCCACTCAGAGGACCGCGCTATTTCTCCTAGGCCACACTGCCCAGCAACACTCTCAGCCCCGCACAGACAGTGTGCTAAGGACAGACTTGGATACCGGGGGCCGGGGCGGGGGATTTTCCATGGAACTCTCTAAGGGCCCGGTGCCCTGTGTCGCCCGGGAGTGCCCATGCCCTTCCTTGACCCCGCAGGACACTTGCATCCAGCAATAAGCAGCCGTCTGCCTCCACGGGGCTCAAACACCTGGGCCCGGTGTGCGGGCACCTGGCGTACTTGGAGGCAAACCCCTGACCCCTCTGGCCCGAACCCACCACTGCGAAGATCCCCCTTTTCTTCCATCCGTAAAGGGGCCCTCCCTGGGGAGTGGAGGAACATGGGGAGGCCCCCAGGAGATGGCTTTTCTCCGAGCCGCGGCTGGCTCGTTTCGGGCCTATACGTGGGCCGCGCATGCGCACTCAGGCTCCCAAGCACACGCCTTCCTCGGCTCACCTGACCCACCCTTTAGAGGTCACAGCAGTTCCACAGGGTCCCTGGGCACCTGTCCGTGGACACAGGAGCCCTCCCTGCCACCTAAAGGACCACGCGATTTCCGCTGGGGAACACTCCCCAGAAGCACTCCCAGCCTCGCACAGACACTGTGCGCAGGATAGACTTGTGGACCAGGGGCCTGGGCGGGGAATTTTCCAGGGAACTCTCTAAAGGCCAGGTGCCCTCTGTCGCCCTGGGAGTGCCCACGCCATCCCTTAACCCTGCAGGACACTATCATCCAGCAATAAGCAGCCCTCTGCCTCCACGGGGCTCAAACACCTGGGCCCGTTGTGAGAGCACCTGGCGTTCGTGCAGGCAAACCCGCAGACCCCTCTGGCCCGAACCCACCACTGCGAAGATCCCACTTTTCTTCCATCCGTAAAGGGGTCCTCCTTGAGGAGTGGAGGAACATGGGGAGGCCCCCAGGAGATGGCTTTTCTCCAAGCCGCGGCTGGCTCCTTTCGGGCCTATACGTGGGCCGCGCGTGCGCACTCAGGCTCCCCACAACAGGCCTCCCTCGGGTCACGGGACCCACCCTTGAGGTGTCTCCTGACCCACCCTTGAGGGGTCACGTGACCCACACCTGGGGGGTCCCGTGACACACCCCTGAGGGGTCACGTGACCCACCCCTGGGGGGTCTCGTGACCCACCCCTGAGGGTTCACGTGACCCACCCTTGAGGGGTCACGTGACCCACACCTGGGGGGTCTCGTGACGCACCCCTGAGGTGTCACGTGACCCACCCCTGGGGGGTGTCGTGACCCACCCCTGAGGGGTCACGTGACCCACACCTGCGGTTTCACGTGACCCACCCCTGAGGGGTCACGTGACCCACCCTTGAGGGGTTTCGTGACCCACCCTTTTGGGGTCACGTGACCCACCCTTGCGGGGTCTCGTGACCCACCCTTGGGAGGTCACCTGTCCCACCCTGGAGGGGTCAGGTGACCCGCCCTTGAGAGGTCACAGCAGTTTCACAGGGTCCCTGCGCACCTGTCCATGGAAACAGAAGCCCTCCCTGCCACTCAGAGGACCGCGCTATTTCCCCTAGGCCACACTGCCCAGCAACACTCTCAGCCCCGCACAGACAGTGTGCTAAGGACAGACTTGGATACCGGGGGCCTGGGCGGGGGATTTTCCATGGAACTCTCTAAGGGCCCGGTGCCCTGTGTCGCCCGGGAGTGCCCATGCCCTTCCTTGACCCCGCAGGACACTTGCATCCAGCAATAAGCAGCCGTCTGCCTCCACGGGGCTCAAACACCTGGGCCCGGTGTGCGGGCACCTGGCGTACGTGGAGGCAAACCCCCTGACCCTTCTGTCCCGAACCCACCACTGCGAAGATCCCCCTTTTCTTCCATCCGTAAAGGGGCCCTCCCTGGGGAGTGGAGGAACATGGGGAGGCCCCCAGGAGATGGCTTTTCTCCGAGCCGCGGCTGGCTCGTTTCGGGCCTATACGTGGGCCGCGCATGCGCACTCCGGCTCCCAAGCACACGCCTTCCTCGGCTCACCTGACCCACCCTTTAGAGGTCACAGCAGTTCCACAGGGTCCCTGGGCACCTGTCCGTGGACACAGGAGCCCTCCCTGCCACCTAAAGGACCACGCGATTTCCGCTGGGGAACACTCCCCAGAAGCACTCCCAGCCTCGCACAGACACTGTGCGCAGGATAGACTTGTGGACCAGGGGCCTGGGCGGGGAATTTTCCAGGGAACTCTCTAAAGGCCAGGTGCCCTCTGTCGCCCTGGGAGTGCCCACGCCATCCCTTAACCCTGCAGGACACTATCATCCAGCAATAAGCAGCCCTCTGCCTCCACGGGGCTCAAACACCTGGGCCCGTTGTGCGAGCACCTGGCGTTCGTGCAGGCAAACCCGCAGACCCCTCTGGCCCGAACCCACCACTGCGAAGATCCCACTTTTCTTCCATCCGTAAAGGGGTCCTCCTTGAGGAGTGGAGGAACATGTGGAGGCCCCCAGGAGATGGCTTTTCTCCAAGCCGCGGCTGGCTCCTTTCGGGCCTATACGTGGGCCGCGCGTGCGCACTCAGGCTCCCCACAACAGGCCTCCCTCGGGTCACGGGACCCACCCTTGAGGTGTCTCCTGACCCACCCTTGAGGGGTCACGTGACCCACACCTGGGGGGTCTCGTGACACACCCCTGAGGGGTCACGTGACCCACCCCTGGGGGGGTCTCGTGACCCACCCCTGAGTGGTCACGTGACCCACACCTGCGGGGTCACGTGACCCACCCCTGAGGGGTCACGTGACCCACACCTGCGGGGTCTCGTGACCCACCCTGGAAGGTCACCTGTCCCACCCTGGAGGGGTCAGGTGACCCGCCCTTGAGAGGTCACAGCAGTTTCACAGGGTCCCTGCGCACCTGTCCATGGAAACAGAAGCCCTCCCTGCCACTCAGAGGACCGCGCTATTTCCCCTAGGCCTCACTGCCCAGCAGCACTCTCAGCCCCGCACAGACAGTGTGCTAAGGACAGACTTGGATATCTGGGGCCTGGGCGGGGGATTTTCCATGGAACTCTCTAAGGGCCCGGTGCCCTGTGTCGCCCGGGAGTGCCCATGCCCTTCCTTGACCCCGCAGGACACTTGCATCCAGCAATAAGCAGCCGTCTGCCTCCACGGGGCTCAAACACCTGGGCCCGGTGTGCGGGCACCTGGCGTACGTGGAGGCAAACCCCCTGACCCTTCTGTCCCGAACCCACCACTGCGAAGATCCCCCTTTTCTTCCATCCGTAAAGGGGCCCTCCCTGGGGAGTGGAGGAACATGGGGAGGCCCCCAGGAGATGGCTTTTCTCCGAGCCGCGGCTGGCTCGTTTCGGGCCTATACGTGGGCCGCGCATGCGCACTCAGGCTCCCAAGCACACGCCTTCCTCGGCTCACCTGACCCACCCTTTAGAGGTCACAGCAGTTCCACAGGGTCCCTGGGCACCTGTCCGTGGACACAGGAGCCCTCCCTGCCACCTAAAGGACCACGCGATTTCCGCTGGGGAACACTCCCCAGAAGCACTCCCAGCCTCGCACAGACACTGTGCGCAGGATAGACTTGTGGACCAGGGGCCTGGGCGGGGAATTTTCCAGGGAACTCTCTAAAGGCCAGGTGCCCTCTGTCGCCCTGGGAGTGCCCACGCCATCCCTTAACCCTGCAGGACACTATCATCCAGCAATAAGCAGCCCTCTGCCTCCACGGGGCTCAAACACCTGGGCCCGTTGTGCGAGCACCTGGCGTTCGTGCAGGCAAACCCGCAGACCCCTCTGGCCCGAACCCACCACTGCGAAGATCCCACTTTTCTTCCATCCGTAAAGGGGTCCTCCTTGAGGAGTGGAGGAACATGGGGAGGCCCCCAGGAGATGGCTTTTCTCCAAGGCGCGGCTGGCTCCTTTCGGGCCTATACGTGGGCCGCGCGTGCGCACTCAGGCTCCCCACAACAGGCCTCCCTCGGGTCACGGGACCCACCCTTGAGGTGTCTCCTGACCCACCCTTGAGGGGTCACGTGACCCACCCCTGGCGGGTCTCGTGACCCACCCCTGAGGTGTCTCGTGACCCACCCCTGGGGGGTCTCGTGACCCACCCCTGAGGGGTCATGTGACCCACACCTGCGTGGTCACGTGACCCACCCCTGGGGGGTCTAGTGACGCACACCTGAGGGGTCACGTGACCCACCCCTGAGGGGTCTCGTGACCCACCCCTGAGGGGTCACGTGACCCACCCTTGAGGGGTTTCGTGACCCACCCTTTTGGGGTCCCGTGACCCACCCTTGCGGGGTCTCGTGACCCACCCTTGGGAGGTCACCTGTCCCACCCTGGAGGGGTCAGGTGACCCGCCCTTGAGAGGTCACAGCAGTTTCACAGGGTCCCTGCGCACCTGTCCATGGAAACAGAAGCCCTCCCTGCCACTCAGAGGACCGCGCTATTTCTCCTAGGCCACACTGCCCAGCAACACTCTCAGCCCCGCACAGACAGTGTGCTAAGGACAGACTTGGATACCGGGGGCCGGGGCGGGGGATTTTCCATGGAACTCTCTAAGGGCCCGGTGCCCTGTGTCGCCCGGGAGTGCCCATGCCCTTCCTTGACCCCGCAGGACACTTGCATCCAGCAATAAGCAGCCGTCTGCCTCCACGGGGCTCAAACACCTGGGCCCGGTGTGCGGGCACCTGGCGTACTTGGAGGCAAACCCCTGACCCCTCTGGCCCGAACCCACCACTGCGAAGATCCCCCTTTTCTTCCATCCGTAAAGGGGCCCTCCCTGGGGAGTGGAGGAACATGGGGAGGCCCCCAGGAGATGGCTTTTCTCCGAGCCGCGGCTGGCTCGTTTCGGGCCTATACGTGGGCCGCGCATGCGCACTCAGGCTCCCAAGCACACGCCTTCCTCGGCTCACCTGACCCACCCTTTAGAGGTCACAGCAGTTCCACAGGGTCCCTGGGCACCTGTCCGTGGACACAGGAGCCCTCCCTGCCACCTAAAGGACCACGCGATTTCCGCTGGGGAACACTCCCCAGAAGCACTCCCAGCCTCGCACAGACACTGTGCGCAGGATAGACTTGTGGACCAGGGGCCTGGGCGGGGAATTTTCCAGGGAACTCTCTAAAGGCCAGGTGCCCTCTGTCGCCCTGGGAGTGCCCACGCCATCCCTTAACCCTGCAGGACACTATCATCCAGCAATAAGCAGCCCTCTGCCTCCACGGGGCTCAAACACCTGGGCCCGTTGTGAGAGCACCTGGCGTTCGTGCAGGCAAACCCGCAGACCCCTCTGGCCCGAACCCACCACTGCGAAGATCCCACTTTTCTTCCATCCGTAAAGGGGTCCTCCTTGAGGAGTGGAGGAACATGGGGAGGCCCCCAGGAGATGGCTTTTCTCCAAGCCGCGGCTGGCTCCTTTCGGGCCTATACGTGGGCCGCGCGTGCGCACTCAGGCTCCCCACAACAGGCCTCCCTCGGGTCACGGGACCCACCCTTGAGGTGTCTCCTGACCCACCCTTGAGGGGTCACGTGACCCACACCTGGGGGGTCCCGTGACACACCCCTGAGGGGTCACGTGACCCACCCCTGGGGGGTCTCGTGACCCACCCCTGAGGGTTCACGTGACCCACCCTTGAGGGGTCACGTGACCCACACCTGGGGGGTCTCGTGACGCACCCCTGAGGTGTCACGTGACCCACCCCTGGGGGGTGTCGTGACCCACCCCTGAGGGGTCACGTGACCCACACCTGCGGTTTCACGTGACCCACCCCTGAGGGGTCACGTGACCCACCCTTGAGGGGTTTCGTGACCCACCCTTTTGGGGTCACGTGACCCACCCTTGCGGGGTCTCGTGACCCACCCTTGGGAGGTCACCTGTCCCACCCTGGAGGGGTCAGGTGACCCGCCCTTGAGAGGTCACAGCAGTTTCACAGGGTCCCTGCGCACCTGTCCATGGAAACAGAAGCCCTCCCTGCCACTCAGAGGACCGCGCTATTTCCCCTAGGCCACACTGCCCAGCAACACTCTCAGCCCCGCACAGACAGTGTGCTAAGGACAGACTTGGATACCGGGGGCCTGGGCGGGGGATTTTCCATGGAACTCTCTAAGGGCCCGGTGCCCTGTGTCGCCCGGGAGTGCCCATGCCCTTCCTTGACCCCGCAGGACACTTGCATCCAGCAATAAGCAGCCGTCTGCCTCCACGGGGCTCAAACACCTGGGCCCGGTGTGCGGGCACCTGGCGTACGTGGAGGCAAACCCCCTGACCCTTCTGTCCCGAACCCACCACTGCGAAGATCCCCCTTTTCTTCCATCCGTAAAGGGGCCCTCCCTGGGGAGTGGAGGAACATGGGGAGGCCCCCAGGAGATGGCTTTTCTCCGAGCCGCGGCTGGCTCGTTTCGGGCCTATACGTGGGCCGCGCATGCGCACTCCGGCTCCCAAGCACACGCCTTCCTCGGCTCACCTGACCCACCCTTTAGAGGTCACAGCAGTTCCACAGGGTCCCTGGGCACCTGTCCGTGGACACAGGAGCCCTCCCTGCCACCTAAAGGACCACGCGATTTCCGCTGGGGAACACTCCCCAGAAGCACTCCCAGCCTCGCACAGACACTGTGCGCAGGATAGACTTGTGGACCAGGGGCCTGGGCGGGGAATTTTCCAGGGAACTCTCTAAAGGCCAGGTGCCCTCTGTCGCCCTGGGAGTGCCCACGCCATCCCTTAACCCTGCAGGACACTATCATCCAGCAATAAGCAGCCCTCTGCCTCCACGGGGCTCAAACACCTGGGCCCGTTGTGCGAGCACCTGGCGTTCGTGCAGGCAAACCCGCAGACCCCTCTGGCCCGAACCCACCACTGCGAAGATCCCACTTTTCTTCCATCCGTAAAGGGGTCCTCCTTGAGGAGTGGAGGAACATGTGGAGGCCCCCAGGAGATGGCTTTTCTCCAAGCCGCGGCTGGCTCCTTTCGGGCCTATACGTGGGCCGCGCGTGCGCACTCAGGCTCCCCACAACAGGCCTCCCTCGGGTCACGGGACCCACCCTTGAGGTGTCTCCTGACCCACCCTTGAGGGGTCACGTGACCCACACCTGGGGGGTCTCGTGACACACCCCTGAGGGGTCACGTGACCCACCCCTGGGGGGGTCTCGTGACCCACCCCTGAGGGGTCACGTGACCCACCCTTGAGGGGTCACGTGACCCACACCTGGGGGGTCTCGTGACGCACCCCTGAGGTGTCTCGTGACCCACCCCTGGGGGGTCTCGTGACCCACCCCTGAGGGGTCACGTGACCCACACCTGCGGGGTCACGTGACCCACCCCTGAGGGGTCACGTGACCCACACCTGCGGGGTCTCGTGACCCACCCTGGAAGGTCACCTGTCCCACCCTGGAGGGGTCAGGTGACCCGCCCTTGAGAGGTCACAGCAGTTTCACAGGGTCCCTGCGCACCTGTCCATGGAAACAGAAGCCCTCCCTGCCACTCAGAGGACCGCGCTATTTCCCCTAGGCCTCACTGCCCAGCAGCACTCTCAGTCCCGCACAGACAGTGTGCTAAGGACAGACTTGGATATCTGGGGCCTGGGCGGGGGATTTTCCATGGAACTCTCTAAGGGCCCGGTGCCCTGTGTCGCCCGGGAGTGCCCATGCCCTTCCTTGACCCCGCAGGACACTTGCATCCAGCAATAAGCAGCCGTCTGCCTCCACGGGGCTCAAACACCTGGGCCCGGTGTGCGGGCACCTGGCGTACGTGGAGGCAAACCCCCTGACCCTTCTGTCCCGAACCCACCACTGCGAAGATCCCCCTTTTCTTCCATCCGTAAAGGGGCCCTCCCTGGGGAGTGGAGGAACATGGGGAGGCCCCCAGGAGATGGCTTTTCTCCGAGCCGCGGCTGGCTCGTTTCGGGCCTATATGTGGGCCGCGCATGCGCACTCAGGCTCCCAAGCACACGCCTTCCTCGGCTCACCTGACCCACCCTTTAGAGGTCACAGCAGTTCCACAGGGTCCCTGGGCACCTGTCCGTGGACACAGGAGCCCTCCCTGCCACCTAAAGGACCACGCGATTTCCGCTGGGGAACACTCCCCAGAAGCACTCCCAGCCTCGCACAGACACTGTGCGCAGGATAGACTTGTGGACCAGGGGCCTGGGCGGGGAATTTTCCAGGGAACTCTCTAAAGGCCAGGTGCCCTCTGTCGCCCTGGGAGTGCCCACGCCATCCCTTAACCCTGCAGGACACTATCATCCAGCAATAAGCAGCCCTCTGCCTCCACGGGGCTCAAACACCTGGGCCCGTTGTGCGAGCACCTGGCGTTCGTGCAGGCAAACCCGCAGACCCCTCTGGCCCGAACCCACCACTGCGAAGATCCCACTTTTCTTCCATCCGTAAAGGGGTCCTCCTTGAGGAGTGGAGGAACATGGGGAGGCCCCCAGGAGATGGCTTTTCTCCAAGCCGCGGCTGGCTCCTTTCGGGCCTATACGTGGGCCGCCCGTGCGCACTCAGGCTCCCCACAACAGGCCTCCCTCGGGTCACGGGACCCACCCTTGAGGTGTCTCCTGACCCACCCTTGAGGGGTCACGTGACCCACACCTGGGGGGTCTCGTGACACACCCCTGAGGGGTCACGTGACCCACCCCTTGGGGGGTCTCGTGACCCACACCTGGGGGGTCACGTGACCCACCCTTGAGGGGTCACGTGACCCACACCTGGGGGGTCTCGTGACGCACCCCTGAGGTGTCTCGTGACCCACCCCTGGGGGGTCTCGTGACCCACCCCTGAGGGGTCACGTGACCCACCCCTGAGGGGTCACGTGACCCACACCTGCGGGGTCTCGTGACCTACCCTTGGAAGGTCACCTGTCCCACCCTGGAGGGGTCAGGTGACCCGCCCTTGAGAGGTCACAGCAGTTTCACAGGGTCCCTGCGCACCTGTCCATGGAAACAGAAGCCCTCCCTGCCACTCAGAGGACCGCGCTATTTCCCCTAGGCCTCACTGCCCAGCAGCACTCTCAGCCCCGCACAGACAGTGTGCTAAGGACAGACTTGGATATCTGGGGCCTGGGCGGGGGATTTTCCATGGAACTCTCTAAGGGCCCGGTGCCCTGTGTCGCCCGGGAGTGCCCATGCCCTTCCTTGACCCCGCAGGACACTTGCATCCAGCAATAAGCAGCCGTCTGCCTCCACGGGGCTCAAACACCTGGGCCCGGTGTGCGGGCACCTGGCGTACGTGGAGGCAAACCCCCTGACCCTTCTGTCCCGAACCCACCACTGCGAAGATCCCCCTTTTCTTCCATCCGTAAAGGGGCCCTCCCTGGGGAGTGGAGGAACATGGGGAGGCCCCCAGGAGATGGCTTTTCTCCGAGCCGCGGCTGGCTCGTTTCGGGCCTATATGTGGGCCGCGCATGCGCACTCAGGCTCCCAAGCACACGCCTTCCTCGGCTCACCTGACCCACCCTTTAGAGGTCACAGCAGTTCCACAGGGTCCCTGGGCACCTGTCCGTGGACACAGGAGCCCTCCCTGCCACCTAAAGGACCACGCGATTTCCGCTGGGGAACACTCCCCAGAAGCACTCCCAGCCTCGCACAGACACTGTGCGCAGGATAGACTTGTGGACCAGGGGCCTGGGCGGGGAATTTTCCAGGGAACTCTCTAAAGGCCAGGTGCCCTCTGTCGCCCTGGGAGTGCCCACGCCATCCCTTAACCCTGCAGGACACTATCATCCAGCAATAAGCAGCCCTCTGCCTCCACGGGGCTCAAACACCTGGGCCCGTTGTGCGAGCACCTGGCGTTCGTGCAGGCAAACCCGCAGACCCCTCTGGCCCGAACCCACCACTGCGAAGATCCCACTTTTCTTCCATCCGTAAAGGGGTCCTCCTTGAGGAGTGGAGGAACATGGGGAGGCCCCCAGGAGATGGCTTTTCTCCAAGCCGCGGCTGGCTCCTTTCGGGCCTATACGTGGGCCGCCCGTGCGCACTCAGGCTCCCCACAACAGGCCTCCCTCGGGTCACGGGACCCACCCTTGAGGTGTCTCCTGACCCACCCTTGAGGGGTCACGTGACCCACACCTGGGGGGTCTCGTGACACACCCCTGAGGGGTCACGTGACCCACCCCTTGGGGGGTCTCGTGACCCACACCTGGGGGGTCACGTGACCCACCCTTGAGGGGTCACGTGACCCACACCTGGGGGGTCTCGTGACGCACCCCTGAGGTGTCTCGTGACCCACCCCTGGGGGGTCTCGTGACCCACCCCTGAGGGGTCACGTGACCCACCCCTGAGGGGTCACGTGACCCACACCTGCGGGGTCTCGTGACCTACCCTTGGAAGGTCACCTGTCCCACCCTGGAGGGGTCAGGTGACCCGCCCTTGAGAGGTCACAGCAGTTTCACAGGGTCCCTGCGCACCTGTCCATGGAAACAGAAGCCCTCCCTGCCACTCAGAGGACCGCGCTATTTCCCCTAGGCCTCACTGCCCAGCAGCACTCTCAGCCCCGCACAGACAGTGTGCTAAGGACAGACTTGGATATCTGGGGCCTGGGCGGGGGATTTTCCATGGAACTCTCTAAGGGCCCGGTGCCCTGTGTCGCCCGGGAGTGCCCATGCCCTTCCTTGACCCCGCAGGACACTTGCATCCAGCAATAAGCAGCCGTCTGCCTCCACGGGGCTCAAACACCTGGGCCCGGTGTGCGGGCACCTGGCGTACGTGGAGGCAAACCCCCTGACCCTTCTGTCCCGAACCCACCACTGCGAAGATCCCCCTTTTCTTCCATCCGTAAAGGGGCCCTCCCTGGGGAGTGGAGGAACATGGGGAGGCCCCCAGGAGATGGCTTTTCTCCGAGCCGCGGCTGGCTCGTTTCGGGCCTATATGTGGGCCGCGCATGCGCACTCAGGCTCCCAAGCACACGCCTTCCTCGGCTCACCTGACCCACCCTTTAGAGGTCACAGCAGTTCCACAGGGTCCCTGGGCACCTGTCCGTGGACACAGGAGCCCTCCCTGCCACCTAAAGGACCACGCGATTTCCGCTGGGGAACACTCCCCAGAAGCACTCCCAGCCTCGCACAGACACTGTGCGCAGGATAGACTTGTGGACCAGGGGCCTGGGCGGGGAATTTTCCAGGGAACTCTCTAAAGGCCAGGTGCCCTCTGTCGCCCTGGGAGTGCCCACGCCATCCCTTAACCCTGCAGGACACTATCATCCAGCAATAAGCAGCCCTCTGCCTCCACGGGGCTCAAACACCTGGGCCCGTTGTGCGAGCACCTGGCGTTCGTGCAGGCAAACCCGCAGACCCCTCTGGCCCGAACCCACCACTGCGAAGATCCCACTTTTCTTCCATCCGTAAAGGGGTCCTCCTTGAGGAGTGGAGGAACATGGGGAGGCCCCCAGGAGATGGCTTTTCTCCAAGCCGCGGCTGGCTCCTTTCGGGCCTATACGTGGGCCGCCCGTGCGCACTCAGGCTCCCCACAACAGGCCTCCCTCGGGTCACGGGACCCACCCTTGAGGTGTCTCCTGACCCACCCTTGAGGGGTCACGTGACCCACACCTGGGGGGTCTCGTGACACACCCCTGAGGGGTCACGTGACCCACCCCTTGGGGGGTCTCGTGACCCACACCTGGGGGGTCACGTGACCCACCCTTGAGGGGTCACGTGACCCACACCTGGGGGGTCTCGTGACGCACCCCTGAGGTGTCTCGTGACCCACCCCTGGGGGGTCTCGTGACCCACCCCTGAGGGGTCACGTGACCCACCCCTGAGGGGTCACGTGACCCACACCTGCGGGGTCTCGTGACCTACCCTTGGAAGGTCACCTGTCCCACCCTGGAGGGGTCAGGTGACCCGCCCTTGAGAGGTCACAGCAGTTTCACAGGGTCCCTGCGCACCTGTCCATGGAAACAGAAGCCCTCCCTGCCACTCAGAGGACCGCGCTATTTCCCCTAGGCCTCACTGCCCAGCAGCACTCTCAGCCCCGCACAGACAGTGTGCTAAGGACAGACTTGGATATCTGGGGCCTGGGCGGGGGATTTTCCATGGAACTCTCTAAGGGCCCGGTGCCCTGTGTCGCCCGGGAGTGCCCATGCCCTTCCTTGACCCCGCAGGACACTTGCATCCAGCAATAAGCAGCCGTCTGCCTCCACGGGGCTCAAACACCTGGGCCCGGTGTGCGGGCACCTGGCGTACGTGGAGGCAAACCCCCTGACCCTTCTGTCCCGAACCCACCACTGCGAAGATCCCCCTTTTCTTCCATCCGTAAAGGGGCCCTCCCTGGGGAGTGGAGGAACATGGGGAGGCCCCCAGGAGATGGCTTTTCTCCGAGCCGCGGCTGGCTCGTTTCGGGCCTATATGTGGGCCGCGCATGCGCACTCAGGCTCCCAAGCACACGCCTTCCTCGGCTCACCTGACCCACCCTTTAGAGGTCACAGCAGTTCCACAGGGTCCCTGGGCACCTGTCCGTGGACACAGGAGCCCTCCCTGCCACCTAAAGGACCACGCGATTTCCGCTGGGGAACACTCCCCAGAAGCACTCCCAGCCTCGCACAGACACTGTGCGCAGGATAGACTTGTGGACCAGGGGCCTGGGCGGGGAATTTTCCAGGGAACTCTCTAAAGGCCAGGTGCCCTCTGTCGCCCTGGGAGTGCCCACGCCATCCCTTAACCCTGCAGGACACTATCATCCAGCAATAAGCAGCCCTCTGCCTCCACGGGGCTCAAACACCTGGGCCCGTTGTGCGAGCACCTGGCGTTCGTGCAGGCAAACCCGCAGACCCCTCTGGCCCGAACCCACCACTGCGAAGATCCCACTTTTCTTCCATCCGTAAAGGGGTCCTCCTTGAGGAGTGGAGGAACATGGGGAGGCCCCCAGGAGATGGCTTTTCTCCAAGCCGCGGCTGGCTCCTTTCGGGCCTATACGTGGGCCGCCCGTGCGCACTCAGGCTCCCCACAACAGGCCTCCCTCGGGTCACGGGACCCACCCTTGAGGTGTCTCCTGACCCACCCTTGAGGGGTCACGTGACCCACACCTGGGGGGTCTCGTGACACACCCCTGAGGGGTCACGTGACCCACCCCTTGGGGGGTCTCGTGACCCACACCTGGGGGGTCACGTGACCCACCCTTGAGGGGTCACGTGACCCACACCTGGGGGGTCTCGTGACGCACCCCTGAGGTGTCTCGTGACCCACCCCTGGGGGGTCTCGTGACCCACCCCTGAGGGGTCACGTGACCCACCCCTGAGGGGTCACGTGACCCACACCTGCGGGGTCTCGTGACCTACCCTTGGAAGGTCACCTGTCCCACCCTGGAGGGGTCAGGTGACCCGCCCTTGAGAGGTCACAGCAGTTTCACAGGGTCCCTGCGCACCTGTCCATGGAAACAGAAGCCCTCCCTGCCACTCAGAGGACCGCGCTATTTCCCCTAGGCCTCACTGCCCAGCAGCACTCTCAGCCCCGCACAGACAGTGTGCTAAGGACAGACTTGGATATCTGGGGCCTGGGCGGGGGATTTTCCATGGAACTCTCTAAGGGCCCGGTGCCCTGTGTCGCCCGGGAGTGCCCATGCCCTTCCTTGACCCCGCAGGACACTTGCATCCAGCAATAAGCAGCCGTCTGCCTCCACGGGGCTCAAACACCTGGGCCCGGTGTGCGGGCACCTGGCGTACGTGGAGGCAAACCCCCTGACCCTTCTGTCCCGAACCCACCACTGCGAAGATCCCCCTTTTCTTCCATCCGTAAAGGGGCCCTCCCTGGGGAGTGGAGGAACATGGGGAGGCCCCCAGGAGATGGCTTTTCTCCGAGCCGCGGCTGGCTCGTTTCGGGCCTATATGTGGGCCGCGCATGCGCACTCAGGCTCCCAAGCACACGCCTTCCTCGGCTCACCTGACCCACCCTTTAGAGGTCACAGCAGTTCCACAGGGTCCCTGGGCACCTGTCCGTGGACACAGGAGCCCTCCCTGCCACCTAAAGGACCACGCGATTTCCGCTGGGGAACACTCCCCAGAAGCACTCCCAGCCTCGCACAGACACTGTGCGCAGGATAGACTTGTGGACCAGGGGCCTGGGCGGGGAATTTTCCAGGGAACTCTCTAAAGGCCAGGTGCCCTCTGTCGCCCTGGGAGTGCCCACGCCATCCCTTAACCCTGCAGGACACTATCATCCAGCAATAAGCAGCCCTCTGCCTCCACGGGGCTCAAACACCTGGGCCCGTTGTGCGAGCACCTGGCGTTCGTGCAGGCAAACCCGCAGACCCCTCTGGCCCGAACCCACCACTGCGAAGATCCCACTTTTCTTCCATCCGTAAAGGGGTCCTCCTTGAGGAGTGGAGGAACATGGGGAGGCCCCCAGGAGATGGCTTTTCTCCAAGCCGCGGCTGGCTCCTTTCGGGCCTATACGTGGGCCGCCCGTGCGCACTCAGGCTCCCCACAACAGGCCTCCCTCGGGTCACGGGACCCACCCTTGAGGTGTCTCCTGACCCACCCTTGAGGGGTCACGTGACCCACACCTGGGGGGTCTCGTGACACACCCCTGAGGGGTCACGTGACCCACCCCTTGGGGGGTCTCGTGACCCACACCTGGGGGGTCACGTGACCCACCCTTGAGGGGTCACGTGACCCACACCTGGGGGGTCTCGTGACGCACCCCTGAGGTGTCTCGTGACCCACCCCTGGGGGGTCTCGTGACCCACCCCTGAGGGGTCACGTGACCCACCCCTGAGGGGTCACGTGACCCACACCTGCGGGGTCTCGTGACCTACCCTTGGAAGGTCACCTGTCCCACCCTGGAGGGGTCAGGTGACCCGCCCTTGAGAGGTCACAGCAGTTTCACAGGGTCCCTGCGCACCTGTCCATGGAAACAGAAGCCCTCCCTGCCACTCAGAGGACCGCGCTATTTCCCCTAGGCCTCACTGCCCAGCAGCACTCTCAGCCCCGCACAGACAGTGTGCTAAGGACAGACTTGGATATCTGGGGCCTGGGCGGGGGATTTTCCATGGAACTCTCTAAGGGCCCGGTGCCCTGTGTCGCCCGGGAGTGCCCATGCCCTTCCTTGACCCCGCAGGACACTTGCATCCAGCAATAAGCAGCCGTCTGCCTCCACGGGGCTCAAACACCTGGGCCCGGTGTGCGGGCACCTGGCGTACGTGGAGGCAAACCCCCTGACCCTTCTGTCCCGAACCCACCACTGCGAAGATCCCCCTTTTCTTCCATCCGTAAAGGGGCCCTCCCTGGGGAGTGGAGGAACATGGGGAGGCCCCCAGGAGATGGCTTTTCTCCGAGCCGCGGCTGGCTCGTTTCGGGCCTATATGTGGGCCGCGCATGCGCACTCAGGCTCCCAAGCACACGCCTTCCTCGGCTCACCTGACCCACCCTTTAGAGGTCACAGCAGTTCCACAGGGTCCCTGGGCACCTGTCCGTGGACACAGGAGCCCTCCCTGCCACCTAAAGGACCACGCGATTTCCGCTGGGGAACACTCCCCAGAAGCACTCCCAGCCTCGCACAGACACTGTGCGCAGGATAGACTTGTGGACCAGGGGCCTGGGCGGGGAATTTTCCAGGGAACTCTCTAAAGGCCAGGTGCCCTCTGTCGCCCTGGGAGTGCCCACGCCATCCCTTAACCCTGCAGGACACTATCATCCAGCAATAAGCAGCCCTCTGCCTCCACGGGGCTCAAACACCTGGGCCCGTTGTGCGAGCACCTGGCGTTCGTGCAGGCAAACCCGCAGACCCCTCTGGCCCGAACCCACCACTGCGAAGATCCCACTTTTCTTCCATCCGTAAAGGGGTCCTCCTTGAGGAGTGGAGGAACATGGGGAGGCCCCCAGGAGATGGCTTTTCTCCAAGCCGCGGCTGGCTCCTTTCGGGCCTATACGTGGGCCGCCCGTGCGCACTC
Organism: Desmodus rotundus; assembly: GCF_022682495.2. Classification (NCBI taxonomy): domain Eukaryota; kingdom Metazoa; phylum Chordata; class Mammalia; order Chiroptera; family Phyllostomidae; genus Desmodus; species Desmodus rotundus. The sequence goes on from NW_026527324.1 coordinate 57,770, forward strand.
AGGCTCCCCACAACAGGCCTCCCTCGGGTCACGGGACCCACCCTTGAGGTGTCTCCTGACCCACCCTTGAGGGGTCACGTGACCCACACCTGGGGGGTCTCGTGACACACCCCTGAGGGGTCACGTGACCCACCCCTTGGGGGGTCTCGTGACCCACACCTGGGGGGTCACGTGACCCACCCTTGAGGGGTCACGTGACCCACACCTGGGGGGTCTCGTGACGCACCCCTGAGGTGTCTCGTGACCCACCCCTGGGGGGTCTCGTGACCCACCCCTGAGGGGTCACGTGACCCACCCCTGAGGGGTCACGTGACCCACACCTGCGGGGTCTCGTGACCTACCCTTGGAAGGTCACCTGTCCCACCCTGGAGGGGTCAGGTGACCCGCCCTTGAGAGGTCACAGCAGTTTCACAGGGTCCCTGCGCACCTGTCCATGGAAACAGAAGCCCTCCCTGCCACTCAGAGGACCGCGCTATTTCCCCTAGGCCTCACTGCCCAGCAGCACTCTCAGCCCCGCACAGACAGTGTGCTAAGGACAGACTTGGATATCTGGGGCCTGGGCGGGGGATTTTCCATGGAACTCTCTAAGGGCCCGGTGCCCTGTGTCGCCCGGGAGTGCCCATGCCCTTCCTTGACCCCGCAGGACACTTGCATCCAGCAATAAGCAGCCGTCTGCCTCCACGGGGCTCAAACACCTGGGCCCGGTGTGCGGGCACCTGGCGTACGTGGAGGCAAACCCCCTGACCCTTCTGTCCCGAACCCACCACTGCGAAGATCCCCCTTTTCTTCCATCCGTAAAGGGGCCCTCCCTGGGGAGTGGAGGAACATGGGGAGGCCCCCAGGAGATGGCTTTTCTCCGAGCCGCGGCTGGCTCGTTTCGGGCCTATATGTGGGCCGCGCATGCGCACTCAGGCTCCCAAGCACACGCCTTCCTCGGCTCACCTGACCCACCCTTTAGAGGTCACAGCAGTTCCACAGGGTCCCTGGGCACCTGTCCGTGGACACAGGAGCCCTCCCTGCCACCTAAAGGACCACGCGATTTCCGCTGGGGAACACTCCCCAGAAGCACTCCCAGCCTCGCACAGACACTGTGCGCAGGATAGACTTGTGGACCAGGGGCCTGGGCGGGGAATTTTCCAGGGAACTCTCTAAAGGCCAGGTGCCCTCTGTCGCCCTGGGAGTGCCCACGCCATCCCTTAACCCTGCAGGACACTATCATCCAGCAATAAGCAGCCCTCTGCCTCCACGGGGCTCAAACACCTGGGCCCGTTGTGCGAGCACCTGGCGTTCGTGCAGGCAAACCCGCAGACCCCTCTGGCCCGAACCCACCACTGCGAAGATCCCACTTTTCTTCCATCCGTAAAGGGGTCCTCCTTGAGGAGTGGAGGAACATGGGGAGGCCCCCAGGAGATGGCTTTTCTCCAAGCCGCGGCTGGCTCCTTTCGGGCCTATACGTGGGCCGCCCGTGCGCACTCAGGCTCCCCACAACAGGCCTCCCTCGGGTCACGGGACCCACCCTTGAGGTGTCTCCTGACCCACCCTTGAGGGGTCACGTGACCCACACCTGGGGGGTCTCGTGACACACCCCTGAGGGGTCACGTGACCCACCCCTTGGGGGGTCTCGTGACCCACACCTGGGGGGTCACGTGACCCACCCTTGAGGGGTCACGTGACCCACACCTGGGGGGTCTCGTGACGCACCCCTGAGGTGTCTCGTGACCCACCCCTGGGGGGTCTCGTGACCCACCCCTGAGGGGTCACGTGACCCACCCCTGAGGGGTCACGTGACCCACACCTGCGGGGTCTCGTGACCTACCCTTGGAAGGTCACCTGTCCCACCCTGGAGGGGTCAGGTGACCCGCCCTTGAGAGGTCACAGCAGTTTCACAGGGTCCCTGCGCACCTGTCCATGGAAACAGAAGCCCTCCCTGCCACTCAGAGGACCGCGCTATTTCCCCTAGGCCTCACTGCCCAGCAGCACTCTCAGCCCCGCACAGACAGTGTGCTAAGGACAGACTTGGATATCTGGGGCCTGGGCGGGGGATTTTCCATGGAACTCTCTAAGGGCCCGGTGCCCTGTGTCGCCCGGGAGTGCCCATGCCCTTCCTTGACCCCGCAGGACACTTGCATCCAGCAATAAGCAGCCGTCTGCCTCCACGGGGCTCAAACACCTGGGCCCGGTGTGCGGGCACCTGGCGTACGTGGAGGCAAACCCCCTGACCCTTCTGTCCCGAACCCACCACTGCGAAGATCCCCCTTTTCTTCCATCCGTAAAGGGGCCCTCCCTGGGGAGTGGAGGAACATGGGGAGGCCCCCAGGAGATGGCTTTTCTCCGAGCCGCGGCTGGCTCGTTTCGGGCCTATATGTGGGCCGCGCATGCGCACTCAGGCTCCCAAGCACACGCCTTCCTCGGCTCACCTGACCCACCCTTTAGAGGTCACAGCAGTTCCACAGGGTCCCTGGGCACCTGTCCGTGGACACAGGAGCCCTCCCTGCCACCTAAAGGACCACGCGATTTCCGCTGGGGAACACTCCCCAGAAGCACTCCCAGCCTCGCACAGACACTGTGCGCAGGATAGACTTGTGGACCAGGGGCCTGGGCGGGGAATTTTCCAGGGAACTCTCTAAAGGCCAGGTGCCCTCTGTCGCCCTGGGAGTGCCCACGCCATCCCTTAACCCTGCAGGACACTATCATCCAGCAATAAGCAGCCCTCTGCCTCCACGGGGCTCAAACACCTGGGCCCGTTGTGCGAGCACCTGGCGTTCGTGCAGGCAAACCCGCAGACCCCTCTGGCCCGAACCCACCACTGCGAAGATCCCACTTTTCTTCCATCCGTAAAGGGGTCCTCCTTGAGGAGTGGAGGAACATGGGGAGGCCCCCAGGAGATGGCTTTTCTCCAAGCCGCGGCTGGCTCCTTTCGGGCCTATACGTGGGCCGCCCGTGCGCACTCAGGCTCCCCACAACAGGCCTCCCTCGGGTCACGGGACCCACCCTTGAGGTGTCTCCTGACCCACCCTTGAGGGGTCACGTGACCCACACCTGGGGGGTCTCGTGACACACCCCTGAGGGGTCACGTGACCCACCCCTTGGGGGGTCTCGTGACCCACACCTGGGGGGTCACGTGACCCACCCTTGAGGGGTCACGTGACCCACACCTGGGGGGTCTCGTGACGCACCCCTGAGGTGTCTCGTGACCCACCCCTGGGGGGTCTCGTGACCCACCCCTGAGGGGTCACGTGACCCACCCCTGAGGGGTCACGTGACCCACACCTGCGGGGTCTCGTGACCTACCCTTGGAAGGTCACCTGTCCCACCCTGGAGGGGTCAGGTGACCCGCCCTTGAGAGGTCACAGCAGTTTCACAGGGTCCCTGCGCACCTGTCCATGGAAACAGAAGCCCTCCCTGCCACTCAGAGGACCGCGCTATTTCCCCTAGGCCTCACTGCCCAGCAGCACTCTCAGCCCCGCACAGACAGTGTGCTAAGGACAGACTTGGATATCTGGGGCCTGGGCGGGGGATTTTCCATGGAACTCTCTAAGGGCCCGGTGCCCTGTGTCGCCCGGGAGTGCCCATGCCCTTCCTTGACCCCGCAGGACACTTGCATCCAGCAATAAGCAGCCGTCTGCCTCCACGGGGCTCAAACACCTGGGCCCGGTGTGCGGGCACCTGGCGTACGTGGAGGCAAACCCCCTGACCCTTCTGTCCCGAACCCACCACTGCGAAGATCCCCCTTTTCTTCCATCCGTAAAGGGGCCCTCCCTGGGGAGTGGAGGAACATGGGGAGGCCCCCAGGAGATGGCTTTTCTCCGAGCCGCGGCTGGCTCGTTTCGGGCCTATATGTGGGCCGCGCATGCGCACTCAGGCTCCCAAGCACACGCCTTCCTCGGCTCACCTGACCCACCCTTTAGAGGTCACAGCAGTTCCACAGGGTCCCTGGGCACCTGTCCGTGGACACAGGAGCCCTCCCTGCCACCTAAAGGACCACGCGATTTCCGCTGGGGAACACTCCCCAGAAGCACTCCCAGCCTCGCACAGACACTGTGCGCAGGATAGACTTGTGGACCAGGGGCCTGGGCGGGGAATTTTCCAGGGAACTCTCTAAAGGCCAGGTGCCCTCTGTCGCCCTGGGAGTGCCCACGCCATCCCTTAACCCTGCAGGACACTATCATCCAGCAATAAGCAGCCCTCTGCCTCCACGGGGCTCAAACACCTGGGCCCGTTGTGCGAGCACCTGGCGTTCGTGCAGGCAAACCCGCAGACCCCTCTGGCCCGAACCCACCACTGCGAAGATCCCACTTTTCTTCCATCCGTAAAGGGGTCCTCCTTGAGGAGTGGAGGAACATGGGGAGGCCCCCAGGAGATGGCTTTTCTCCAAGCCGCGGCTGGCTCCTTTCGGGCCTATACGTGGGCCGCCCGTGCGCACTCAGGCTCCCCACAACAGGCCTCCCTCGGGTCACGGGACCCACCCTTGAGGTGTCTCCTGACCCACCCTTGAGGGGTCACGTGACCCACACCTGGGGGGTCTCGTGACACACCCCTGAGGGGTCACGTGACCCACCCCTTGGGGGGTCTCGTGACCCACACCTGGGGGGTCACGTGACCCACCCTTGAGGGGTCACGTGACCCACACCTGGGGGGTCTCGTGACGCACCCCTGAGGTGTCTCGTGACCCACCCCTGGGGGGTCTCGTGACCCACCCCTGAGGGGTCACGTGACCCACCCCTGAGGGGTCACGTGACCCACACCTGCGGGGTCTCGTGACCTACCCTTGGAAGGTCACCTGTCCCACCCTGGAGGGGTCAGGTGACCCGCCCTTGAGAGGTCACAGCAGTTTCACAGGGTCCCTGCGCACCTGTCCATGGAAACAGAAGCCCTCCCTGCCACTCAGAGGACCGCGCTATTTCCCCTAGGCCTCACTGCCCAGCAGCACTCTCAGCCCCGCACAGACAGTGTGCTAAGGACAGACTTGGATATCTGGGGCCTGGGCGGGGGATTTTCCATGGAACTCTCTAAGGGCCCGGTGCCCTGTGTCGCCCGGGAGTGCCCATGCCCTTCCTTGACCCCGCAGGACACTTGCATCCAGCAATAAGCAGCCGTCTGCCTCCACGGGGCTCAAACACCTGGGCCCGGTGTGCGGGCACCTGGCGTACGTGGAGGCAAACCCCCTGACCCTTCTGTCCCGAACCCACCACTGCGAAGATCCCCCTTTTCTTCCATCCGTAAAGGGGCCCTCCCTGGGGAGTGGAGGAACATGGGGAGGCCCCCAGGAGATGGCTTTTCTCCGAGCCGCGGCTGGCTCGTTTCGGGCCTATATGTGGGCCGCGCATGCGCACTCAGGCTCCCAAGCACACGCCTTCCTCGGCTCACCTGACCCACCCTTTAGAGGTCACCTCTCTCTCAACAACAACAACGGAGGAGGAGGAAAAGAGAGAGATCTCTCTCTCTCAACAACAACAACGGAGGAGGAGGAAAAGAGAGAGATCCCCAGAAGCACTCCCAGCCTCGCACAGACACTGTGCGCAGGATAGACTTGTGGACCAGGGGCCTGGGCGGGGAATTTTCCAGGGAACTCTCTAAAGGCCAGGTGCCCTCTGTCGCCCTGGGAGTGCCCACGCCATCCCTTAACCCTGCAGGACACTATCATCCAGCAATAAGCAGCCCTCTGCCTCCACGGGGCTCAAACACCTGGGCCCGTTGTGCGAGCACCTGGCGTTCGTGCAGGCAAACCCGCAGACCCCTCTGGCCCGAACCCACCACTGCGAAGATCCCACTTTTCTTCCATCCGTAAAGGGGTCCTCCTTGAGGAGTGGAGGAACATGGGGAGGCCCCCAGGAGATGGCTTTTCTCCAAGCCGCGGCTGGCTCCTTTCGGGCCTATACGTGGGCCGCGCGTGCGCACTCAGGCTCCCCACAACAGGCCTCCCTCGGGTCACGGGACCCACCCTTGAGGTGTCTCCTGACCCACCCTTGAGGGGTCACGTGACCCACCCCTGGCGGGTCTCGTGACCCACCCCTGAGGTGTCTCGTGACCCACCCCTGTGGGGGTCTCGTGACCCACCCCTGAGGGGTCATGTGACCCACACCTGCGTGGTCACGTGACCCACCCCTGGGGGGTCTCGTGACGCACCCCTGAGGTGTCTCGTGACCCACCCCTGGGGGGTCTCGTGACCCACCCCTGAGGGGTCACGTGACCCACCCCTGAGGGGTCACGTGACCCACACCTGCGGGGTCTCGTGACCTACCCTTGGAAGGTCACCTGTCCCACCCTGGAGGGGTCAGGTGACCCGCCCTTGAGAGGTCACAGCAGTTTCACAGGGTCCCTGCGCACCTGTCCATGGAAACAGAAGCCCTCCCTGCCACTCAGAGGACCGCGCTATTTCCCCTAGGCCTCACTGCCCAGCAGCACTCTCAGCCCCGCACAGACAGTGTGCTAAGGACAGACTTGGATATCTGGGGCCTGGGCGGGGGATTTTCCATGGAACTCTCTAAGGGCCCGGTGCCCTGTGTCGCCCGGGAGTGCCCATGCCCTTCCTTGACCCCGCAGGACACTTGCATCCAGCAATAAGCAGCCGTCTGCCTCCACGGGGCTCAAACACCTGGGCCCGGTGTGCGGGCACCTGGCGTACGTGGAGGCAAACCCCCTGACCCTTCTGTCCCGAACCCACCACTGCGAAGATCCCCCTTTTCTTCCATCCGTAAAGGGGCCCTCCCTGGGGAGTGGAGGAACATGGGGAGGCCCCCAGGAGATGGCTTTTCTCCGAGCCGCGGCTGGCTCGTTTCGGGCCTATATGTGGGCCGCGCATGCGCACTCAGGCTCCCAAGCACACGCCTTCCTCGGCTCACCTGACCCACCCTTTAGAGGTCACAGCAGTTCCACAGGGTCCCTGGGCACCTGTCCGTGGACACAGGAGCCCTCCCTGCCACCTAAAGGACCACGCGATTTCCGCTGGGGAACACTCCCCAGAAGCACTCCCAGCCTCGCACAGACACTGTGCGCAGGATAGACTTGTGGACCAGGGGCCTGGGCGGGGAATTTTCCAGGGAACTCTCTAAAGGCCAGGTGCCCTCTGTCGCCCTGGGAGTGCCCACGCCATCCCTTAACCCTGCAGGACACTATCATCCAGCAATAAGCAGCCCTCTGCCTCCACGGGGCTCAAACACCTGGGCCCGTTGTGCGAGCACCTGGCGTTCGTGCAGGCAAACCCGCAGACCCCTCTGGCCCGAACCCACCACTGCGAAGATCCCACTTTTCTTCCATCCGTAAAGGGGTCCTCCTTGAGGAGTGGAGGAACATGGGGAGGCCCCCAGGAGATGGCTTTTCTCCAAGCCGCGGCTGGCTCCTTTCGGGCCTATACGTGGGCCGCCCGTGCGCACTCAGGCTCCCCACAACAGGCCTCCCTCGGGTCACGGGACCCACCCTTGAGGTGTCTCCTGACCCACCCTTGAGGGGTCACGTGACCCACACCTGGGGGGTCTCGTGACACACCCCTGAGGGGTCACGTGACCCACCCCTTGGGGGGTCTCGTGACCCACACCTGGGGGGTCACGTGACCCACCCTTGAGGGGTCACGTGACCCACACCTGGGGGGTCTCGTGACGCACCCCTGAGGTGTCTCGTGACCCACCCCTGGGGGGTCTCGTGACCCACCCCTGAGGGGTCACGTGACCCACCCCTGAGGGGTCACGTGACCCACACCTGCGGGGTCTCGTGACCTACCCTTGGAAGGTCACCTGTCCCACCCTGGAGGGGTCAGGTGACCCGCCCTTGAGAGGTCACAGCAGTTTCACAGGGTCCCTGCGCACCTGTCCATGGAAACAGAAGCCCTCCCTGCCACTCAGAGGACCGCGCTATTTCCCCTAGGCCTCACTGCCCAGCAGCACTCTCAGCCCCGCACAGACAGTGTGCTAAGGACAGACTTGGATATCTGGGGCCTGGGCGGGGGATTTTCCATGGAACTCTCTAAGGGCCCGGTGCCCTGTGTCGCCCGGGAGTGCCCATGCCCTTCCTTGACCCCGCAGGACACTTGCATCCAGCAATAAGCAGCCGTCTGCCTCCACGGGGCTCAAACACCTGGGCCCGGTGTGCGGGCACCTGGCGTACGTGGAGGCAAACCCCCTGACCCTTCTGTCCCGAACCCACCACTGCGAAGATCCCCCTTTTCTTCCATCCGTAAAGGGGCCCTCCCTGGGGAGTGGAGGAACATGGGGAGGCCCCCAGGAGATGGCTTTTCTCCGAGCCGCGGCTGGCTCGTTTCGGGCCTATATGTGGGCCGCGCATGCGCACTCAGGCTCCCAAGCACACGCCTTCCTCGGCTCACCTGACCCACCCTTTAGAGGTCACAGCAGTTCCACAGGGTCCCTGGGCACCTGTCCGTGGACACAGGAGCCCTCCCTGCCACCTAAAGGACCACGCGATTTCCGCTGGGGAACACTCCCCAGAAGCACTCCCAGCCTCGCACAGACACTGTGCGCAGGATAGACTTGTGGACCAGGGGCCTGGGCGGGGAATTTTCCAGGGAACTCTCTAAAGGCCAGGTGCCCTCTGTCGCCCTGGGAGTGCCCACGCCATCCCTTAACCCTGCAGGACACTATCATCCAGCAATAAGCAGCCCTCTGCCTCCACGGGGCTCAAACACCTGGGCCCGTTGTGCGAGCACCTGGCGTTCGTGCAGGCAAACCCGCAGACCCCTCTGGCCCGAACCCACCACTGCGAAGATCCCACTTTTCTTCCATCCGTAAAGGGGTCCTCCTTGAGGAGTGGAGGAACATGGGGAGGCCCCCAGGAGATGGCTTTTCTCCAAGCCGCGGCTGGCTCCTTTCGGGCCTATACGTGGGCCGCCCGTGCGCACTCAGGCTCCCCACAACAGGCCTCCCTCGGGTCACGGGACCCACCCTTGAGGTGTCTCCTGACCCACCCTTGAGGGGTCACGTGACCCACACCTGGGGGGTCTCGTGACACACCCCTGAGGGGTCACGTGACCCACCCCTTGGGGGGTCTCGTGACCCACACCTGGGGGGTCACGTGACCCACCCTTGAGGGGTCACGTGACCCACACCTGGGGGGTCTCGTGACGCACCCCTGAGGTGTCTCGTGACCCACCCCTGGGGGGTCTCGTGACCCACCCCTGAGGGGTCACGTGACCCACCCCTGAGGGGTCACGTGACCCACACCTGCGGGGTCTCGTGACCTACCCTTGGAAGGTCACCTGTCCCACCCTGGAGGGGTCAGGTGACCCGCCCTTGAGAGGTCACAGCAGTTTCACAGGGTCCCTGCGCACCTGTCCATGGAAACAGAAGCCCTCCCTGCCACTCAGAGGACCGCGCTATTTCCCCTAGGCCTCACTGCCCAGCAGCACTCTCAGCCCCGCACAGACAGTGTGCTAAGGACAGACTTGGATATCTGGGGCCTGGGCGGGGGATTTTCCATGGAACTCTCTAAGGGCCCGGTGCCCTGTGTCGCCCGGGAGTGCCCATGCCCTTCCTTGACCCCGCAGGACACTTGCATCCAGCAATAAGCAGCCGTCTGCCTCCACGGGGCTCAAACACCTGGGCCCGGTGTGCGGGCACCTGGCGTACGTGGAGGCAAACCCCCTGACCCTTCTGTCCCGAACCCACCACTGCGAAGATCCCCCTTTTCTTCCATCCGTAAAGGGGCCCTCCCTGGGGAGTGGAGGAACATGGGGAGGCCCCCAGGAGATGGCTTTTCTCCGAGCCGCGGCTGGCTCGTTTCGGGCCTATATGTGGGCCGCGCATGCGCACTCAGGCTCCCAAGCACACGCCTTCCTCGGCTCACCTGACCCACCCTTTAGAGGTCACAGCAGTTCCACAGGGTCCCTGGGCACCTGTCCGTGGACACAGGAGCCCTCCCTGCCACCTAAAGGACCACGCGATTTCCGCTGGGGAACACTCCCCAGAAGCACTCCCAGCCTCGCACAGACACTGTGCGCAGGATAGACTTGTGGACCAGGGGCCTGGGCGGGGAATTTTCCAGGGAACTCTCTAAAGGCCAGGTGCCCTCTGTCGCCCTGGGAGTGCCCACGCCATCCCTTAACCCTGCAGGACACTATCATCCAGCAATAAGCAGCCCTCTGCCTCCACGGGGCTCAAACACCTGGGCCCGTTGTGCGAGCACCTGGCGTTCGTGCAGGCAAACCCGCAGACCCCTCTGGCCCGAACCCACCACTGCGAAGATCCCACTTTTCTTCCATCCGTAAAGGGGTCCTCCTTGAGGAGTGGAGGAACATGGGGAGGCCCCCAGGAGATGGCTTTTCTCCAAGCCGCGGCTGGCTCCTTTCGGGCCTATACGTGGGCCGCCCGTGCGCACTCAGGCTCCCCACAACAGGCCTCCCTCGGGTCACGGGACCCACCCTTGAGGTGTCTCCTGACCCACCCTTGAGGGGTCACGTGACCCACACCTGGGGGGTCTCGTGACACACCCCTGAGGGGTCACGTGACCCACCCCTTGGGGGGTCTCGTGACCCACACCTGGGGGGTCACGTGACCCACCCTTGAGGGGTCACGTGACCCACACCTGGGGGGTCTCGTGACGCACCCCTGAGGTGTCTCGTGACCCACCCCTGGGGGGTCTCGTGACCCACCCCTGAGGGGTCACGTGACCCACCCCTGAGGGGTCACGTGACCCACACCTGCGGGGTCTCGTGACCTACCCTTGGAAGGTCACCTGTCCCACCCTGGAGGGGTCAGGTGACCCGCCCTTGAGAGGTCACAGCAGTTTCACAGGGTCCCTGCGCACCTGTCCATGGAAACAGAAGCCCTCCCTGCCACTCAGAGGACCGCGCTATTTCCCCTAGGCCTCACTGCCCAGCAGCACTCTCAGCCCCGCACAGACAGTGTGCTAAGGACAGACTTGGATATCTGGGGCCTGGGCGGGGGATTTTCCATGGAACTCTCTAAGGGCCCGGTGCCCTGTGTCGCCCGGGAGTGCCCATGCCCTTCCTTGACCCCGCAGGACACTTGCATCCAGCAATAAGCAGCCGTCTGCCTCCACGGGGCTCAAACACCTGGGCCCGGTGTGCGGGCACCTGGCGTACGTGGAGGCAAACCCCCTGACCCTTCTGTCCCGAACCCACCACTGCGAAGATCCCCCTTTTCTTCCATCCGTAAAGGGGCCCTCCCTGGGGAGTGGAGGAACATGGGGAGGCCCCCAGGAGATGGCTTTTCTCCGAGCCGCGGCTGGCTCGTTTCGGGCCTATATGTGGGCCGCGCATGCGCACTCAGGCTCCCAAGCACACGCCTTCCTCGGCTCACCTGACCCACCCTTTAGAGGTCACAGCAGTTCCACAGGGTCCCTGGGCACCTGTCCGTGGACACAGGAGCCCTCCCTGCCACCTAAAGGACCACGCGATTTCCGCTGGGGAACACTCCCCAGAAGCACTCCCAGCCTCGCACAGACACTGTGCGCAGGATAGACTTGTGGACCAGGGGCCTGGGCGGGGAATTTTCCAGGGAACTCTCTAAAGGCCAGGTGCCCTCTGTCGCCCTGGGAGTGCCCACGCCATCCCTTAACCCTGCAGGACACTATCATCCAGCAATAAGCAGCCCTCTGCCTCCACGGGGCTCAAACACCTGGGCCCGTTGTGCGAGCACCTGGCGTTCGTGCAGGCAAACCCGCAGACCCCTCTGGCCCGAACCCACCACTGCGAAGATCCCACTTTTCTTCCATCCGTAAAGGGGTCCTCCTTGAGGAGTGGAGGAACATGGGGAGGCCCCCAGGAGATGGCTTTTCTCCAAGCCGCGGCTGGCTCCTTTCGGGCCTATACGTGGGCCGCGCGTGCGCACTCAGGCTCCCCACAACAGGCCTCCCTCGGGTCACGGGACCCACCCTTGAGGTGTCTCCTGACCCACCCTTGAGGGGTCACGTGACCCACCCCTGGCGGGTCTCGTGACCCACCCCTGAGGTGTCTCGTGACCCACCCCTGTGGGGTCTCGTGACCCACCCCTGAGGGGTCATGTGACCCACACCTGCGTGGTCACGTGACCCACCCCTGGGGGGTCTAGTGACGCACCCCTGAGGGGTCACGTGACCCACCCCTGAGGGGTCTCGTGACCCACCCCTGAGGGGTCACGTGACCCACCCTTGAGGGCTTTCGTGACCCACCCTTTTGGGGTCCCGTGACCCACCCTTGCGGGGTCTCGTGACCCACCCTTGGGAGGTCACCTGTCCCACCCTGGAGGGGTCAGGTGACCCGCCCTTGAGAGGTCACAGCAGTTTCACAGGGTCCCTGCGCACCTGTCCATGGAAACAGAAGCCCTCCCTGCCACTCAGAGGACCGCGCTATTTCTCCTAGGCCACACTGCCCAGCAACACTCTCAGCCCCGCACAGACAGTGTGCTAAGGACAGACTTGGATACCGGGGGCCGGGGCGGGGGATTTTCCATGGAACTCTCTAAGGGCCCGGTGCCCTGTGTCGCCCGGGAGTGCCCATGCCCTTCCTTGACCCCGCAGGACACTTGCATCCAGCAATAAGCAGCCGTCTGCCTCCACGGGGCTCAAACACCTGGGCCCGGTGTGCGGGCACCTGGCGTACTTGGAGGCAAACCCCTGACCCCTCTGGCCCGAACCCACCACTGCGAAGATCCCCCTTTTCTTCCATCCGTAAAGGGGCCCTCCCTGGGGAGTGGAGGAACATGGGGAGGCCCCCAGGAGATGGCTTTTCTCCGAGCCGCGGCTGGCTCGTTTCGGGCCTATACGTGGGCCGCGCATGCGCACTCAGGCTCCCAAGCACACGCCTTCCTCGGCTCACCTGACCCACCCTTTAGAGGTCACAGCAGTTCCACAGGGTCCCTGGGCACCTGTCCGTGGACACAGGAGCCCTCCCTGCCACCTAAAGGCCCACGCGATTTCCGCTGGGGAACACTCCCCAGAAGCACTCCCAGCCTCGCACAGACACTGTGCGCAGGATAGACTTGTGGACCAGGGGCCTGGGCGGGGAATTTTCCAGGGAACTCTCTAAAGGCCAGGTGCCCTCTGTCGCCCTGGGAGTGCCCACGCCATCCCTTAACCCTGCAGGACACTATCATCCAGCAATAAGCAGCCCTCTGCCTCCACGGGGCTCAAACACCTGGGCCCGTTGTGCGAGCACCTGGCGTTCGTGCAGGCAAACCCGCAGACCCCTCTGGCCCGAACCCACCACTGCGAAGATCCCACTTTTCTTCCATCCGTAAAGGGGTCCTCCTTGAGGAGTGGAGGAACATGGGGAGGCCCCCAGGAGATGGCTTTTCTCCAAGCCGCGGCTGGCTCCTTTCGGGCCTATACGTGGGCCGCCCGTGCGCACTCAGGCTCCCCACAACAGGCCTCCCTCGGGTCACGGGACCCACCCTTGAGGTGTCTCCTGACCCACCCTTGAGGGGTCACGTGACCCACACCTGGGGGGTCTCGTGACACACCCCTGAGGGGTCACGTGACCCACCCCTTGGGGGGTCTCGTGACCCACACCTGGGGGGTCACGTGACCCACCCTTGAGGGGTCACGTGACCCACACCTGGGGGGTCTCGTGACGCACCCCTGAGGTGTCTCGTGACCCACCCCTGGGGGGTCTCGTGACCCACCCCTGAGGGGTCACGTGACCCACCCCTGAGGGGTCACGTGACCCACACCTGCGGGGTCTCGTGACCTACCCTTGGAAGGTCACCTGTCCCACCCTGGAGGGGTCAGGTGACCCGCCCTTGAGAGGTCACAGCAGTTTCACAGGGTCCCTGCGCACCTGTCCATGGAAACAGAAGCCCTCCCTGCCACTCAGAGGACCGCGCTATTTCCCCTAGGCCTCACTGCCCAGCAGCACTCTCAGCCCCGCACAGACAGTGTGCTAAGGACAGACTTGGATATCTGGGGCCTGGGCGGGGGATTTTCCATGGAACTCTCTAAGGGCCCGGTGCCCTGTGTCGCCCGGGAGTGCCCATGCCCTTCCTTGACCCCGCAGGACACTTGCATCCAGCAATAAGCAGCCGTCTGCCTCCACGGGGCTCAAACACCTGGGCCCGGTGTGCGGGCACCTGGCGTACGTGGAGGCAAACCCCCTGACCCTTCTGTCCCGAACCCACCACTGCCAAGATCCCCCTTTTCTTCCATCCGTAAAGGGGCCCTGCCTGGGGAGTGGAGGAACATGGGGAGGCCCCCAGGAGATGGCTTTTCTCCGAGCCGCGGCTGGCTCGTTTCGGGCCTATATGTGGGCCGCGCATGCGCACTCAGGCTCCCAAGCACACGCCTTCCTCGGCTCACCTGACCCACCCTTTAGAGGTCACAGCAGTTCCACAGGGTCCCTGGGCACCTGTCCGTGGACACAGGAGCCCTCCCTGCCACCTAAAGGACCACGCGATTTCCGCTGGGGAACACTCCCCAGAAGCACTCCCAGCCTCGCACAGACACTGTGCGCAGGATAGACTTGTGGACCAGGGGCCTGGGCGGGGAATTTTCCAGGGAACTCTCTAAAGGCCAGGTGCCCTCTGTCGCCCTGGGAGTGCCCACGCCATCCCTTAACCCTGCAGGACACTATCATCCAGCAATAAGCAGCCCTCTGCCTCCACGGGGCTCAAACACCTGGGCCCGTTGTGCGAGCACCTGGCGTTCGTGCAGGCAAACCCGCAGACCCCTCTGGCCCGAACCCACCACTGCGAAGATCCCACTTTTCTTCCATCCGTAAAGGGGTCCTCCTTGAGGAGTGGAGGAACATGGGGAGGCCCCCAGGAGATGGCTTTTCTCCAAGCCGCGGCTGGCTCCTTTCGGGCCTATACGTGGGCCGCGCGTGCGCACTCAGGCTCCCCACAACAGGCCTCCCTCGGGTCACGGGACCCACCCTTGAGGTGTCTCCTGACCCACCCTTGAGGGGTCACGTGACCCACCCCTGGCGGGTCTCGTGACCCACCCCTGAGGTGTCTCGTGACCCACCCCTGTGGGGTCTCGTGACCCACCCCTGAGGGGTCATGTGACCCACACCTGCGTGGTCACGTGACCCACCCCTGGGGGGTCTAGTGACGCACCCCTGAGGGGTCACGTGACCCACCCCTGAGGGGTCTCGTGACCCACCCCTGAGGGGTCACGTGACCCACCCTTGAGGGGTTTCGTGACCCACCCTTTTGGGGTCCCGTGACCCACCCTTGCGGGGTCTCGTGACCCACCCTTGGGAGGTCACCTGTCCCACCCTGGAGGGGTCAGGTGACCCGCCCTTGAGAGGTCACAGCAGTTTCACAGGGTCCCTGCGCACCTGTCCATGGAAACAGAAGCCCTCCCTGCCACTCAGAGGACCGCGCTATTTCTCCTAGGCCACACTGCCCAGCAACACTCTCAGCCCCGCACAGACAGTGTGCTAAGGACAGACTTGGATACCGGGGGCCGGGGCGGGGGATTTTCCATGGAACTCTCTAAGGGCCCGGTGCCCTGTGTCGCCCGGGAGTGCCCATGCCCTTCCTTGACCCCGCAGGACACTTGCATCCAGCAATAAGCAGCCGTCTGCCTCCACGGGGCTCAAACACCTGGGCCCGGTGTGCGGGCACCTGGCGTACTTGGAGGCAAACCCCTGACCCCTCTGGCCCGAACCCACCACTGCGAAGATCCCCCTTTTCTTCCATCCGTAAAGGGGCCCTCCCTGGGGAGTGGAGGAACATGGGGAGGCCCCCAGGAGATGGCTTTTCTCCGAGCCGCGGCTGGCTCGTTTCGGGCCTATACGTGGGCCGCGCATGCGCACTCAGGCTCCCAAGCACACGCCTTCCTCGGCTCACCTGACCCACCCTTTAGAGGTCACAGCAGTTCCACAGGGTCCCTGGGCACCTGTCCGTGGACACAGGAGCCCTCCCTGCCACCTAAAGGACCACGCGATTTCCGCTGGGGAACACTCCCCAGAAGCACTCCCAGCCTCGCACAGACACTGTGCGCAGGATAGACTTGTGGACCAGGGGCCTGGGCGGGGAATTTTCCAGGGAACTCTCTAAAGGCCAGGTGCCCTCTGTCGCCCTGGGAGTGCCCACGCCATCCCTTAACCCTGCAGGACACTATCATCCAGCAATAAGCAGCCCTCTGCCTCCACGGGGCTCAAACACCTGGGCCCGTTGTGCGAGCACCTGGCGTTCGTGCAGGCAAACCCGCAGACCCCTCTGGCCCGAACCCACCACTGCGAAGATCCCACTTTTCTTCCATCCGTAAAGGGGTCCTCCTTGAGGAGTGGAGGAACATGGGGAGGCCCCCAGGAGATGGCTTTTCTCCAAGCCGCGGCTGGCTCCTTTCGGGCCTATACGTGGGCCGCCCGTGCGCACTCAGGCTCCCCACAACAGGCCTCCCTCGGGTCACGGGACCCACCCTTGAGGTGTCTCCTGACCCACCCTTGAGGGGTCACGTGACCCACACCTGGGGGGTCTCGTGACACACCCCTGAGGGGTCACGTGACCCACCCCTTGGGGGGTCTCGTGACCCACACCTGGGGGGTCACGTGACCCACCCTTGAGGGGTCACGTGACCCACACCTGGGGGGTCTCGTGACGCACCCCTGAGGTGTCTCGTGACCCACCCCTGGGGGGTCTCGTGACCCACCCCTGAGGGGTCACGTGACCCACCCCTGAGGGGTCACGTGACCCACACCTGCGGGGTCTCGTGACCTACCCTTGGAAGGTCACCTGTCCCACCCTGGAGGGGTCAGGTGACCCGCCCTTGAGAGGTCACAGCAGTTTCACAGGGTCCCTGCGCACCTGTCCATGGAAACAGAAGCCCTCCCTGCCACTCAGAGGACCGCGCTATTTCCCCTAGGCCTCACTGCCCAGCAGCACTCTCAGCCCCGCACAGACAGTGTGCTAAGGACAGACTTGGATATCTGGGGCCTGGGCGGGGGATTTTCCATGGAACTCTCTAAGGGCCCGGTGCCCTGTGTCGCCCGGGAGTGCCCATGCCCTTCCTTGACCCCGCAGGACACTTGCATCCAGCAATAAGCAGCCGTCTGCCTCCACGGGGCTCAAACACCTGGGCCCGGTGTGCGGGCACCTGGCGTACGTGGAGGCAAACCCCCTGACCCTTCTGTCCCGAACCCACCACTGCGAAGATCCCCCTTTTCTTCCATCCGTAAAGGGGCCCTCCCTGGGGAGTGGAGGAACATGGGGAGGCCCCCAGGAGATGGCTTTTCTCCGAGCCGCGGCTGGCTCGTTTCGGGCCTATATGTGGGCCGCGCATGCGCACTCAGGCTCCCAAGCACACGCCTTCCTCGGCTCACCTGACCCACCCTTTAGAGGTCACAGCAGTTCCACAGGGTCCCTGGGCACCTGTCCGTGGACACAGGAGCCCTCCCTGCCACCTAAAGGACCACGCGATTTCCGCTGGGGAACACTCCCCAGAAGCACTCCCAGCCTCGCACAGACACTGTGCGCAGGATAGACTTGTGGACCAGGGGCCTGGGCGGGGAATTTTCCAGGGAACTCTCTAAAGGCCAGGTGCCCTCTGTCGCCCTGGGAGTGCCCACGCCATCCCTTAACCCTGCAGGACACTATCATCCAGCAATAAGCAGCCCTCTGCCTCCACGGGGCTCAAACACCTGGGCCCGTTGTGCGAGCACCTGGCGTTCGTGCAGGCAAACCCGCAGACCCCTCTGGCCCGAACCCACCACTGCGAAGATCCCACTTTTCTTCCATCCGTAAAGGGGTCCTCCTTGAGGAGTGGAGGAACATGGGGAGGCCCCCAGGAGATGGCTTTTCTCCAAGCCGCGGCTGGCTCCTTTCGGGCCTATACGTGGGCCGCGCGTGCGCACTCAGGCTCCCCACAACAGGCCTCCCTCGGGTCACGGGACCCACCCTTGAGGTGTCTCCTGACCCACCCTTGAGGGGTCACGTGACCCACCCCTGGCGGGTCTCGTGACCCACCCCTGAGGTGTCTCGTGACCCACCCCTGTGGGGTCTCGTGACCCACCCCTGAGGGGTCATGTGACCCACACCTGCGTGGTCACGTGACCCACCCCTGGGGGGTCTAGTGACGCACCCCTGAGGGGTCACGTGACCCACCCCTGAGGGGTCTCGTGACCCACCCCTGAGGGGTCACGTGACCCACCCTTGAGGGGTTTCGTGACCCACCCTTTTGGGGTCCCGTGACCCACCCTTGCGGGGTCTCGTGACCCACCCTTGGGAGGTCACCTGTCCCACCCTGGAGGGGTCAGGTGACCCGCCCTTGAGAGGTCACAGCAGTTTCACAGGGTCCCTGCGCACCTGTCCATGGAAACAGAAGCCCTCCCTGCCACTCAGAGGACCGCGCTATTTCTCCTAGGCCACACTGCCCAGCAACACTCTCAGCCCCGCACAGACAGTGTGCTAAGGACAGACTTGGATACCGGGGGCCGGGGCGGGGGATTTTCCATGGAACTCTCTAAGGGCCCGGTGCCCTGTGTCGCCCGGGAGTGCCCATGCCCTTCCTTGACCCCGCAGGACACTTGCATCCAGCAATAAGCAGCCGTCTGCCTCCACGGGGCTCAAACACCTGGGCCCGGTGTGCGGGCACCTGGCGTACTTGGAGGCAAACCCCTGACCCCTCTGGCCCGAACCCACCACTGCGAAGATCCCCCTTTTCTTCCATCCGTAAAGGGGCCCTCCCTGGGGAGTGGAGGAACATGGGGAGGCCCCCAGGAGATGGCTTTTCTCCGAGCCGCGGCTGGCTCGTTTCGGGCCTATACGTGGGCCGCGCATGCGCACTCAGGCTCCCAAGCACACGCCTTCCTCGGCTCACCTGACCCACCCTTTAGAGGTCACAGCAGTTCCACAGGGTCCCTGGGCACCTGTCCGTGGACACAGGAGCCCTCCCTGCCACCTAAAGGCCCACGCGATTTCCGCTGGGGAACACTCCCCAGAAGCACTCCCAGCCTCGCACAGACACTGTGCGCAGGATAGACTTGTGGACCAGGGGCCTGGGCGGGGAATTTTCCAGGGAACTCTCTAAAGGCCAGGTGCCCTCTGTCGCCCTGGGAGTGCCCACGCCATCCCTTAACCCTGCAGGACACTATCATCCAGCAATAAGCAGCCCTCTGCCTCCACGGGGCTCAAACACCTGGGCCCGTTGTGCGAGCACCTGGCGTTCGTGCAGGCAAACCCGCAGACCCCTCTGGCCCGAACCCACCACTGCGAAGATCCCACTTTTCTTCCATCCGTAAAGGGGTCCTCCTTGAGGAGTGGAGGAACATGGGGAGGCCCCCAGGAGATGGCTTTTCTCCAAGCCGCGGCTGGCTCCTTTCGGGCCTATACGTGGGCCGCCCGTGCGCACTCAGGCTCCCCACAACAGGCCTCCCTCGGGTCACGGGACCCACCCTTGAGGTGTCTCCTGACCCACCCTTGAGGGGTCACGTGACCCACACCTGGGGGGTCTCGTGACACACCCCTGAGGGGTCACGTGACCCACCCCTTGGGGGGTCTCGTGACCCACACCTGGGGGGTCACGTGACCCACCCTTGAGGGGTCACGTGACCCACACCTGGGGGGTCTCGTGACGCACCCCTGAGGTGTCTCGTGACCCACCCCTGGGGGGTCTCGTGACCCACCCCTGAGGGGTCACGTGACCCACCCCTGAGGGGTCACGTGACCCACACCTGCGGGGTCTCGTGACCTACCCTTGGAAGGTCACCTGTCCCACCCTGGAGGGGTCAGGTGACCCGCCCTTGAGAGGTCACAGCAGTTTCACAGGGTCCCTGCGCACCTGTCCATGGAAACAGAAGCCCTCCCTGCCACTCAGAGGACCGCGCTATTTCCCCTAGGCCTCACTGCCCAGCAGCACTCTCAGCCCCGCACAGACAGTGTGCTAAGGACAGACTTGGATATCTGGGGCCTGGGCGGGGGATTTTCCATGGAACTCTCTAAGGGCCCGGTGCCCTGTGTCGCCCGGGAGTGCCCATGCCCTTCCTTGACCCCGCAGGACACTTGCATCCAGCAATAAGCAGCCGTCTGCCTCCACGGGGCTCAAACACCTGGGCCCGGTGTGCGGGCACCTGGCGTACGTGGAGGCAAACCCCCTGACCCTTCTGTCCCGAACCCACCACTGCCAAGATCCCCCTTTTCTTCCATCCGTAAAGGGGCCCTGCCTGGGGAGTGGAGGAACATGGGGAGGCCCCCAGGAGATGGCTTTTCTCCGAGCCGCGGCTGGCTCGTTTCGGGCCTATACGTGGGCCGCGCATGCGCACTCAGGCTCCCAAGCACACGCCTTCCTCGGCTCACCTGACCCACCCTTTAGAGGTCACAGCAGTTCCACAGGGTCCCTGGGCACCTGTCCGTGGACACAGGAGCACTCCCTGCCACCTAAAGGACCACGCGATTTCCGCTGGGGAACACTCCCCAGAAGCACTCCCAGCCTCGCACAGACACTGTGCGCAGGATAGACTTGTGGACCAGGGGCCTGGGCGGGGAATTTTCCAGGGAACTCTCTAAAGGCCAGGTGCCCTCTGTCGCCCTGGGAGTGCCCACGCCATCCCTTAACCCTGCAGGACACTATCATCCAGCAATAAGCAGCCCTCTGCCTCCACGGGGCTCAAACACCTGGGCCCGTTGTGCGAGCACCTGGCGTTCGTGCAGGCAAACCCGCAGACCCCTCTGGCCCGAACCCACCACTGCGAAGATCCCACTTTTCTTCCATCCGTAAAGGGGTCCTCCTTGAGGAGTGGAGGAACATGGGGAGGCCCCCAGGAGATGGCTTTTCTCCAAGCCGCGGCTGGCTCCTTTCGGGCCTATACGTGGGCCGCCCGTGCGCACTCAGGCTCCCCACAACAGGCCTCCCTCGGGTCACGGGACCCACCCTTGAGGTGTCTCCTGACCCACCCTTGAGGGGTCACGTGACCCACACCTGGGGGGTCTCGTGACACACCCCTGAGGGGTCACGTGACCCACCCCTTGGGGGGTCTCGTGACCCACACCTGGGGGGTCACGTGACCCACCCTTGAGGGGTCACGTGACCCACACCTGGGGGGTCTCGTGACGCACCCCTGAGGTGTCTCGTGACCCACCCCTGGGGGGTCTCGTGACCCACCCCTGAGGGGTCACGTGACCCACCCCTGAGGGGTCACGTGACCCACACCTGCGGGGTCTCGTGACCTACCCTTGGAAGGTCACCTGTCCCACCCTGGAGGGGTCAGGTGACCCGCCCTTGAGAGGTCACAGCAGTTTCACAGGGTCCCTGCGCACCTGTCCATGGAAACAGAAGCCCTCCCTGCCACTCAGAGGACCGCGCTATTTCCCCTAGGCCTCACTGCCCAGCAGCACTCTCAGCCCCGCACAGACAGTGTGCTAAGGACAGACTTGGATATCTGGGGCCTGGGCGGGGGATTTTCCATGGAACTCTCTAAGGGCCCGGTGCCCTGTGTCGCCCGGGAGTGCCCATGCCCTTCCTTGACCCCGCAGGACACTTGCATCCAGCAATAAGCAGCCGTCTGCCTCCACGGGGCTCAAACACCTGGGCCCGGTGTGCGGGCACCTGGCGTACGTGGAGGCAAACCCCCTGACCCTTCTGTCCCGAACCCACCACTGCGAAGATCCCCCTTTTCTTCCATCCGTAAAGGGGCCCTCCCTGGGGAGTGGAGGAACATGGGGAGGCCCCCAGGAGATGGCTTTTCTCCGAGCCGCGGCTGGCTCGTTTCGGGCCTATACGTGGGCCGCGCATGCGCACTCCGGCTCCCAAGCACACGCCTTCCTCGGCTCACCTGACCCACCCTTTAGAGGTCACAGCAGTTCCACAGGGTCCCTGGGCACCTGTCCGTGGACACAGGAGCCCTCCCTGCCACCTAAAGGACCACGCGATTTCCGCTGGGGAACACTCCCCAGAAGCACTCCCAGCCTCGCACAGACACTGTGCGCAGGATAGACTTGTGGACCAGGGGCCTGGGCGGGGAATTTTCCAGGGAACTCTCTAAAGGCCAGGTGCCCTCTGTCGCCCTGGGAGTGCCCACGCCATCCCTTAACCCTGCAGGACACTATCATCCAGCAATAAGCAGCCCTCTGCCTCCACGGGGCTCAAACACCTGGGCCCGTTGTGCGAGCACCTGGCGTTCGTGCAGGCAAACCCGCAGACCCCTCTGGCCCGAACCCACCACTGCGAAGATCCCACTTTTCTTCCATCCGTAAAGGGGTCCTCCTTGAGGAGTGGAGGAACATGTGGAGGCCCCCAGGAGATGGCTTTTCTCCAAGCCGCGGCTGGCTCCTTTCGGGCCTATACGTGGGCCGCGCGTGCGCACTCAGGCTCCCTACAACAGGCCTCCCTCGGGTCACGGGACCCACCCTTGAGGTGTCTCCTGACCCACCCTTGAGGGGTCACGTGACCCACACCTGGGGGGTCTCGTGACACACCCCTGAGGGGTCACGTGACCCACCCCTGGGGGGGTCTCGTGACCCACCCCTGAGGGGTCACGTGACCCACCCTTGAGGGGTCACGTGACCCACACCTGGGGGGTCTCGTGACGCACCCCTGAGGTGTCTCGTGACCCACCCCTGGGGGGTCTCGTGACCCACCCCTGAGGGGTCACGTGACCCACACCTGCGGGGTCACGTGACCCACCCCTGAGGGGTCACGTGACCCACACCTGCGGGGTCTCGTGACCCACCCTGGAAGGTCACCTGTCCCACCCTGGAGGGGTCAGGTGACCCGCCCTTGAGAGGTCACAGCAGTTTCACAGGGTCCCTGCGCACCTGTCCATGGAAACAGAAGCCCTCCCTGCCACTCAGAGGACCGCGCTATTTCCCCTAGGCCTCACTGCCCAGCAGCACTCTCAGCCCCGCACAGACAGTGTGCTAAGGACAGACTTGGATATCTGGGGCCTGGGCGGGGGATTTTCCATGGAACTCTCTAAGGGCCCGGTGCCCTGTGTCGCCCGGGAGTGCCCATGCCCTTCCTTGACCCCGCAGGACACTTGCATCCAGCAATAAGCAGCCGTCTGCCTCCACGGGGCTCAAACACCTGGGCCCGGTGTGCGGGCACCTGGCGTACGTGGAGGCAAACCCCCTGACCCTTCTGTCCCGAACCCACCACTGCGAAGATCCCCCTTTTCTTCCATCCGTAAAGGGGCCCTCCCTGGGGAGTGGAGGAACATGGGGAGGCCCCCAGGAGATGGCTTTTCTCCGAGCCGCGGCTGGCTCGTTTCGGGCCTATACGTGGGCCGCGCATGCGCACTCAGGCTCCCAAGCACACGCCTTCCTCGGCTCACCTGACCCACCCTTTAGAGGTCACAGCAGTTCCACAGGGTCCCTGGGCACCTGTCCGTGGACACAGGAGCCCTCCCTGCCACCTAAAGGACCACGCGATTTCCGCTGGGGAACACTCCCCAGAAGCACTCCCAGCCTCGCACAGACACTGTGCGCAGGATAGACTTGTGGACCAGGGGCCTGGGCGGGGAATTTTCCAGGGAACTCTCTAAAGGCCAGGTGCCCTCTGTCGCCCTGGGAGTGCCCACGCCATCCCTTAACCCTGCAGGACACTATCATCCAGCAATAAGCAGCCCTCTGCCTCCACGGGGCTCAAACACCTGGGCCCGTTGTGCGAGCACCTGGCGTTCGTGCAGGCAAACCCGCAGACCCCTCTGGCCCGAACCCACCACTGCGAAGATCCCACTTTTCTTCCATCCGTAAAGGGGTCCTCCTTGAGGAGTGGAGGAACATGGGGAGGCCCCCAGGAGATGGCTTTTCTCCAAGGCGCGGCTGGCTCCTTTCGGGCCTATACGTGGGCCGCGCGTGCGCACTCAGGCTCCCCACAACAGGCCTCCCTCGGGTCACGGGACCCACCCTTGAGGTGTCTCCTGACCCACCCTTGAGGGGTCACGTGACCCACCCCTGGCGGGTCTCGTGACCCACCCCTGAGGTGTCTCGTGACCCACCCCTGGGGGGTCTCGTGACCCACCCCTGAGGGGTCATGTGACCCACACCTGCGTGGTCACGTGACCCACCCCTGGGGGGTCTAGTGACGCACACCTGAGGGGTCACGTGACCCACCCCTGAGGGGTCTCGTGACCCACCCCTGAGGGGTCACGTGACCCACCCTTGAGGGGTTTCGTGACCCACCCTTTTGGGGTCCCGTGACCCACCCTTGCGGGGTCTCGTGACCCACCCTTGGGAGGTCACCTGTCCCACCCTGGAGGGGTCAGGTGACCCGCCCTTGAGAGGTCACAGCAGTTTCACAGGGTCCCTGCGCACCTGTCCATGGAAACAGAAGCCCTCCCTGCCACTCAGAGGACCGCGCTATTTCTCCTAGGCCACACTGCCCAGCAACACTCTCAGCCCCGCACAGACAGTGTGCTAAGGACAGACTTGGATACCGGGGGCCGGGGCGGGGGATTTTCCATGGAACTCTCTAAGGGCCCGGTGCCCTGTGTCGCCCGGGAGTGCCCATGCCCTTCCTTGACCCCGCAGGACACTTGCATCCAGCAATAAGCAGCCGTCTGCCTCCACGGGGCTCAAACACCTGGGCCCGGTGTGCGGGCACCTGGCGTACTTGGAGGCAAACCCCTGACCCCTCTGGCCCGAACCCACCACTGCGAAGATCCCCCTTTTCTTCCATCCGTAAAGGGGCCCTCCCTGGGGAGTGGAGGAACATGGGGAGGCCCCCAGGAGATGGCTTTTCTCCGAGCCGCGGCTGGCTCGTTTCGGGCCTATACGTGGGCCGCGCATGCGCACTCAGGCTCCCAAGCACACGCCTTCCTCGGCTCACCTGACCCACCCTTTAGAGGTCACAGCAGTTCCACAGGGTCCCTGGGCACCTGTCCGTGGACACAGGAGCCCTCCCTGCCACCTAAAGGACCACGCGATTTCCGCTGGGGAACACTCCCCAGAAGCACTCCCAGCCTCGCACAGACACTGTGCGCAGGATAGACTTGTGGACCAGGGGCCTGGGCGGGGAATTTTCCAGGGAACTCTCTAAAGGCCAGGTGCCCTCTGTCGCCCTGGGAGTGCCCACGCCATCCCTTAACCCTGCAGGACACTATCATCCAGCAATAAGAAGCCCTCTGCCTCCACGGGGCTCAAACACCTGGGCCCGTTGTGAGAGCACCTGGCGTTCGTGCAGGCAAACCCGCAGACCCCTCTGGCCCGAACCCACCACTGCGAAGATCCCACTTTTCTTCCATCCGTAAAGGGGTCCTCCTTGAGGAGTGGAGGAACATGGGGAGGCCCCCAGGAGATGGCTTTTCTCCAAGCCGCGGCTGGCTCCTTTCGGGCCTATACGTGGGCCGCGCGTGCGCACTCAGGCTCCCCACAACAGGCCTCCCTCGGGTCACGGGACCCACCCTTGAGGTGTCTCCTGACCCACCCTTGAGGGGTCACGTGACCCACACCTGGGGGGTCCCGTGACACACCCCTGAGGGGTCACGTGACCCACCCCTGGGGGGTCTCGTGACCCACCCCTGAGGGTTCACGTGACCCACCCTTGAGGGGTCACGTGACCCACACCTGGGGGGTCTCGTGACGCACCCCTGAGGTGTCACGTGACCCACCCCTGGGGGGTGTCGTGACCCACCCCTGAGGGGTCACGTGACCCACACCGGCGGGGTCACGTGACCCACCCCTGGGGGGTCTCGTGACGCACCCCTGAGGGGTCACGTGACCCACCCCTGAGGGGTCTCGTGACCCACCCCTGAGGGGTCACGTGACCCACCCCTGGGGGGTCTCGTGACCCACCCCTGAGGGTTCACGTGACCCACCCTTGAGGGGTCACGTGACCCACACCTGGGGGGTCTCGTGACGCACCCCTGAGGTGTCACGTGACCCAACCCTGGGGGGTGTCGTGACCCACCCCTGAGGGGTCACGTGACCCACACCTGCGGTTTCACGTGACCCACCCCTGAGGGGTCACGTGACCCACCCTTGAGGGGTTTCGTGACCCACCCTTTTGGGGTCACGTGACCCACCCTTGCGGGGTCTCGTGACCCACCCTTGGGAGGTCACCTGTCCCACCCTGGAGGGGTCAGGTGACCCGCCCTTGAGAGGTCACAGCAGTTTCACAGGGTCCCTGCGCACCTGTCCATGGAAACAGAAGCCCTCCCTGCCACTCAGAGGACCGCGCTATTTCCCCTAGGCCACACTGCCCAGCAACACTCTCAGCCCCGCACAGACAGTGTGCTAAGGACAGACTTGGATACCGGGGGCCTGGGCGGGGGATTTTCCATGGAACTCTCTAAGGGCCCGGTGCCCTGTGTCGCCCGGGAGTGCCCATGCCCTTCCTTGACCCCGCAGGACACTTGCATCCAGCAATAAGCAGCCGTCTGCCTCCACGGGGCTCAAACACCTGGGCCCGGTGTGCGGGCACCTGGCGTACGTGGAGGCAAACCCCCTGACCCTTCTGTCCCGAACCCACCACTGCGAAGATCCCCCTTTTCTTCCATCCGTAAAGGGGCCCTCCCTGGGGAGTGGAGGAACATGGGGAGGCCCCCAGGAGATGGCTTTTCTCCGAGCCGCGGCTGGCTCGTTTCGGGCCTATACGTGGGCCGCGCATGCGCACTCCGGCTCCCAAGCACACGCCTTCCTCGGCTCACCTGACCCACCCTTTAGAGGTCACAGCAGTTCCACAGGGTCCCTGGGCACCTGTCCGTGGACACAGGAGCCCTCCCTGCCACCTAAAGGACCACGCGATTTCCGCTGGGGAACACTCCCCAGAAGCACTCCCAGCCTCGCACAGACACTGTGCGCAGGATAGACTTGTGGACCAGGGGCCTGGGCGGGGAATTTTCCAGGGAACTCTCTAAAGGCCAGGTGCCCTCTGTCGCCCTGGGAGTGCCCACGCCATCCCTTAACCCTGCAGGACACTATCATCCAGCAATAAGCAGCCCTCTGCCTCCACGGGGCTCAAACACCTGGGCCCGTTGTGCGAGCACCTGGCGTTCGTGCAGGCAAACCCGCAGACCCCTCTGGCCCGAACCCACCACTGCGAAGATCCCACTTTTCTTCCATCCGTAAAGGGGTCCTCCTTGAGGAGTGGAGGAACATGTGGAGGCCCCCAGGAGATGGCTTTTCTCCAAGCCGCGGCTGGCTCCTTTCGGGCCTATACGTGGGCCGCGCGTGCGCACTCAGGCTCCCCACAACAGGCCTCCCTCGGGTCACGGGACCCACCCTTGAGGTGTCTCCTGACCCACCCTTGAGGGGTCACGTGACCCACACCTGGGGGGTCTCGTGACACACCCCTGAGGGGTCACGTGACCCACCCCTGGGGGGGTCTCGTGACCCACCCCTGAGGGGTCACGTGACCCACCCTTGAGGGGTCACGTGACCCACACCTGGGGGGTCTCGTGACGCACCCCTGAGGTGTCTCGTGACCCACCCCTGGGGGGTCTCGTGACCCACCCCTGAGGGGTCACGTGACCCACACCTGCGGGGTCACGTGACCCACCCCTGAGGGGTCACGTGACCCACACCTGCGGGGTCTCGTGACCCACCCTGGAAGGTCACCTGTCCCACCCTGGAGGGGTCAGGTGACCCGCCCTTGAGAGGTCACAGCAGTTTCACAGGGTCCCTGCGCACCTGTCCATGGAAACAGAAGCCCTCCCTGCCACTCAGAGGACCGCGCTATTTCCCCTAGGCCTCACTGCCCAGCAGCACTCTCAGCCCCGCACAGACAGTGTGCTAAGGACAGACTTGGATATCTGGGGCCTGGGCGGGGGATTTTCCATGGAACTCTCTAAGGGCCCGGTGCCCTGTGTCGCCCGGGAGTGCCCATGCCCTTCCTTGACCCCGCAGGACACTTGCATCCAGCAATAAGCAGCCGTCTGCCTCCACGGGGCTCAAACACCTGGGCCCGGTGTGCGGGCACCTGGCGTACGTGGAGGCAAACCCCCTGACCCTTCTGTCCCGAACCCACCACTGCGAAGATCCCCCTTTTCTTCCATCCGTAAAGGGGCCCTCCCTGGGGAGTGGAGGAACATGGGGAGGCCCCCAGGAGATGGCTTTTCTCCGAGCCGCGGCTGGCTCGTTTCGGGCCTATACGTGGGCCGCGCATGCGCACTCAGGCTCCCAAGCACACGCCTTCCTCGGCTCACCTGACCCACCCTTTAGAGGTCACAGCAGTTCCACAGGGTCCCTGGGCACCTGTCCGTGGACACAGGAGCCCTCCCTGCCACCTAAAGGACCACGCGATTTCCGCTGGGGAACACTCCCCAGAAGCACTCCCAGCCTCGCACAGACACTGTGCGCAGGATAGACTTGTGGACCAGGGGCCTGGGCGGGGAATTTTCCAGGGAACTCTCTAAAGGCCAGGTGCCCTCTGTCGCCCTGGGAGTGCCCACGCCATCCCTTAACCCTGCAGGACACTATCATCCAGCAATAAGCAGCCCTCTGCCTCCACGGGGCTCAAACACCTGGGCCCGTTGTGCGAGCACCTGGCGTTCGTGCAGGCAAACCCGCAGACCCCTCTGGCCCGAACCCACCACTGCGAAGATCCCACTTTTCTTCCATCCGTAAAGGGGTCCTCCTTGAGGAGTGGAGGAACATGGGGAGGCCCCCAGGAGATGGCTTTTCTCCAAGGCGCGGCTGGCTCCTTTCGGGCCTATACGTGGGCCGCGCGTGCGCACTCAGGCTCCCCACAACAGGCCTCCCTCGGGTCACGGGACCCACCCTTGAGGTGTCTCCTGACCCACCCTTGAGGGGTCACGTGACCCACCCCTGGCGGGTCTCGTGACCCACCCCTGAGGTGTCTCGTGACCCACCCCTGGGGGGTCTCGTGACCCACCCCTGAGGGGTCATGTGACCCACACCTGCGTGGTCACGTGACCCACCCCTGGGGGGTCTAGTGACGCACACCTGAGGGGTCACGTGACCCACCCCTGAGGGGTCTCGTGACCCACCCCTGAGGGGTCACGTGACCCACCCTTGAGGGGTTTCGTGACCCACCCTTTTGGGGTCCCGTGACCCACCCTTGCGGGGTCTCGTGACCCACCCTTGGGAGGTCACCTGTCCCACCCTGGAGGGGTCAGGTGACCCGCCCTTGAGAGGTCACAGCAGTTTCACAGGGTCCCTGCGCACCTGTCCATGGAAACAGAAGCCCTCCCTGCCACTCAGAGGACCGCGCTATTTCTCCTAGGCCACACTGCCCAGCAACACTCTCAGCCCCGCACAGACAGTGTGCTAAGGACAGACTTGGATACCGGGGGCCGGGGCGGGGGATTTTCCATGGAACTCTCTAAGGGCCCGGTGCCCTGTGTCGCCCGGGAGTGCCCATGCCCTTCCTTGACCCCGCAGGACACTTGCATCCAGCAATAAGCAGCCGTCTGCCTCCACGGGGCTCAAACACCTGGGCCCGGTGTGCGGGCACCTGGCGTACTTGGAGGCAAACCCCTGACCCCTCTGGCCCGAACCCACCACTGCGAAGATCCCCCTTTTCTTCCATCCGTAAAGGGGCCCTCCCTGGGGAGTGGAGGAACATGGGGAGGCCCCCAGGAGATGGCTTTTCTCCGAGCCGCGGCTGGCTCGTTTCGGGCCTATACGTGGGCCGCGCATGCGCACTCAGGCTCCCAAGCACACGCCTTCCTCGGCTCACCTGACCCACCCTTTAGAGGTCACAGCAGTTCCACAGGGTCCCTGGGCACCTGTCCGTGGACACAGGAGCCCTCCCTGCCACCTAAAGGACCACGCGATTTCCGCTGGGGAACACTCCCCAGAAGCACTCCCAGCCTCGCACAGACACTGTGCGCAGGATAGACTTGTGGACCAGGGGCCTGGGCGGGGAATTTTCCAGGGAACTCTCTAAAGGCCAGGTGCCCTCTGTCGCCCTGGGAGTGCCCACGCCATCCCTTAACCCTGCAGGACACTATCATCCAGCAATAAGAAGCCCTCTGCCTCCACGGGGCTCAAACACCTGGGCCCGTTGTGAGAGCACCTGGCGTTCGTGCAGGCAAACCCGCAGACCCCTCTGGCCCGAACCCACCACTGCGAAGATCCCACTTTTCTTCCATCCGTAAAGGGGTCCTCCTTGAGGAGTGGAGGAACATGGGGAGGCCCCCAGGAGATGGCTTTTCTCCAAGCCGCGGCTGGCTCCTTTCGGGCCTATACGTGGGCCGCGCGTGCGCACTCAGGCTCCCCACAACAGGCCTCCCTCGGGTCACGGGACCCACCCTTGAGGTGTCTCCTGACCCACCCTTGAGGGGTCACGTGACCCACACCTGGGGGGTCCCGTGACACACCCCTGAGGGGTCACGTGACCCACCCCTGGGGGGTCTCGTGACCCACCCCTGAGGGTTCACGTGACCCACCCTTGAGGGGTCACGTGACCCACACCTGGGGGGTCTCGTGACGCACCCCTGAGGTGTCACGTGACCCACCCCTGGGGGGTGTCGTGACCCACCCCTGAGGGGTCACGTGACCCACACCGGCGGGGTCACGTGACCCACCCCTGGGGGGTCTCGTGACGCACCCCTGAGGGGTCACGTGACCCACCCCTGAGGGGTCTCGTGACCCACCCCTGAGGGGTCACGTGACCCACCCTTGAGGGGTTTCGTGACCCACCCTTTTGGGGTCACGTGACCCACCCTTGCGGGGTCTCGTGACCCACCCTTGGGAGGTCACCTGTCCCACCCTGGAGGGGTCAGGTTACCCGCCCTTGAGAGGTCACAGCAGTTTCACAGGGTCCCTGCGCACCTGTCCATGGAAACAGAAGCCCTCCCTGCCACTCAGAGGACCGCGCTATTTCCCCTAGGCCACACTGCCCAGCAACACTCTCAGCCCCGCACAGACAGTGTGCTAAGGACAGACTTGGATACCGGGGGCCTGGGCGGGGGATTTTCCATGGAACTCTCTAAGGGCCCGGTGCCCTGTGTCGCCCGGGAGTGCCCATGCCCTTCCTTGACCCCGCAGGACACTTGCATCCAGCAATAAGCAGCCGTCTGCCTCCACGGGGCTCAAACACCTGGGCCCGGTGTGCGGGCACCTGGCGTACGTGGAGGCAAACCCCCTGACCCTTCTGTCCCGAACCCACCACTGCGAAGATCCCCCTTTTCTTCCATCCGTAAAGGGGCCCTCCCTGGGGAGTGGAGGAACATGGGGAGGCCCCCAGGAGATGGCTTTTCTCCGAGCCGCGGCTGGCTCGTTTCGGGCCTATACGTGGGCCGCGCATGCGCACTCCGGCTCCCAAGCACACGCCTTCCTCGGCTCACCTGACCCACCCTTTAGAGGTCACAGCAGTTCCACAGGGTCCCTGGGCACCTGTCCGTGGACACAGGAGCCCTCCCTGCCACCTAAAGGACCACGCGATTTCCGCTGGGGAACACTCCCCAGAAGCACTCCCAGCCTCGCACAGACACTGTGCGCAGGATAGACTTGTGGACCAGGGGCCTGGGCGGGGAATTTTCCAGGGAACTCTCTAAAGGCCAGGTGCCCTCTGTCGCCCTGGGAGTGCCCACGCCATCCCTTAACCCTGCAGGACACTATCATCCAGCAATAAGCAGCCCTCTGCCTCCACGGGGCTCAAACACCTGGGCCCGTTGTGCGAGCACCTGGCGTTCGTGCAGGCAAACCCGCAGACCCCTCTGGCCCGAACCCACCACTGCGAAGATCCCACTTTTCTTCCATCCGTAAAGGGGTCCTCCTTGAGGAGTGGAGGAACATGGGGAGGCCCCCAGGAGATGGCTTTTCTCCAAGCCGCGGCTGGCTCCTTTCGGGCCTATACGTGGGCCGCGCGTGCGCACTCAGGCTCCCCACAACAGGCCTCCCTCGGGTCACGGGACCCACCCTTGAGGTGTCTCCTGACCCACCCTTGAGGGGTCACGTGACCCACACCTGGGGGGTCTCGTGACACACCCCTGAGGGGTCACGTGACCCACCCCTGGGGGGGTCTCGTGACCCACCCCTGAGGGGTCACGTGACCCACCCTTGAGGGGTCACGTGACCCACACCTGGGGGGTTTCGTGACGCACCCCTGAGGTGTCTCGTGACCCACCCCTGGGGGGTCTCGTGACCCACCCCTGAGGGGTCACGTGACCCACACCTGCGGGGTCACGTGACCCACCCCTGAGGGGTCACGTGACCCACACCTGCGGGGTCTCGTGACCCACCCTGGAAGGTCACCTGTCCCACCCTGGAGGGGTCAGGTGACCCGCCCTTGAGAGGTCACAGCAGTTTCACAGGGTCCCTGCGCACCTGTCCATGGAAACAGAAGCCCTCCCTGCCACGCAGAGGACCGCGCTATTTCCCCTAGGCCTCACTGCCCAGCAGCACTCTCAGCCCCGCACAGACAGTGTGCTAAGGACAGACTTGGATATCTGGGGCCTGGGCGGGGGATTTTCCATGGAACTCTCTAAGGGCCCGGTGCCCTGTGTCGCCCGGGGAGTGCCCATGCCCTTCCTTGACCCCGCAGGACACTTGCATCCAGCAATAAGCAGCCGTCTGCCTCCACGGGGCTCAAACACCTGGGCCCGGTGTGCGGGCACCTGGCGTACGTGGAGGCAAACCCCCTGACCCTTCTGTCCCGAACCCACCACTGCGAAGATCCCCCTTTTCTTCCATCCGTAAAGGGGCCCTCCCTGGGGAGTGGAGGAACATGGGGAGGCCCCCAGGAGATGGCTTTTCTCCGAGCCGCGGCTGGCTCGTTTCGGGCCTATACGTGGGCCGCGCATGCGCACTCCGGCTCCCAAGCACACGCCTTCCTCGGCTCACCTGACCCACCCTTTAGAGGTCACAGCAGTTCCACAGGGTCCCTGGGCACCTGTCCGTGGACACAGGAGCCCTCCCTGCCACCTAAAGGACCACGCGATTTCCGCTGGGGAACACTCCCCAGAAGCACTCCCAGCCTCGCACAGACACTGTGCGCAGGATAGACTTGTGGACCAGGGGCCTGGGCGGGGAATTTTCCAGGGAACTCTCTAAAGGCCAGGTGCCCTCTGTCGCCCTGGGAGTGCCCACGCCATCCCTTAACCCTGCAGGACACTATCATCCAGCAATAAGCAGCCCTCTGCCTCCACGGGGCTCAAACACCTGGGCCCGTTGTGCGAGCACCTGGCGTTCGTGCAGGCAAACCCGCAGACCCCTCTGGCCCGAACCCACCACTGCGAAGATCCCACTTTTCTTCCATCCGTAAAGGGGTCCTCCTTGAGGAGTGGAGGAACATGTGGAGGCCCCCAGGAGATGGCTTTTCTCCAAGCCGCGGCTGGCTCCTTTCGGGCCTATACGTGGGCCGCCCGTGCGCACTCAGGCTCCCCACAACAGGCCTCCCTCGGGTCACGGGACCCACCCTTGAGGTGTCTCCTGACCCACCCTTGAGGGGTCACGTGACCCACACCTGGGGGGTCTCGTGACACACCCCTGAGGGGTCACGTGACCCACCCCTGGGGGGGTCTCGTGACCCACCCCTGAGGGGTCACGTGACCCACCCTTGAGGGGTCACGTGACCCACACCTGGGGGGTCTCGTGACGCACCCCTGAGGTGTCTCGTGACCCACCCCTGGGGGGTCTCGTGACCCACCCCTGAGGGGTCACGTGA
The DNA here is from genome assembly GCF_022682495.2 of Desmodus rotundus. Classification (NCBI taxonomy): domain Eukaryota; kingdom Metazoa; phylum Chordata; class Mammalia; order Chiroptera; family Phyllostomidae; genus Desmodus; species Desmodus rotundus. The sequence continues at coordinate 91,163 of NW_026527324.1, forward strand.
CCCACACCTGCGGGGTCACGTGACCCACCCCTGAGGGGTCACGTGACCCACACCTGCGGGGTCTCGTGACCCACCCTGGAAGGTCACCTGTCCCACCCTGGAGGGGTCAGGTGACCCGCCCTTGAGAGGTCACAGCAGTTTCACAGGGTCCCTGCGCACCTGTCCATGGAAACAGAAGCCCTCCCTGCCACTCAGAGGACCGCGCTATTTCCCCTAGGCCTCACTGCCCAGCAGCACTCTCAGCCCCGCACAGACAGTGTGCTAAGGACAGACTTGGATATCTGGGGCCTGGGCGGGGGATTTTCCATGGAACTCTCTAAGGGCCCGGTGCCCTGTGTCGCCCGGGAGTGCCCATGCCCTTCCTTGACCCCGCAGGACACTTGCATCCAGCAATAAGCAGCCGTCTGCCTCCACGGGGCTCAAACACCTGGGCCCGGTGTGCGGGCACCTGGCGTACGTGGAGGCAAACCCCCTGACCCTTCTGTCCCGAACCCACCACTGCGAAGATCCCCCTTTTCTTCCATCCGTAAAGGGGCCCTCCCTGGGGAGTGGAGGAACATGGGGAGGCCCCCAGGAGATGGCTTTTCTCCGAGCCGCGGCTGGCTCGTTTCGGGCCTATACGTGGGCCGCGCATGCGCACTCAGGCTCCCAAGCACACGCCTTCCTCGGCTCACCTGACCCACCCTTTAGAGGTCACAGCAGTTCCACAGGGTCCCTGGGCACCTGTCCGTGGACACAGGAGCCCTCCCTGCCACCTAAAGGACCACGCGATTTCCGCTGGGGAACACTCCCCAGAAGCACTCCCAGCCTCGCACAGACACTGTGCGCAGGATAGACTTGTGGACCAGGGGCCTGGGCGGGGAATTTTCCAGGGAACTCTCTAAAGGCCAGGTGCCCTCTGTCGCCCTGGGAGTGCCCACGCCATCCCTTAACCCTGCAGGACACTATCATCCAGCAATAAGCAGCCCTCTGCCTCCACGGGGCTCAAACACCTGGGCCCGTTGTGCGAGCACCTGGCGTTCGTGCAGGCAAACCCGCAGACCCCTCTGGCCCGAACCCACCACTGCGAAGATCCCACTTTTCTTCCATCCGTAAAGGGGTCCTCCTTGAGGAGTGGAGGAACATGGGGAGGCCCCCAGGAGATGGCTTTTCTCCAAGGCGCGGCTGGCTCCTTTCGGGCCTATACGTGGGCCGCGCGTGCGCACTCAGGCTCCCCACAACAGGCCTCCCTCGGGTCACGGGACCCACCCTTGAGGTGTCTCCTGACCCACCCTTGAGGGGTCACGTGACCCACCCCTGGCGGGTCTCGTGACCCACCCCTGAGGTGTCTCGTGACCCACCCCTGGGGGGTCTCGTGACCCACCCCTGAGGGGTCATGTGACCCACACCTGCGTGGTCACGTGACCCACCCCTGGGGGGTCTAGTGACGCACACCTGAGGGGTCACGTGACCCACCCCTGAGGGGTCTCGTGACCCACCCCTGAGGGGTCACGTGACCCACCCTTGAGGGGTTTCGTGACCCACCCTTTTGGGGTCCCGTGACCCACCCTTGCGGGGTCTCGTGACCCACCCTTGGGAGGTCACCTGTCCCACCCTGGAGGGGTCAGGTGACCCGCCCTTGAGAGGTCACAGCAGTTTCACAGGGTCCCTGCGCACCTGTCCATGGAAACAGAAGCCCTCCCTGCCACTCAGAGGACCGCGCTATTTCTCCTAGGCCACACTGCCCAGCAACACTCTCAGCCCCGCACAGACAGTGTGCTAAGGACAGACTTGGATACCGGGGGCCGGGGCGGGGGATTTTCCATGGAACTCTCTAAGGGCCCGGTGCCCTGTGTCGCCCGGGAGTGCCCATGCCCTTCCTTGACCCCGCAGGACACTTGCATCCAGCAATAAGCAGCCGTCTGCCTCCACGGGGCTCAAACACCTGGGCCCGGTGTGCGGGCACCTGGCGTACTTGGAGGCAAACCCCTGACCCCTCTGGCCCGAACCCACCACTGCGAAGATCCCCCTTTTCTTCCATCCGTAAAGGGGCCCTCCCTGGGGAGTGGAGGAACATGGGGAGGCCCCCAGGAGATGGCTTTTCTCCGAGCCGCGGCTGGCTCGTTTCGGGCCTATACGTGGGCCGCGCATGCGCACTCAGGCTCCCAAGCACACGCCTTCCTCGGCTCACCTGACCCACCCTTTAGAGGTCACAGCAGTTCCACAGGGTCCCTGGGCACCTGTCCGTGGACACAGGAGCCCTCCCTGCCACCTAAAGGACCACGCGATTTCCGCTGGGGAACACTCCCCAGAAGCACTCCCAGCCTCGCACAGACACTGTGCGCAGGATAGACTTGTGGACCAGGGGCCTGGGCGGGGAATTTTCCAGGGAACTCTCTAAAGGCCAGGTGCCCTCTGTCGCCCTGGGAGTGCCCACGCCATCCCTTAACCCTGCAGGACACTATCATCCAGCAATAAGCAGCCCTCTGCCTCCACGGGGCTCAAACACCTGGGCCCGTTGTGAGAGCACCTGGCGTTCGTGCAGGCAAACCCGCAGACCCCTCTGGCCCGAACCCACCACTGCGAAGATCCCACTTTTCTTCCATCCGTAAAGGGGTCCTCCTTGAGGAGTGGAGGAACATGGGGAGGCCCCCAGGAGATGGCTTTTCTCCAAGCCGCGGCTGGCTCCTTTCGGGCCTATACGTGGGCCGCGCTGTGCGCACTCAGGCTCCCCACAACAGGCCTCCCTCGGGTCACGGGACCCACCCTTGAGGTGTCTCCTGACCCACCCTTGAGGGGTCACGTGACCCACACCTGGGGGGTCCCGTGACACACCCCTGAGGGGTCACGTGACCCACCCCTGGGGGGTCTCGTGACCCACCCCTGAGGGTTCACGTGACCCACCCTTGAGGGGTCACGTGACCCACACCTGGGGGGTCTCGTGACGCACCCCTGAGGTGTCACGTGACCCACCCCTGGGGGGTGTCGTGACCCACCCCTGAGGGGTCACGTGACCCACACCTGCGGGGTCACGTGACCCACCCCTGAGGGGTCACGTGACCCACCCTTGAGGGGTTTCGTGACCCACCCTTTTGGGGTCACGTGACCCACCCTTGCGGGGTCTCTTGACCCACCCTTGGGAGGTCACCTGTCCCACCCTGGAGGGGTCAGTTGACCCGCCCTTGAGAGGTCACAGCAGTTTCACAGGGTCCCTGCGCACCTGTCCATGGAAACAGAAGCCCTCCCTGCCACTCAGAGGACCGCGCTATTTCCCCTAGGCCACACTGCCCAGCAACACTCTCAGCCCCGCACAGACAGTGTGCTAAGGACAGACTTGGATACCGGGGGCCTGGGCGGGGGATTTTCCATGGAACTCTCTAAGGGCCCGGTGCCCTGTGTCGCCCGGGAGTGCCCATGCCCTTCCTTGACCCCGCAGGACACTTGCATCCAGCAATAAGCAGCCGTCTGCCTCCACGGGGCTCAAACACCTGGGCCCGGTGTGCGGGCACCTGGCGTACGTGGAGGCAAACCCCCTGACCCTTCTGTCCCGAACCCACCACTGCGAAGATCCCCCTTTTCTTCCATCCGTAAAGGGGCCCTCCCTGGGGAGTGGAGGAACATGGGGAGGCCCCCAGGAGATGGCTTTTCTCCGAGCCGCGGCTGGCTCGTTTCGGGCCTATACGTGGGCCGCGCATGCGCACTCCGGCTCCCAAGCACACGCCTTCCTCGGCTCACCTGACCCACCCTTTAGAGGTCACAGCAGTTCCACAGGGTCCCTGGGCACCTGTCCGTGGACACAGGAGCCCTCCCTGCCACCTAAAGGACCACGCGATTTCCGCTGGGGAACACTCCCCAGAAGCACTCCCAGCCTCGCACAGACACTGTGCGCAGGATAGACTTGTGGACCAGGGGCCTGGGCGGGGAATTTTCCAGGGAACTCTCTAAAGGCCAGGTGCCCTCTGTCGCCCTGGGAGTGCCCACGCCATCCCTTAACCCTGCAGGACACTATCATCCAGCAATAAGCAGCCCTCTGCCTCCACGGGGCTCAAACACCTGGGCCCGTTGTGCGAGCACCTGGCGTTCGTGCAGGCAAACCCGCAGACCCCTCTGGCCCGAACCCACCACTGCGAAGATCCCACTTTTCTTCCATCCGTAAAGGGGTCCTCCTTGAGGAGTGGAGGAACATGGGGAGGCCCCCAGGAGATGGCTTTTCTCCAAGGCGCGGCTGGCTCCTTTCGGGCCTATACGTGGGCCGCGCGTGCGCACTCAGGCTCCCCACAACAGGCCTCCCTCGGGTCACGGGACCCACCCTTGAGGTGTCTCCTGACCCACCCTTGAGGGGTCACGTGACCCACACCTGGGGGGTCTCGTGACACACCCCTGAGGGGTCACGTGACCCACCCCTGGGGGGGTCTCGTGACCCACCCCTGAGGGGTCACGTGACCCACCCTTGAGGGGTCACGTGACCCACACCTGGGGGGTCTCGTGACGCACCCCTGAGGTGTCTCGTGACCCACCCCTGGGGGGTCTCGTGACCCACCCCTGAGGGGTCACGTGACCCACACCTGCGGGGTCACGTGACCCACCCCTGAGGGGTCACGTGACCCACACCTGCGGGGTCTCGTGACCCACCCTGGAAGGTCACCTGTCCCACCCTGGAGGGGTCAGGTGACCCGCCCTTGAGAGGTCACAGCAGTTTCACAGGGTCCCTGCGCACCTGTCCATGGAAACAGAAGCCCTCCCTGCCACGCAGAGGACCGCGCTATTTCCCCTAGGCCTCACTGCCCAGCAGCACTCTCAGCCCCGCACAGACAGTGTGCTAAGGACAGACTTGGATATCTGGGGCCTGGGCGGGGGATTTTCCATGGAACTCTCTAAGGGCCCGGTGCCCTGTGTCGCCCGGGGAGTGCCCATGCCCTTCCTTGACCCCGCAGGACACTTGCATCCAGCAATAAGCAGCCGTCTGCCTCCACGGGGCTCAAACACCTGGGCCCGGTGTGCGGGCACCTGGCGTACGTGGAGGCAAACCCCCTGACCCTTCTGTCCCGAACCCACCACTGCGAAGATCCCCCTTTTCTTCCATCCGTAAAGGGGCCCTCCCTGGGGAGTGGAGGAACATGGGGAGGCCCCCAGGAGATGGCTTTTCTCCGAGCCGCGGCTGGCTCGTTTCGGGCCTATACGTGGGCCGCGCATGCGCACTCCGGCTCCCAAGCACACGCCTTCCTCGGCTCACCTGACCCACCCTTTAGAGGTCACAGCAGTTCCACAGGGTCCCTGGGCACCTGTCCGTGGACACAGGAGCCCTCCCTGCCACCTAAAGGACCACGCGATTTCCGCTGGGGAACACTCCCCAGAAGCACTCCCAGCCTCGCACAGACACTGTGCGCAGGATAGACTTGTGGACCAGGGGCCTGGGCGGGGAATTTTCCAGGGAACTCTCTAAAGGCCAGGTGCCCTCTGTCGCCCTGGGAGTGCCCACGCCATCCCTTAACCCTGCAGGACACTATCATCCAGCAATAAGCAGCCCTCTGCCTCCACGGGGCTCAAACACCTGGGCCCGTTGTGCGAGCACCTGGCGTTCGTGCAGGCAAACCCGCAGACCCCTCTGGCCCGAACCCACCACTGCGAAGATCCCACTTTTCTTCCATCCGTAAAGGGGTCCTCCTTGAGGAGTGGAGGAACATGGGGAGGCCCCCAGGAGATGGCTTTTCTCCAAGCCGCGGCTGGCTCCTTTCGGGCCTATACGTGGGCCGCGCGTGCGCACTCAGGCTCCCCACAACAGGCCTCCCTCGGGTCACGGGACCCACCCTTGAGGTGTCTCCTGACCCACCCTTGAGGGGTCACGTGACCCACACCTGGGGGGTCTCGTGACACACCCCTGAGGGGTCACGTGACCCACCCCTGGGGGGGTCTCGTGACCCACCCCTGAGGGGTCACGTGACCCACCCTTGAGGGGTCACGTGACCCACACCTGGGGGGTCTCGTGACGCACCCCTGAGGTGTCTCGTGACCCACCCCTGGGGGGTCTCGTGACCCACCCCTGAGGGGTCACGTGACCCACACCTGCGGGGTCACGTGACCCACCCCTGAGGGGTCACGTGACCCACACCTGCGGGGTCTCGTGACCCACCCTGGAAGGTCACCTGTCCCACCCTGGAGGGGTCAGGTGACCCGCCCTTGAGAGGTCACAGCAGTTTCACAGGGTCCCTGCGCACCTGTCCATGGAAACAGAAGCCCTCCCTGCCACTCAGAGGACCGCGCTATTTCCCCTAGGCCTCACTGCCCAGCAGCACTCTCAGCCCCGCACAGACAGTGTGCTAAGGACAGACTTGGATATCTGGGGCCTGGGCGGGGGATTTTCCATGGAACTCTCTAAGGGCCCGGTGCCCTGTGTCGCCCGGGAGTGCCCATGCCCTTCCTTGACCCCGCAGGACACTTGCATCCAGCAATAAGCAGCCGTCTGCCTCCACGGGGCTCAAACACCTGGGCCCGGTGTGCGGGCACCTGGCGTACGTGGAGGCAAACCCCCTGACCCTTCTGTCCCGAACCCACCACTGCGAAGATCCCCCTTTTCTTCCATCCGTAAAGGGGCCCTCCCTGGGGAGTGGAGGAACATGGGGAGGCCCCCAGGAGATGGCTTTTCTCCGAGCCGCGGCTGGCTCGTTTCGGGCCTATACGTGGGCCGCGCATGCGCACTCAGGCTCCCAAGCACACGCCTTCCTCGGCTCACCTGACCCACCCTTTAGAGGTCACAGCAGTTCCACAGGGTCCCTGGGCACCTGTCCGTGGACACAGGAGCCCTCCCTGCCACCTAAAGGACCACGCGATTTCCGCTGGGGAACACTCCCCAGAAGCACTCCCAGCCTCGCACAGACACTGTGCGCAGGATAGACTTGTGGACCAGGGGCCTGGGCGGGGAATTTTCCAGGGAACTCTCTAAAGGCCAGGTGCCCTCTGTCGCCCTGGGAGTGCCCACGCCATCCCTTAACCCTGCAGGACACTATCATCCAGCAATAAGCAGCCCTCTGCCTCCACGGGGCTCAAACACCTGGGCCCGTTGTGCGAGCACCTGGCGTTCGTGCAGGCAAACCCGCAGACCCCTCTGGCCCGAACCCACCACTGCGAAGATCCCACTTTTCTTCCATCCGTAAAGGGGTCCTCCTTGAGGAGTGGAGGAACATGGGGAGGCCCCCAGGAGATGGCTTTTCTCCAAGGCGCGGCTGGCTCCTTTCGGGCCTATACGTGGGCCGCGCGTGCGCACTCAGGCTCCCCACAACAGGCCTCCCTCGGGTCACGGGACCCACCCTTGAGGTGTCTCCTGACCCACCCTTGAGGGGTCACGTGACCCACCCCTGGCGGGTCTCGTGACCCACCCCTGAGGTGTCTCGTGACCCACCCCTGGGGGGTCTCGTGACCCACCCCTGAGGGGTCATGTGACCCACACCTGCGTGGTCACGTGACCCACCCCTGGGGGGTCTAGTGACGCACACCTGAGGGGTCACGTGACCCACCCCTGAGGGGTCTCGTGACCCACCCCTGAGGGGTCACGTGACCCACCCTTGAGGGGTTTCGTGACCCACCCTTTTGGGGTCCCGTGACCCACCCTTGCGGGGTCTCGTGACCCACCCTTGGGAGGTCACCTGTCCCACCCTGGAGGGGTCAGGTGACCCGCCCTTGAGAGGTCACAGCAGTTTCACAGGGTCCCTGCGCACCTGTCCATGGAAACAGAAGCCCTCCCTGCCACTCAGAGGACCGCGCTATTTCTCCTAGGCCACACTGCCCAGCAACACTCTCAGCCCCGCACAGACAGTGTGCTAAGGACAGACTTGGATACCGGGGGCCGGGGCGGGGGATTTTCCATGGAACTCTCTAAGGGCCCGGTGCCCTGTGTCGCCCGGGAGTGCCCATGCCCTTCCTTGACCCCGCAGGACACTTGCATCCAGCAATAAGCAGCCGTCTGCCTCCACGGGGCTCAAACACCTGGGCCCGGTGTGCGGGCACCTGGCGTACTTGGAGGCAAACCCCTGACCCCTCTGGCCCGAACCCACCACTGCGAAGATCCCCCTTTTCTTCCATCCGTAAAGGGGCCCTCCCTGGGGAGTGGAGGAACATGGGGAGGCCCCCAGGAGATGGCTTTTCTCCGAGCCGCGGCTGGCTCGTTTCGGGCCTATACGTGGGCCGCGCATGCGCACTCAGGCTCCCAAGCACACGCCTTCCTCGGCTCACCTGACCCACCCTTTAGAGGTCACAGCAGTTCCACAGGGTCCCTGGGCACCTGTCCGTGGACACAGGAGCCCTCCCTGCCACCTAAAGGACCACGCGATTTCCGCTGGGGAACACTCCCCAGAAGCACTCCCAGCCTCGCACAGACACTGTGCGCAGGATAGACTTGTGGACCAGGGGCCTGGGCGGGGAATTTTCCAGGGAACTCTCTAAAGGCCAGGTGCCCTCTGTCGCCCTGGGAGTGCCCACGCCATCCCTTAACCCTGCAGGACACTATCATCCAGCAATAAGAAGCCCTCTGCCTCCACGGGGCTCAAACACCTGGGCCCGTTGTGAGAGCACCTGGCGTTCGTGCAGGCAAACCCGCAGACCCCTCTGGCCCGAACCCACCACTGCGAAGATCCCACTTTTCTTCCATCCGTAAAGGGGTCCTCCTTGAGGAGTGGAGGAACATGGGGAGGCCCCCAGGAGATGGCTTTTCTCCAAGCCGCGGCTGGCTCCTTTCGGGCCTATACGTGGGCCGCGCGTGCGCACTCAGGCTCCCCACAACAGGCCTCCCTCGGGTCACGGGACCCACCCTTGAGGTGTCTCCTGACCCACCCTTGAGGGGTCACGTGACCCACACCTGGGGGGTCCCGTGACACACCCCTGAGGGGTCACGTGACCCACCCCTGGGGGGTCTCGTGACCCACCCCTGAGGGTTCACGTGACCCACCCTTGAGGGGTCACGTGACCCACACCTGGGGGGTCTCGTGACGCACCCCTGAGGTGTCACGTGACCCACCCCTGGGGGGTGTCGTGACCCACCCCTGAGGGGTCACGTGACCCACACCGGCGGGGTCACGTGACCCACCCCTGGGGGGTCTCGTGACGCACCCCTGAGGGGTCACGTGACCCACCCCTGAGGGGTCTCGTGACCCACCCCTGAGGGGTCACGTGACCCACCCTTGAGGGGTTTCGTGACCCACCCTTTTGGGGTCACGTGACCCACCCTTGCGGGGTCTCGTGACCCACCCTTGGGAGGTCACCTGTCCCACCCTGGAGGGGTCAGGTTACCCGCCCTTGAGAGGTCACAGCAGTTTCACAGGGTCCCTGCGCACCTGTCCATGGAAACAGAAGCCCTCCCTGCCACTCAGAGGACCGCGCTATTTCCCCTAGGCCACACTGCCCAGCAACACTCTCAGCCCCGCACAGACAGTGTGCTAAGGACAGACTTGGATACCGGGGGCCTGGGCGGGGGATTTTCCATGGAACTCTCTAAGGGCCCGGTGCCCTGTGTCGCCCGGGAGTGCCCATGCCCTTCCTTGACCCCGCAGGACACTTGCATCCAGCAATAAGCAGCCGTCTGCCTCCACGGGGCTCAAACACCTGGGCCCGGTGTGCGGGCACCTGGCGTACGTGGAGGCAAACCCCCTGACCCTTCTGTCCCGAACCCACCACTGCGAAGATCCCCCTTTTCTTCCATCCGTAAAGGGGCCCTCCCTGGGGAGTGGAGGAACATGGGGAGGCCCCCAGGAGATGGCTTTTCTCCGAGCCGCGGCTGGCTCGTTTCGGGCCTATACGTGGGCCGCGCATGCGCACTCAGGCTCCCAAGCACACGCCTTCCTCGGCTCACCTGACCCACCCTTTAGAGGTCACAGCAGTTCCACAGGGTCCCTGGGCACCTGTCCGTGGACACAGGAGCCCTCCCTGCCACCTAAAGGACCACGCGATTTCCGCTGGGGAACACTCCCCAGAAGCACTCCCAGCCTCGCAGAGACACTGTGCGCAGGATAGACTTGTGGACCAGGGGCCTGGGCGGGGAATTTTCCAGGGAACTCTCTAAAGGCCAGGTGCCCTCTGTCGCCCTGGGAGTGCCCACGCCATCCCTTAACCCTGCAGGACACTATCATCCAGCAATAAGCAGCCCTCTGCCTCCACGGGGCTCAAACACCTGGGCCCGTTGTGAGAGCACCTGGCGTTCGTGCAGGCAAACCCGCAGACCCCTCTGGCCCGAACCCACCACTGCGAAGATCCCACTTTTCTTCCATCCGTAAAGGGGTCCTCCTTGAGGAGTGGAGGAACATGGGGAGGCCCCCAGGAGATGGCTTTTCTCCAAGCCGCGGCTGGCTCCTTTCGGGCCTATACGTGGGCCGCGCGTGCGCACTCAGGCTCCCCACAACAGGCCTCCCTCGGGTCACGGGACCCACCCTTGAGGTGTCTCCTGACCCACCCTTGAGGGGTCACGTGACCCACACCTGGGGGGTCCCGTGACACACCCCTGAGGGGTCACGTGACCCACCCCTGGGGGGTCTCGTGACCCACCCCTGAGGGTTCACGTGACCCACCCTTGAGGGGTCACGTGACCCACACCTGGGGGGTCTCGTGACGCACCCCTGAGGTGTCACGTGACCCACCCCTGGGGGGTGTCGTGACCCACCCCTGAGGGGTCACGTGACCCACACCTGCGGGGTCACGTGACCCACCCCTGAGGGGTCACGTGACCCACCCTTGAGGGGTTTCGTGACCCACCCTTTTGGGGTCACGTGACCCACCCTTGCGGGGTCTCTTGACCCACCCTTGGGAGGTCACCTGTCCCACCCTGGAGGGGTCAGGTGACCCGCCCTTGAGAGGTCACAGCAGTTTCACAGGGTCCCTGCGCACCTGTCCATGGAAACAGAAGCCCTCCCTGCCACTCAGAGGACCGCGCTATTTCCCCTAGGCCACACTGCCCAGCAACACTCTCAGCCCCGCACAGACAGTGTGCTAAGGACAGACTTGGATACCGGGGGCCTGGGCGGGGGATTTTCCATGGAACTCTCTAAGGGCCCGGTGCCCTGTGTCGCCCGGGAGTGCCCATGCCCTTCCTTGACCCCGCAGGACACTTGCATCCAGCAATAAGCAGCCGTCTGCCTCCACGGGGCTCAAACACCTGGGCCCGGTGTGCGGGCACCTGGCGTACGTGGAGGCAAACCCCCTGACCCTTCTGTCCCGAACCCACCACTGCGAAGATCCCCCTTTTCTTCCATCCGTAAAGGGGCCCTCCCTGGGGAGTGGAGGAACATGGGGAGGCCCCCAGGAGATGGCTTTTCTCCGAGCCGCGGCTGGCTCGTTTCGGGCCTATACGTGGGCCGCGCATGCGCACTCCGGCTCCCAAGCACACGCCTTCCTCGGCTCACCTGACCCACCCTTTAGAGGTCACAGCAGTTCCACAGGGTCCCTGGGCACCTGTCCGTGGACACAGGAGCCCTCCCTGCCACCTAAAGGACCACGCGATTTCCGCTGGGGAACACTCCCCAGAAGCACTCCCAGCCTCGCACAGACACTGTGCGCAGGATAGACTTGTGGACCAGGGGCCTGGGCGGGGAATTTTCCAGGGAACTCTCTAAAGGCCAGGTGCCCTCTGTCGCCCTGGGAGTGCCCACGCCATCCCTTAACCCTGCAGGACACTATCATCCAGCAATAAGCAGCCCTCTGCCTCCACGGGGCTCAAACACCTGGGCCCGTTGTGCGAGCACCTGGCGTTCGTGCAGGCAAACCCGCAGACCCCTCTGGCCCGAACCCACCACTGCGAAGATCCCACTTTTCTTCCATCCGTAAAGGGGTCCTCCTTGAGGAGTGGAGGAACATGGGGAGGCCCCCAGGAGATGGCTTTTCTCCAAGCCGCGGCTGGCTCCTTTCGGGCCTATACGTGGGCCGCGCGTGCGCACTCAGGCTCCCCACAACAGGCCTCCCTCGGGTCACGGGACCCACCCTTGAGGTGTCTCCTGACCCACCCTTGAGGGGTCACGTGACCCACACTTGGGGGGTCTCGTGACACACCCCTGAGGGGTCACGTGACCCACCCCTGGGGGGGTCTCGTGACCCACCCCTGAGGGGTCACGTGACCCACCCTTGAGGGGTCACGTGACCCACACCTGGGGGGTCTCGTGACGCACCCCTGAGGTGTCTCGTGACCCACCCCTGGGGGGTCTCGTGACCCACCCCTGAGGGGTCACGTGACCCACACCTGCGGGGTCACGTGACCCACCCCTGAGGGGTCACGTGACCCACACCTGCGGGGTCCCGTGACCCACCCTGGAAGGTCACCTGTCCCACCCTGGAGGGGTCAGGTGACCCGCCCTTGAGAGGTCACAGCAGTTTCACAGGGTCCCTGCGCACCTGTCCATGGAAACAGAAGCCCTCCCTGCCACGCAGAGGACCGCGCTATTTCCCCTAGGCCTCACTGCCCAGCAGCACTCTCAGCCCCGCACAGACAGTGTGCTAAGGACAGACTTGGATATCTGGGGCCTGGGCGGGGGATTTTCCATGGAACTCTCTAAGGGCCCGGTGCCCTGTGTCGCCCGGGGAGTGCCCATGCCCTTCCTTGACCCCGCAGGACACTTGCATCCAGCAATAAGCAGCCGTCTGCCTCCACGGGGCTCAAACACCTGGGCCCGGTGTGCGGGCACCTGGCGTACGTGGAGGCAAACCCCCTGACCCTTCTGTCCCGAACCCACCACTGCGAAGATCCCCCTTTTCTTCCATCCGTAAAGGGGCCCTCCCTGGGGAGTGGAGGAACATGGGGAGGCCCCCAGGAGATAGCTTTTCTCCAAGGCGCGGCTGGCTCCTTTCGGGCCTATACGTGGGCCGCGCGTGCGCACTCAGGCTCCCCACAACAGGCCTCCCTCGGGTCACGGGACCCACCCTTGAGGTGTCTCCTGACCCACCCTTGAGGGGTCACGTGACCCACCCCTGGCGGGTCTCGTGACCCACCCCTGAGGTGTCTCGTGACCCACCCCTGGGGGGTCTCGTGACCCACCCCTGAGGGGTCATGTGACCCACACCTGCGTGGTCACGTGACCCACCCCTGGGGGGTCTAGTGACGCACACCTGAGGGGTCACGTGACCCACCCCTGAGGGGTCTCGTGACCCACCCCTGAGGGGTCACGTGACCCACCCTTGAGGGGTTTCGTGACCCACCCTTTTGGGGTCCCGTGACCCACCCTTGCGGGGTCTCGTGACCCACCCTTGGGAGGTCACCTGTCCCACCCTGGAGGGGTCAGGTGACCCGCCCTTGAGAGGTCACAGCAGTTTCACAGGGTCCCTGCGCACCTGTCCATGGAAACAGAAGCCCTCCCTGCCACTCAGAGGACCGCGCTATTTCTCCTAGGCCACACTGCCCAGCAACACTCTCAGCCCCGCACAGACAGTGTGCTAAGGACAGACTTGGATACCGGGGGCCGGGGCGGGGGATTTTCCATGGAACTCTCTAAGGGCCCGGTGCCCTGTGTCGCCCGGGAGTGCCCATGCCCTTCCTTGACCCCGCAGGACACTTGCATCCAGCAATAAGCAGCCGTCTGCCTCCACGGGGCTCAAACACCTGGGCCCGGTGTGCGGGCACCTGGCGTACTTGGAGGCAAACCCCTGACCCCTCTGGCCCGAACCCACCACTGCGAAGATCCCCCTTTTCTTCCATCCGTAAAGGGGCCCTCCCTGGGGAGTGGAGGAACATGGGGAGGCCCCCAGGAGATGGCTTTTCTCCGAGCCGCGGCTGGCTCGTTTCGGGCCTATACGTGGGCCGCGCATGCGCACTCAGGCTCCCAAGCACACGCCTTCCTCGGCTCACCTGACCCACCCTTTAGAGGTCACAGCAGTTCCACAGGGTCCCTGGGCACCTGTCCGTGGACACAGGAGCCCTCCCTGCCACCTAAAGGACCACGCGATTTCCGCTGGGGAACACTCCCCAGAAGCACTCCCAGCCTCGCACAGACACTGTGCGCAGGATAGACTTGTGGACCAGGGGCCTGGGCGGGGAATTTTCCAGGGAACTCTCTAAAGGCCAGGTGCCCTCTGTCGCCCTGGGAGTGCCCACGCCATCCCTTAACCCTGCAGGACACTATCATCCAGCAATAAGAAGCCCTCTGCCTCCACGGGGCTCAAACACCTGGGCCCGTTGTGAGAGCACCTGGCGTTCGTGCAGGCAAACCCGCAGACCCCTCTGGCCCGAACCCACCACTGCGAAGATCCCACTTTTCTTCCATCCGTAAAGGGGTCCTCCTTGAGGAGTGGAGGAACATGGGGAGGCCCCCAGGAGATGGCTTTTCTCCAAGCCGCGGCTGGCTCCTTTCGGGCCTATACGTGGGCCGCGCGTGCGCACTCAGGCTCCCCACAACAGGCCTCCCTCGGGTCACGGGACCCACCCTTGAGGTGTCTCCTGACCCACCCTTGAGGGGTCACGTGACCCACACCTGGGGGGTCCCGTGACACACCCCTGAGGGGTCACGTGACCCACCCCTGGGGGGTCTCGTGACCCACCCCTGAGGGTTCACGTGACCCACCCTTGAGGGGTCACGTGACCCACACCTGGGGGGTCTCGTGACGCACCCCTGAGGTGTCACGTGACCCACCCCTGGGGGGTGTCGTGACCCACCCCTGAGGGGTCACGTGACCCACACCGGCGGGGTCACGTGACCCACCCCTGGGGGGTCTCGTGACGCACCCCTGAGGGGTCACGTGACCCACCCCTGAGGGGTCTCGTGACCCACCCCTGAGGGGTCACGTGACCCACCCTTGAGGGGTTTCGTGACCCACCCTTTTGGGGTCACGTGACCCACCCTTGCGGGGTCTCGTGACCCACCCTTGGGAGGTCACCTGTCCCACCCTGGAGGGGTCAGGTTACCCGCCCTTGAGAGGTCACAGCAGTTTCACAGGGTCCCTGCGCACCTGTCCATGGAAACAGAAGCCCTCCCTGCCACTCAGAGGACCGCGCTATTTCCCCTAGGCCACACTGCCCAGCAACACTCTCAGCCCCGCACAGACAGTGTGCTAAGGACAGACTTGGATACCGGGGGCCTGGGCGGGGGATTTTCCATGGAACTCTCTAAGGGCCCGGTGCCCTGTGTCGCCCGGGAGTGCCCATGCCCTTCCTTGACCCCGCAGGACACTTGCATCCAGCAATAAGCAGCCGTCTGCCTCCACGGGGCTCAAACACCTGGGCCCGGTGTGCGGGCACCTGGCGTACGTGGAGGCAAACCCCCTGACCCTTCTGTCCCGAACCCACCACTGCGAAGATCCCCCTTTTCTTCCATCCGTAAAGGGGCCCTCCCTGGGGAGTGGAGGAACATGGGGAGGCCCCCAGGAGATGGCTTTTCTCCGAGCCGCGGCTGGCTCGTTTCGGGCCTATACGTGGGCCGCGCATGCGCACTCAGGCTCCCAAGCACACGCCTTCCTCGGCTCACCTGACCCACCCTTTAGAGGTCACAGCAGTTCCACAGGGTCCCTGGGCACCTGTCCGTGGACACAGGAGCCCTCCCTGCCACCTAAAGGACCACGCGATTTCCGCTGGGGAACACTCCCCAGAAGCACTCCCAGCCTCGCACAGACACTGTGCGCAGGATAGACTTGTGGACCAGGGGCCTGGGCGGGGAATTTTCCAGGGAACTCTCTAAAGGCCAGGTGCCCTCTGTCGCCCTGGGAGTGCCCACGCCATCCCTTAACCCTGCAGGACACTATCATCCAGCAATAAGCAGCCCTCTGCCTCCACGGGGCTCAAACACCTGGGCCCGTTGTGAGAGCACCTGGCGTTCGTGCAGGCAAACCCGCAGACCCCTCTGGCCCGAACCCACCACTGCGAAGATCCCACTTTTCTTCCATCCGTAAAGGGGTCCTCCTTGAGGAGTGGAGGAACATGGGGAGGCCCCCAGGAGATGGCTTTTCTCCAAGCCGCGGCTGGCTCCTTTCGGGCCTATACGTGGGCCACGCGTGCGCACTCAGGCTCCCCACAACAGGCCTCCCTCGGGTCACGGGACCCACCCTTGAGGTGTCTCCTGACCCACCCTTGAGGGGTCACGTGACCCACACCTGGGGGGTCCCGTGACACACCCCTGAGGGGTCACGTGACCCACCCCTGGGGGGTCTCGTGACCCACCCCTGAGGGTTCACGTGACCCACCCTTGAGGGGTCACGTGACCCACACCTGGGGGGTCTCGTGACGCACCCCTGAGGTGTCACGTGACCCACCCCTGGGGGGTGTCGTGACCCACCCCTGAGGGGTCACGTGACCCACACCTGCGGGGTCACGTGACCCACCCCTGAGGGGTCACGTGACCCACCCTTGAGGGGTTTCGTGACCCACCCTTTTGGGGTCACGTGACCCACCCTTGCGGGGTCTCTTGACCCACCCTTGGGAGGTCACCTGTCCCACCCTGGAGGGGTCAGGTGACCCGCCCTTGAGAGGTCACAGCAGTTTCACAGGGTCCCTGCGCACCTGTCCATGGAAACAGAAGCCCTCCCTGCCACTCAGAGGACCGCGCTATTTCCCCTAGGCCACACTGCCCAGCAACACTCTCAGCCCCGCACAGACAGTGTGCTAAGGACAGACTTGGATACCGGGGGCCTGGGCGGGGGATTTTCCATGGAACTCTCTAAGGGCCCGGTGCCCTGTGTCGCCCGGGAGTGCCCATGCCCTTCCTTGACCCCGCAGGACACTTGCATCCAGCAATAAGCAGCCGTCTGCCTCCACGGGGCTCAAACACCTGGGCCCGGTGTGCGGGCACCTGGCGTACGTGGAGGCAAACCCCCTGACCCTTCTGTCCCGAACCCACCACTGCGAAGATCCCCCTTTTCTTCCATCCGTAAAGGGGCCCTCCCTGGGGAGTGGAGGAACATGGGGAGGCCCCCAGGAGATGGCTTTTCTCCGAGCCGCGGCTGGCTCGTTTCGGGCCTATACGTGGGCCGCGCATGCGCACTCCGGCTCCCAAGCACACGCCTTCCTCGGCTCACCTGACCCACCCTTTAGAGGTCACAGCAGTTCCACAGGGTCCCTGGGCACCTGTCCGTGGACACAGGAGCCCTCCCTGCCACCTAAAGGACCACGCGATTTCCGCTGGGGAACACTCCCCAGAAGCACTCCCAGCCTCGCACAGACACTGTGCGCAGGATAGACTTGTGGACCAGGGGCCTGGGCGGGGAATTTTCCAGGGAACTCTCTAAAGGCCAGGTGCCCTCTGTCGCCCTGGGAGTGCCCACGCCATCCCTTAACCCTGCAGGACACTATCATCCAGCAATAAGCAGCCCTCTGCCTCCACGGGGCTCAAACACCTGGGCCCGTTGTGCGAGCACCTGGCGTTCGTGCAGGCAAACCCGCAGACCCCTCTGGCCCGAACCCACCACTGCGAAGATCCCACTTTTCTTCCATCCGTAAAGGGGTCCTCCTTGAGGAGTGGAGGAACATGGGGAGGCCCCCAGGAGATGGCTTTTCTCCAAGCCGCGGCTGGCTCCTTTCGGGCCTATACGTGGGCCGCGCGTGCGCACTCAGGCTCCCCACAACAGGCCTCCCTCGGGTCACGGGACCCACCCTTGAGGTGTCTCCTGACCCACCCTTGAGGGGTCACGTGACCCACACTTGGGGGGTCTCGTGACACACCCCTGAGGGGTCACGTGACCCACCCCTGGGGGGGTCTCGTGACCCACCCCTGAGGGGTCACGTGACCCACCCTTGAGGGGTCACGTGACCCACACCTGGGGGGTCTCGTGACGCACCCCTGAGGTGTCTCGTGACCCACCCCTGGGGGGTCTCGTGACCCACCCCTGAGGGGTCACGTGACCCACACCTGCGGGGTCACGTGACCCACCCCTGAGGGGTCACGTGACCCACACCTGCGGGGTCTCGTGACCCACCCTGGAAGGTCACCTGTCCCACCCTGGAGGGGTCAGGTGACCCGCCCTTGAGAGGTCACAGCAGTTTCACAGGGTCCCTGCGCACCTGTCCATGGAAACAGAAGCCCTCCCTGCCACGCAGAGGACCGCGCTATTTCCCCTAGGCCTCACTGCCCAGCAGCACTCTCAGCCCCGCACAGACAGTGTGCTAAGGACAGACTTGGATATCTGGGGCCTGGGCGGGGGATTTTCCATGGAACTCTCTAAGGGCCCGGTGCCCTGTGTCGCCCGGGGAGTGCCCATGCCCTTCCTTGACCCCGCAGGACACTTGCATCCAGCAATAAGCAGCCGTCTGCCTCCACGGGGCTCAAACACCTGGGCCCGGTGTGCGGGCACCTGGCGTACGTGGAGGCAAACCCCCTGACCCTTCTGTCCCGAACCCACCACTGCGAAGATCCCCCTTTTCTTCCATCCGTAAAGGGGCCCTCCCTGGGGAGTGGAGGAACATGGGGAGGCCCCCAGGAGATGGCTTTTCTCCGAGCCGCGGCTGGCTCGTTTCGGGCCTATACGTGGGCCGCGCATGCGCACTCCGGCTCCCAAGCACACGCCTTCCTCGGCTCACCTGACCCACCCTTTAGAGGTCACAGCAGTTCCACAGGGTCCCTGGGCACCTGTCCGTGGACACAGGAGCCCTCCCTGCCACCTAAAGGACCACGCGATTTCCGCTGGGGAACCCTCCCCAGAAGCACTCCCAGCCTCGCACAGACACTGTGCGCAGGATAGACTTGTGGACCAGGGGCCTGGGCGGGGAATTTTCCAGGGAACTCTCTAAAGGCCAGGTGCCCTCTGTCGCCCTGGGAGTGCCCACGCCATCCCTTAACCCTGCAGGACACTATCATCCAGCAATAAGCAGCCCTCTGCCTCCACGGGGCTCAAACACCTGGGCCCGTTGTGCGAGCACCTGGCGTTCGTGCAGGCAAACCCGCAGACCCCTCTGGCCCGAACCCACCACTGCGAAGATCCCACTTTTCTTCCATCCGTAAAGGGGTCCTCCTTGAGGAGTGGAGGAACATGTGGAGGCCCCCAGGAGATGGCTTTTCTCCAAGCCGCGGCTGGCTCCTTTCGGGCCTATACGTGGGCCGCGCGTGCGCACTCAGGCTCCCCACAACAGGCCTCCCTCGGGTCACGGGACCCACCCTTGAGGTGTCTCCTGACCCACCCTTGAGGGGTCACGTGACCCACACCTGGGGGGTCTCGTGACACACCCCTGAGGGGTCACGTGACCCACCCCTGGGGGGGTCTCGTGACCCACCCCTGAGGGGTCACGTGACCCACCCTTGAGGGGTCACGTGACCCACACCTGGGGGGTCTCGTGACGCACCCCTGAGGTGTCTCGTGACCCACCCCTGGGGGGTCTCGTGACCCACCCCTGAGGGGTCACGTGACCCACACCTGCGGGGTCACGTGACCCACCCCTGAGGGGGTCACGTGACCCACACCTGCGGGGTCTCGTGACCCACCCTGGAAGGTCACCTGTCCCACCCTGGAGGGGTCAGGTGACCCGCCCTTGAGAGGTCACAGCAGTTTCACAGGGTCCCTGCGCACCTGTCCATGGAAACAGAAGCCCTCCCTGCCACTCAGAGGACCGCGCTATTTCCCCTAGGCCTCACTGCCCAGCAGCACTCTCAGCCCCGCACAGACAGTGTGCTAAGGACAGACTTGGATATCTGGGGCCTGGGCGGGGGATTTTCCATGGAACTCTCTAAGGGCCCGGTGCCCTGTGTCGCCCGGGAGTGCCCATGCCCTTCCTTGACCCCGCAGGACACTTGCATCCAGCAATAAGCAGCCGTCTGCCTCCACGGGGCTCAAACACCTGGGCCCGGTGTGCGGGCACCTGGCGTACGTGGAGGCAAACCCCCTGACCCTTCTGTCCCGAACCCACCACTGCGAAGATCCCCCTTTTCTTCCATCCGTAAAGGGGCCCTCCCTGGGGAGTGGAGGAACATGGGGAGGCCCCCAGGAGATGGCTTTTCTCCGAGCCGCGGCTGGCTCGTTTCGGGCCTATACGTGGGCCGCGCATGCGCACTCAGGCTCCCAAGCACACGCCTTCCTCGGCTCACCTGACCCACCCTTTAGAGGTCACAGCAGTTCCACAGGGTCCCTGGGCACCTGTCCGTGGACACAGGAGCCCTCCCTGCCACCTAAAGGACCACGCGATTTCCGCTGGGGAACACTCCCCAGAAGCACTCCCAGCCTCGCACAGACACTGTGCGCAGGATAGACTTGTGGACCAGGGGCCTGGGCGGGGAATTTTCCAGGGAACTCTCTAAAGGCCAGGTGCCCTCTGTCGCCCTGGGAGTGCCCACGCCATCCCTTAACCCTGCAGGACACTATCATCCAGCAATAAGCAGCCCTCTGCCTCCACGGGGCTCAAACACCTGGGCCCGTTGTGCGAGCACCTGGCGTTCGTGCAGGCAAACCCGCAGACCCCTCTGGCCCGAACCCACCACTGCGAAGATCCCACTTTTCTTCCATCCGTAAAGGGGTCCTCCTTGAGGAGTGGAGGAACATGGGGAGGCCCCCAGGAGATGGCTTTTCTCCAAGGCGCGGCTGGCTCCTTTCGGGCCTATACGTGGGCCGCGCGTGCGCACTCAGGCTCCCCACAACAGGCCTCCCTCGGGTCACGGGACCCACCCTTGAGGTGTCTCCTGACCCACCCTTGAGGGGTCACGTGACCCACCCCTGGCGGGTCTCGTGACCCACCCCTGAGGTGTCTCGTGACCCACCCCTGGGGGGTCTCGTGACCCACCCCTGAGGGGTCATGTGACCCACACCTGCGTGGTCACGTGACCCACCCCTGGGGGGTCTAGTGACGCACACCTGAGGGGTCACGTGACCCACCCCTGAGGGGTCTCGTGACCCACCCCTGAGGGGTCACGTGACCCACCCTTGAGGGGTTTCGTGACCCACCCTTTTGGGGTCCCGTGACCCACCCTTGCGGGGTCTCGTGACCCACCCTTGGGAGGTCACCTGTCCCACCCTGGAGGGGTCAGGTGACCCGCCCTTGAGAGGTCACAGCAGTTTCACAGGGTCCCTGCGCACCTGTCCATGGAAACAGAAGCCCTCCCTGCCACTCAGAGGACCGCGCTATTTCTCCTAGGCCACACTGCCCAGCAACACTCTCAGCCCCGCACAGACAGTGTGCTAAGGACAGACTTGGATACCGGGGGCCGGGGCGGGGGATTTTCCATGGAACTCTCTAAGGGCCCGGTGCCCTGTGTCGCCCGGGAGTGCCCATGCCCTTCCTTGACCCCGCAGGACACTTGCATCCAGCAATAAGCAGCCGTCTGCCTCCACGGGGCTCAAACACCTGGGCCCGGTGTGCGGGCACCTGGCGTACTTGGAGGCAAACCCCTGACCCCTCTGGCCCGAACCCACCACTGCGAAGATCCCCCTTTTCTTCCATCCGTAAAGGGGCCCTCCCTGGGGAGTGGAGGAACATGGGGAGGCCCCCAGGAGATGGCTTTTCTCCGAGCCGCGGCTGGCTCGTTTCGGGCCTATACGTGGGCCGCGCATGCGCACTCAGGCTCCCAAGCACACGCCTTCCTCGGCTCACCTGACCCACCCTTTAGAGGTCACAGCAGTTCCACAGGGTCCCTGGGCACCTGTCCGTGGACACAGGAGCCCTCCCTGCCACCTAAAGGACCACGCGATTTCCGCTGGGGAACACTCCCCAGAAGCACTCCCAGCCTCGCACAGACACTGTGCGCAGGATAGACTTGTGGACCAGGGGCCTGGGCGGGGAATTTTCCAGGGAACTCTCTAAAGGCCAGGTGCCCTCTGTCGCCCTGGGAGTGCCCACGCCATCCCTTAACCCTGCAGGACACTATCATCCAGCAATAAGCAGCCCTCTGCCTCCACGGGGCTCAAACACCTGGGCCCGTTGTGAGAGCACCTGGCGTTCGTGCAGGCAAACCCGCAGACCCCTCTGGCCCGAACCCACCACTGCGAAGATCCCACTTTTCTTCCATCCGTAAAGGGGTCCTCCTTGAGGAGTGGAGGAACATGGGGAGGCCCCCAGGAGATGGCTTTTCTCCAAGCCGCGGCTGGCTCCTTTCGGGCCTATACGTGGGCCGCGCGTGCGCACTCAGGCTCCCCACAACAGGCCTCCCTCGGGTCACGGGACCCACCCTTGAGGTGTCTCCTGACCCACCCTTGAGGGGTCACGTGACCCACACCTGGGGGGTCCCGTGACACACCCCTGAGGGGTCACGTGACCCACCCCTGGGGGGTCTCGTGACCCACCCCTGAGGGTTCACGTGACCCACCCTTGAGGGGTCACGTGACCCACAACTGGGGGGTCTCGTGACGCACCCCTGAGGTGTCACGTGACCCACCCCTGGGGGGTGTCGTGACCCACCCCTGAGGGGTCACGTGACCCACACCTGCGGGGTCACGTGACCCACCCCTGAGGGGTCACGTGACCCACCCTTGAGGGGTTTCGTGACCCACCCTTTTGGGGTCACGTGACCCACCCTTGCGGGGTCTCTTGACCCACCCTTGGGAGGTCACCTGTCCCACCCTGGAGGGGTCAGGTGACCCGCCCTTGAGAGGTCACAGCAGTTTCACAGGGTCCCTGCGCACCTGTCCATGGAAACAGAAGCCCTCCCTGCCACTCAGAGGACCGCGCTATTTCCCCTAGGCCACACTGCCCAGCAACACTCTCAGCCCCGCACAGACAGTGTGCTAAGGACAGACTTGGATACCGGGGGCCTGGGCGGGGGATTTTCCATGGAACTCTCTAAGGGCCCGGTGCCCTGTGTCGCCCGGGAGTGCCCATGCCCTTCCTTGACCCCGCAGGACACTTGCATCCAGCAATAAGCAGCCGTCTGCCTCCACGGGGCTCAAACACCTGGGCCCGGTGTGCGGGCACCTGGCGTACGTGGAGGCAAACCCCCTGACCCTTCTGTCCCGAACCCACCACTGCGAAGATCCCCCTTTTCTTCCATCCGTAAAGGGGCCCTCCCTGGGGAGTGGAGGAACATGGGGAGGCCCCCAGGAGATGGCTTTTCTCCGAGCCGCGGCTGGCTCGTTTCGGGCCTATACGTGGGCCGCGCATGCGCACTCCGGCTCCCAAGCACACGCCTTCCTCGGCTCACCTGACCCACCCTTTAGAGGTCACAGCAGTTCCACAGGGTCCCTGGGCACCTGTCCGTGGACACAGGAGCCCTCCCTGCCACCTAAAGGACCACGCGATTTCCGCTGGGGAACACTCCCCAGAAGCACTCCCAGCCTCGCACAGACACTGTGCGCAGGATAGACTTGTGGACCAGGGGCCTGGGCGGGGAATTTTCCAGGGAACTCTCTAAAGGCCAGGTGCCCTCTGTCGCCCTGGGAGTGCCCACGCCATCCCTTAACCCTGCAGGACACTATCATCCAGCAATAAGCAGCCCTCTGCCTCCACGGGGCTCAAACACCTGGGCCCGTTGTGCGAGCACCTGGCGTTCGTGCAGGCAAACCCGCAGACCCCTCTGGCCCGAACCCACCACTGCGAAGATCCCACTTTTCTTCCATCCGTAAAGGGGTCCTCCTTGAGGAGTGGAGGAACATGGGGAGGCCCCCAGGAGATGGCTTTTCTCCAAGCCGCGGCTGGCTCCTTTCGGGCCTATACGTGGGCCGCGCGTGCGCACTCAGGCTCCCCACAACAGGCCTCCCTCGGGTCACGGGACCCACCCTTGAGGTGTCTCCTGACCCACCCTTGAGGGGTCACGTGACCCACACCTGGGGGGTCTCGTGACACACCCCTGAGGGGTCACGTGACCCACCCCTGGGGGGGTCTCGTGACCCACCCCTGAGGGGTCACGTGACCCACCCTTGAGGGGTCACGTGACCCACACCTGGGGGGTCTCGTGACGCACCCCTGAGGTGTCTCGTGACCCACCCCTGGGGGGTCTCGTGACCCACCCCTGAGGGGTCACGTGACCCACACCTGCGGGGTCACGTGACCCACCCCTGAGGGGTCACGTGACCCACACCTGCGGGGTCTCGTGACCCACCCTGGAAGGTCACCTGTCCCACCCTGGAGGGGTCAGGTGACCCGCCCTTGAGAGGTCACAGCAGTTTCACAGGGTCCCTGCGCACCTGTCCATGGAAACAGAAGCCCTCCCTGCCACGCAGAGGACCGCGCTATTTCCCCTAGGCCTCACTGCCCAGCAGCACTCTCAGCCCCGCACAGACAGTGTGCTAAGGACAGACTTGGATATCTGGGGCCTGGGCGGGGGATTTTCCATGGAACTCTCTAAGGGCCCGGTGCCCTGTGTCGCCCGGGGAGTGCCCATGCCCTTCCTTGACCCCGCAGGACACTTGCATCCAGCAATAAGCAGCCGTCTGCCTCCACGGGGCTCAAACACCTGGGCCCGGTGTGCGGGCACCTGGCGTACGTGGAGGCAAACCCCCTGACCCTTCTGTCCCGAACCCACCACTGCGAAGATCCCCCTTTTCTTCCATCCGTAAAGGGGCCCTCCCTGGGGAGTGGAGGAACATGGGGAGGCCCCCAGGAGATGGCTTTTCTCCGAGCCGCGGCTGGCTCGTTTCGGGCCTATACGTGGGCCGCGCATGCGCACTCCGGCTCCCAAGCACACGCCTTCCTCGGCTCACCTGACCCACCCTTTAGAGGTCACAGCAGTTCCACAGGGTCCCTGGGCACCTGTCCGTGGACACAGGAGCCCTCCCTGCCACCTAAAGGACCACGCGATTTCCGCTGGGGAACACTCCCCAGAAGCACTCCCAGCCTCGCACAGACACTGTGCGCAGGATAGACTTGTGGACCAGGGGCCTGGGCGGGGAATTTTCCAGGGAACTCTCTAAAGGCCAGGTGCCCTCTGTCGCCCTGGGAGTGCCCACGCCATCCCTTAACCCTGCAGGACACTATCATCCAGCAATAAGCAGCCCTCTGCCTCCACGGGGCTCAAACACCTGGGCCCGTTGTGCGAGCACCTGGCGTTCGTGCAGGCAAACCCGCAGACCCCTCTGGCCCGAACCCACCACTGCGAAGATCCCACTTTTCTTCCATCCGTAAAGGGGTCCTCCTTGAGGAGTGGAGGAACATGGGGAGGCCCCCAGGAGATGGCTTTTCTCCAAGCCGCGGCTGGCTCCTTTCGGGCCTATACGTGGGCCGCGCGTGCGCACTCAGGCTCCCCACAACAGGCCTCCCTCGGGTCACGGGACCCACCCTTGAGGTGTCTCCTGACCCACCCTTGAGGGGTCACGTGACCCACACCTGGGGGGTCTCGTGACACACCCCTGAGGGGTCACGTGACCCACCCCTGGGGGGGTCTCGTGACCCACCCCTGAGGGGTCACGTGACCCACCCTTGAGGGGTCACGTGACCCACACCTGGGGGGTCTCGTGACGCACCCCTGAGGTGTCTCGTGACCCACCCCTGGGGGGTCTCGTGACCCACCCGTGAGGGGTCACGTGACCCACACCTGCGGGGTCACGTGACCCACCCCTGAGGGGTCACGTGACCCACACCTGCGGGGTCTCGTGACCCACCCTGGAAGGTCACCTGTCCCACCCTGGAGGGGTCAGGTGACCCGCCCTTGAGAGGTCACAGCAGTTTCACAGGGTCCCTGCGCACCTGTCCATGGAAACAGAAGCCCTCCCTGCCACTCAGAGGACCGCGCTATTTCCCCTAGGCCTCACTGCCCAGCAGCACTCTCAGCCCCGCACAGACAGTGTGCTAAGGACAGACTTGGATATCTGGGGCCTGGGCGGGGGATTTTCCATGGAACTCTCTAAGGGCCCGGTGCCCTGTGTCGCCCGGGAGTGCCCATGCCCTTCCTTGACCCCGCAGGACACTTGCATCCAGCAATAAGCAGCCGTCTGCCTCCACGGGGCTCAAACACCTGGGCCCGGTGTGCGGGCACCTGGCGTACGTGGAGGCAAACCCCCTGACCCTTCTGTCCCGAACCCACCACTGCGAAGATCCCCCTTTTCTTCCATCCGTAAAGGGGCCCTCCCTGGGGAGTGGAGGAACATGGGGAGGCCCCCAGGAGATGGCTTTTCTCCGAGCCGCGGCTGGCTCGTTTCGGGCCTATACGTGGGCCGCGCATGCGCACTCAGGCTCCCAAGCACACGCCTTCCTCGGCTCACCTGACCCACCCTTTAGAGGTCACAGCAGTTCCACAGGGTCCCTGGGCACCTGTCCGTGGACACAGGAGCCCTCCCTGCCACCTAAAGGACCACGCGATTTCCGCTGGGGAACACTCCCCAGAAGCACTCCCAGCCTCGCACAGACACTGTGCGCAGGATAGACTTGTGGACCAGGGGCCTGGGCGGGGAATTTTCCAGGGAACTCTCTAAAGGCCAGGTGCCCTCTGTCGCCCTGGGAGTGCCCACGCCATCCCTTAACCCTGCAGGACACTATCATCCAGCAATAAGCAGCCCTCTGCCTCCACGGGGCTCAAACACCTGGGCCCGTTGTGCGAGCACCTGGCGTTCGTGCAGGCAAACCCGCAGACCCCTCTGGCCCGAACCCACCACTGCGAAGATCCCACTTTTCTTCCATCCGTAAAGGGGTCCTCCTTGAGGAGTGGAGGAACATGGGGAGGCCCCCAGGAGATGGCTTTTCTCCAAGGCGCGGCTGGCTCCTTTCGGGCCTATACGTGGGCCGCGCGTGCGCACTCAGGCTCCCCACAACAGGCCTCCCTCGGGTCACGGGACCCACCCTTGAGGTGTCTCCTGACCCACCCTTGAGGGGTCACGTGACCCACCCCTGGCGGGTCTCGTGACCCACCCCTGAGGTGTCTCGTGACCCACCCCTGGGGGGTCTCGTGACCCACCCCTGAGGGGTCATGTGACCCACACCTGCGTGGTCACGTGACCCACCCCTGGGGGGTCTAGTGACGCACACCTGAGGGGTCACGTGACCCACCCCTGAGGGGTCTCGTGACCCACCCCTGAGGGGTCACGTGACCCACCCTTGAGGGGTTTCGTGACCCACCCTTTTGGGGTCCCGTGACCCACCCTTGCGGGGTCTCGTGACCCACCCTTGGGAGGTCACCTGTCCCACCCTGGAGGGGTCAGGTGACCCGCCCTTGAGAGGTCACAGCAGTTTCACAGGGTCCCTGCGCACCTGTCCATGGAAACAGAAGCCCTCCCTGCCACTCAGAGGACCGCGCTATTTCTCCTAGGCCACACTGCCCAGCAACACTCTCAGCCCCGCACAGACAGTGTGCTAAGGACAGACTTGGATACCGGGGGCCGGGGCGGGGGATTTTCCATGGAACTCTCTAAGGGCCCGGTGCCCTGTGTCGCCCGGGAGTGCCCATGCCCTTCCTTGACCCCGCAGGACACTTGCATCCAGCAATAAGCAGCCGTCTGCCTCCACGGGGCTCAAACACCTGGGCCCGGTGTGCGGGCACCTGGCGTACTTGGAGGCAAACCCCTGACCCCTCTGGCCCGAACCCACCACTGCGAAGATCCCCCTTTTCTTCCATCCGTAAAGGGGCCCTCCCTGGGGAGTGGAGGAACATGGGGAGGCCCCCAGGAGATGGCTTTTCTCCGAGCCGCGGCTGGCTCGTTTCGGGCCTATACGTGGGCCGCGCATGCGCACTCAGGCTCCCAAGCACACGCCTTCCTCGGCTCACCTGACCCACCCTTTAGAGGTCACAGCAGTTCCACAGGGTCCCTGGGCACCTGTCCGTGGACACAGGAGCCCTCCCTGCCACCTAAAGGACCACGCGATTTCCGCTGGGGAACACTCCCCAGAAGCACTCCCAGCCTCGCACAGACACTGTGCGCAGGATAGACTTGTGGACCAGGGGCCTGGGCGGGGAATTTTCCAGGGAACTCTCTAAAGGCCAGGTGCCCTCTGTCGCCCTGGGAGTGCCCACGCCATCCCTTAACCCTGCAGGACACTATCATCCAGCAATAAGAAGCCCTCTGCCTCCACGGGGCTCAAACACCTGGGCCCGTTGTGAGAGCACCTGGCGTTCGTGCAGGCAAACCCGCAGACCCCTCTGGCCCGAACCCACCACTGCGAAGATCCCACTTTTCTTCCATCCGTAAAGGGGTCCTCCTTGAGGAGTGGAGGAACATGGGGAGGCCCCCAGGAGATGGCTTTTCTCCAAGCCGCGGCTGGCTCCTTTCGGGCCTATACGTGGGCCGCGCGTGCGCACTCAGGCTCCCCACAACAGGCCTCCCTCGGGTCACGGGACCCACCCTTGAGGTGTCTCCTGACCCACCCTTGAGGGGTCACGTGACCCACACCTGGGGGGTCCCGTGACACACCCCTGAGGGGTCACGTGACCCACCCCTGGGGGGTCTCGTGACCCACCCCTGAGGGTTCACGTGACCCACCCTTGAGGGGTCACGTGACCCACACCTGGGGGGTCTCGTGACGCACCCCTGAGGTGTCACGTGACCCACCCCTGGGGGGTGTCGTGACCCACCCCTGAGGGGTCACGTGACCCACACCGGCGGGGTCACGTGACCCACCCCTGGGGGGTCTCGTGACGCACCCCTGAGGGGTCACGTGACCCACCCCTGAGGGGTCTCGTGACCCACCCCTGAGGGGTCACGTGACCCACCCTTGAGGGGTTTCGTGACCCACCCTTTTGGGGTCACGTGACCCACCCTTGCGGGGTCTCGTGACCCACCCTTGGGAGGTCACCTGTCCCACCCTGGAGGGGTCAGGTTACCCGCCCTTGAGAGGTCACAGCAGTTTCACAGGGTCCCTGCGCACCTGTCCATGGAAACAGAAGCCCTCCCTGCCACTCAGAGGACCGCGCTATTTCCCCTAGGCCACACTGCCCAGCAACACTCTCAGCCCCGCACAGACAGTGTGCTAAGGACAGACTTGGATACCGGGGGCCTGGGCGGGGGATTTTCCATGGAACTCTCTAAGGGCCCGGTGCCCTGTGTCGCCCGGGAGTGCCCATGCCCTTCCTTGACCCCGCAGGACACTTGCATCCAGCAATAAGCAGCCGTCTGCCTCCACGGGGCTCAAACACCTGGGCCCGGTGTGCGGGCACCTGGCGTACGTGGAGGCAAACCCCCTGACCCTTCTGTCCCGAACCCACCACTGCGAAGATCCCCCTTTTCTTCCATCCGTAAAGGGGCCCTCCCTGGGGAGTGGAGGAACATGGGGAGGCCCCCAGGAGATGGCTTTTCTCCGAGCCGCGGCTGGCTCGTTTCGGGCCTATACGTGGGCCGCGCATGCGCACTCAGGCTCCCAAGCACACGCCTTCCTCGGCTCACCTGACCCACCCTTTAGAGGTCACAGCAGTTCCACAGGGTCCCTGGGCACCTGTCCGTGGACACAGGAGCCCTCCCTGCCACCTAAAGGACCACGCGATTTCCGCTGGGGAACACTCCCCAGAAGCACTCCCAGCCTCGCACAGACACTGTGCGCAGGATAGACTTGTGGACCAGGGGCCTGGGCGGGGAATTTTCCAGGGAACTCTCTAAAGGCCAGGTGCCCTCTGTCGCCCTGGGAGTGCCCACGCCATCCCTTAACCCTGCAGGACACTATCATCCAGCAATAAGCAGCCCTCTGCCTCCACGGGGCTCAAACACCTGGGCCCGTTGTGCGAGCACCTGGCGTTCGTGCAGGCAAACCCGCAGACCCCTCTGGCCCGAACCCACCACTGCGAAGATCCCACTTTTCTTCCATCCGTAAAGGGGTCCTCCTTGAGGAGTGGAGGAACATGGGGAGGCCCCCAGGAGATGGCTTTTCTCCAAGCCGCGGCTGGCTCCTTTCGGGCCTATACGTGGGCCGCGCGTGCGCACTCAGGCTCCCCACAACAGGCCTCCCTCGGGTCACGGGACCCACCCTTGAGGTGTCTCCTGACCCACCCTTGAGGGGTCACGTGACCCACACCTGGGGGGTCTCGTGACACACCCCTGAGGTGTCTCGTGACCCACCCCTGTGGGGTCTCGTGACCCACCCCTGAGGGGTCATGTGACCCACACCTGCGTGGTCACGTGACCCACCCCTGGGGGGTCTAGTGACGCACCCCTGAGGGGTCACGTGACCCACCCCTGAGGGGTCTCGTGACCCACCCCTGAGGGGTCACGTGACCCACCCTTGAGGGTTTTCGTGACCCACCCTTTTGGGGTCCCGTGACCCACCCTTGCGGGGTCTCGTGACCCACCCTTGGGAGGTCACCTGTCCCACCCTGGAGGGGTCAGGTGACCCGCCCTTGAGAGGTCACAGCAGTTTCACAGGGTCCCTGCGCACCTGTCCATGGAAACAGAAGCCCTCCCTGCCACTCAGAGGACCGCGCTATTTCTCCTAGGCCACACTGCCCAGCAACACTCTCAGCCCCGCACAGACAGTGTGCTAAGGACAGACTTGGATACCGGGGGCCGGGGCGGGGGATTTTCCATGGAACTCTCTAAGGGCCCGGTGCCCTGTGTCGCCCGGGAGTGCCCATGCCCTTCCTTGACCCCGCAGGACACTTGCATCCAGCAATAAGCAGCCGTCTGCCTCCACGGGGCTCAAACACCTGGGCCCGGTGTGCGGGCACCTGGCGTACTTGGAGGCAAACCCCTGACCCCTCTGGCCCGAACCCACCACTGCGAAGATCCCCCTTTTCTTCCATCCGTAAAGGGGCCCTCCCTGGGGAGTGGAGGAACATGGGGAGGCCCCCAGGAGATGGCTTTTCTCCGAGCCGCGGCTGGCTCGTTTCGGGCCTATACGTGGGCCGCGCATGCGCACTCAGGCTCCCAAGCACACGCCTTCCTCGGCTCACCTGACCCACCCTTTAGAGGTCACAGCAGTTCCACAGGGTCCCTGGGCACCTGTCCGTGGACACAGGAGCCCTCCCTGCCACCTAAAGGACCACGCGATTTCCGCTGGGGAACACTCCCCAGAAGCACTCCCAGCCTCGCACAGACACTGTGCGCAGGATAGACTTGTGGACCAGGGGCCTGGGCGGGGAATTTTCCAGGGAACTCTCTAAAGGCCAGGTGCCCTCTGTCGCCCTGGGAGTGCCCACGCCATCCCTTAACCCTGCAGGACACTATCATCCAGCAATAAGCAGCCCTCTGCCTCCACGGGGCTCAAACACCTGGGCCCGTTGTGAGAGCACCTGGCGTTCGTGCAGGCAAACCCGCAGACCCCTCTGGCCCGAACCCACCACTGCGAAGATCCCACTTTTCTTCCATCCGTAAAGGGGTCCTCCTTGAGGAGTGGAGGAACATGGGGAGGCCCCCAGGAGATGGCTTTTCTCCAAGCCGCGGCTGGCTCCTTTCGGGCCTATACGTGGGCCGCGCGTGCGCACTCAGGCTCCCCACAACAGGCCTCCCTCGGGTCACGGGACCCACCCTTGAGGTGTCTCCTGACCCACCCTTGAGGGGTCACGTGACCCACACCTGGGGGGTCCCGTGACACACCCCTGAGGGGTCACGTGACCCACACCTGGGGGGTCTCGTGACGCACCCCTGAGGTGTCACGTGACCCACCCCTGGGGGGTGTCGTGACCCACCCCTGAGGGGTCACGTGACCCACACCTGCGGTTTCACGTGACCCACCCCTGAGGGGTCACGTGACCCACCCTTGAGGGGTTTCGTGACCCACCCTTTTGGGGTCACGTGACCCACCCTTGCGGGGTCTCGTGACCCACCCTTGGGAGGTCACCTGTCCCACCCTGGAGGGGTCAGGTGACCCGCCCTTGAGAGGTCACAGCAGTTTCACAGGGTCCCTGCGCACCTGTCCATGGAAACAGAAGCCCTCCCTGCCACTCAGAGGACCGCGCTATTTCCCCTAGGCCACACTGCCCAGCAACACTCTCAGCCCCGCACAGACAGTGTGCTAAGGACAGACTTGGATACCGGGGGCCTGGGCGGGGGATTTTCCATGGAACTCTCTAAGGGCCCGGTGCCCTGTGTCGCCCGGGAGTGCCCATGCCCTTCCTTGACCCCGCAGGACACTTGCATCCAGCAATAAGCAGCCGTCTGCCTCCACGGGGCTCAAACACCTGGGCCCGGTGTGCGGGCACCTGGCGTACGTGGAGGCAAACCCCCTGACCCTTCTGTCCCGAACCCACCACTGCGAAGATCCCCCTTTTCTTCCATCCGTAAAGGGGCCCTCCCTGGGGAGTGGAGGAACATGGGGAGGCCCCCAGGAGATGGCTTTTCTCCGAGCCGCGGCTGGCTCGTTTCGGGCCTATACGTGGGCCGCGCATGCGCACTCAGGCTCCCAAGCACACGCCTTCCTCGGCTCACCTGACCCACCCTTTAGAGGTCACAGCAGTTCCACAGGGTCCCTGGGCACCTGTCCGTGGACACAGGAGCCCTCCCTGCCACCTAAAGGACCACGCGATTTCCGCTGGGGAACACTCCCCAGAAGCACTCCCAGCCTCGCACAGACACTGTGCGCAGGATAGACTTGTGGACCAGGGGCCTGGGCGGGGAATTTTCCAGGGAACTCTCTAAAGGCCAGGTGCCCTCTGTCGCCCTGGGAGTGCCCACGCCATCCCTTAACCCTGCAGGACACTATCATCCAGCAATAAGCAGCCCTCTGCCTCCACGGGGCTCAAACACCTGGGCCCGTTGTGAGAGCACCTGGCGTTCGTGCAGGCAAACCCGCAGACCCCTCTGGCCCGAACCCACCACTGCGAAGATCCCACTTTTCTTCCATCCGTAAAGGGGTCCTCCTTGAGGAGTGGAGGAACATGGGGAGGCCCCCAGGAGATGGCTTTTCTCCAAGCCGCGGCTGGCTCCTTTCGGGCCTATACGTGGGCCGCGCGTGCGCACTCAGGCTCCCCACAACAGGCCTCCCTCGGGTCACGGGACCCACCCTTGAGGTGTCTCCTGACCCACCCTTGAGGGGTCACGTGACCCACACCTGGGGGGTCCCGTGACACACCCCTGAGGGGTCACGTGACCCACCCCTGGGGGGTCTCGTGACCCACCCCTGAGGGTTCACGTGACCCACCCTTGAGGGGTCACGTGACCCACACCAGGGGGGTCTCGTGACGCACCCCTGAGGTGTCACGTGACCCACCCCTGGGGGGTGTCGTGACCCACCCCTGAGGGGTCACGTGACCCACACCTGCGGTTTCACGTGACCCACCCCTGAGGGGTCACGTGACCCACCCTTGAGGGGTTTCGTGACCCACCCTTTTGGGGTCACGTGACCCACCCTTGCGGGGTCTCGTGACCCACCCTTGGGAGGTCACCTGTCCCACCCTGGAGGGGTCAGGTGACCCGCCCTTGAGAGGTCACAGCAGTTTCACAGGGTCCCTGCGCACCTGTCCATGGAAACAGAAGCCCTCCCTGCCACTCAGAGGACCGCGCTATTTCCCCTAGGCCACACTGCCCAGCAACACTCTCAGCCCCGCACAGACAGTGTGCTAAGGACAGACTTGGATACCGGGGGCCTGGGCGGGGGATTTTCCATGGAACTCTCTAAGGGCCCGGTGCCCTGTGTCGCCCGGGAGTGCCCATGCCCTTCCTTGACCCCGCAGGACACTTGCATCCAGCAATAAGCAGCCGTCTGCCTCCACGGGGCTCAAACACCTGGGCCCGGTGTGCGGGCACCTGGCGTACGTGGAGGCAAACCCCCTGACCCTTCTGTCCCGAACCCACCACTGCGAAGATCCCCCTTTTCTTCCATCCGTAAAGGGGCCCTCCCTGGGGAGTGGAGGAACATGGGGAGGCCCCCAGGAGATGGCTTTTCTCCGAGCCGCGGCTGGCTCGTTTCGGGCCTATACGTGGGCCGCGCATGCGCACTCCGGCTCCCAAGCACACGCCTTCCTCGGCTCACCTGACCCACCCTTTAGAGGTCACAGCAGTTCCACAGGGTCCCTGGGCACCTGTCCGTGGACACAGGAGCCCTCCCTGCCACCTAAAGGACCACGCGATTTCCGCTGGGGAACACTCCCCAGAAGCACTCCCAGCCTCGCACAGACACTGTGCGCAGGATAGACTTGTGGACCAGGGGCCTGGGCGGGGAATTTTCCAGGGAACTCTCTAAAGGCCAGGTGCCCTCTGTCGCCCTGGGAGTGCCCACGCCATCCCTTAACCCTGCAGGACACTATCATCCAGCAATAAGCAGCCCTCTGCCTCCACGGGGCTCAAACACCTGGGCCCGTTGTGCGAGCACCTGGCGTTCGTGCAGGCAAACCCGCAGACCCCTCTGGCCCGAACCCACCACTGCGAAGATCCCACTTTTCTTCCATCCGTAAAGGGGTCCTCCTTGAGGAGTGGAGGAACATGTGGAGGCCCCCAGGAGATGGCTTTTCTCCAAGCCGCGGCTGGCTCCTTTCGGGCCTATACGTGGGCCGCGCGTGCGCACTCAGGCTCCCCACAACAGGCCTCCCTCGGGTCACGGGACCCACCCTTGAGGTGTCTCCTGACCCACCCTTGAGGGGTCACGTGACCCACACCTGGGGGGTCTCGTGACACACCCCTGAGGGGTCACGTGACCCACCCCTGGGGGGGTCTCGTGACCCACCCCTGAGGGGTCACGTGACCCACCCTTGAGGGGTCACGTGACCCACACCTGGGGGGTCTCGTGACGCACCCCTGAGGTGTCTCGTGACCCACCCCTGGGGGGTCTCGTGACCCACCCCTGAGGGGTCACGTGACCCACACCTGCGGGGTCACGTGACCCACCCCTGAGGGGTCACGTGACCCACACCTGCGGGGTCTCGTGACCCACCCTGGAAGGTCACCTGTCCCACCCTGGAGGGGTCAGGTGACCCGCCCTTGAGAGGTCACAGCAGTTTCACAGGGTCCCTGCGCACCTGTCCATGGAAACAGAAGCCCTCCCTGCCACTCAGAGGACCGCGCTATTTCCCCTAGGCCTCACTGCCCAGCAGCACTCTCAGCCCCGCACAGACAGTGTGCTAAGGACAGACTTGGATATCTGGGGCCTGGGCGGGGGATTTTCCATGGAACTCTCTAAGGGCCCGGTGCCCTGTGTCGCCCGGGAGTGCCCATGCCCTTCCTTGACCCCGCAGGACACTTGCATCCAGCAATAAGCAGCCGTCTGCCTCCACGGGGCTCAAACACCTGGGCCCGGTGTGCGGGCACCTGGCGTACGTGGAGGCAAACCCCCTGACCCTTCTGTCCCGAACCCACCACTGCGAAGATCCCCCTTTTCTTCCATCCGTAAAGGGGCCCTCCCTGGGGAGTGGAGGAACATGGGGAGGCCCCCAGGAGATGGCTTTTCTCCGAGCCGCGGCTGGCTCGTTTCGGGCCTATACGTGGGCCGCGCATGCGCACTCAGGCTCCCAAGCACACGCCTTCCTCGGCTCACCTGACCCACCCTTTAGAGGTCACAGCAGTTCCACAGGGTCCCTGGGCACCTGTCCGTGGACACAGGAGCCCTCCCTGCCACCTAAAGGACCACGCGATTTCCGCTGGGGAACACTCCCCAGAAGCACTCCCAGCCTCGCACAGACACTGTGCGCAGGATAGACTTGTGGACCAGGGGCCTGGGCGGGGAATTTTCCAGGGAACTCTCTAAAGGCCAGGTGCCCTCTGTCGCCCTGGGAGTGCCCACGCCATCCCTTAACCCTGCAGGACACTATCATCCAGCAATAAGCAGCCCTCTGCCTCCACGGGGCTCAAACACCTGGGCCCGTTGTGCGAGCACCTGGCGTTCGTGCAGGCAAACCCGCAGACCCCTCTGGCCCGAACCCACCACTGCGAAGATCCCACTTTTCTTCCATCCGTAAAGGGGTCCTCCTTGAGGAGTGGAGGAACATGGGGAGGCCCCCAGGAGATGGCTTTTCTCCAAGGCGCGGCTGGCTCCTTTCGGGCCTATACGTGGGCCGCGCGTGCGCACTCAGGCTCCCCACAACAGGCCTCCCTCGGGTCACGGGACCCACCCTTGAGGTGTCTCCTGACCCACCCTTGAGGGGTCACGTGACCCACACCTGGGGGGTCTCGTGACACACCCCTGAGGGGTCACGTGACCCACCCCTGAGGGGTCTCGTGACCCACCCCTGAGGGGTCACGTGACCCACCCTTGAGGGGTTTCGTGACCCACCCTTTTGGGGTCACGTGACCCACCCTTGCGGGGTCTCGTGACCC
Organism: Desmodus rotundus; assembly: GCF_022682495.2. Taxonomy (NCBI): domain Eukaryota; kingdom Metazoa; phylum Chordata; class Mammalia; order Chiroptera; family Phyllostomidae; genus Desmodus; species Desmodus rotundus. The sequence goes on from NW_026527324.1 coordinate 127,034, forward strand.
ACCCTTGGGAGGTCACCTGTCCCACCCTGGAGGGGTCAGGTGACCCGCCCTTGAGAGGTCACAGCAGTTTCACAGGGTCCCTGCGCACCTGTCCATGGAAACAGAAGCCCTCCCTGCCACTCAGAGGACCGCGCTATTTCCCCTAGGCCACACGGCCCAGCAACACTCTCAGCCCCGCACAGACAGTGTGCTAAGGACAGACTTGGATACCGGGGGCCGGGGCGGGGGATTTTCCATGGAACTCTCTAAGGGCCCGGTGCCCTGTGTCGCCCGGGAGTGCCCATGCCCTTCCTTGACCCCGCAGGACACTTGCATCCAGCAATAAGCAGCCGTCTGCCTCCACGGGGCTCAAACACCTGGGCCCGGTGTGCGGGCACCTGGCGTACGTGGAGGCAAACCCCCTGACCCTTCTGTCCCGAACCCACCACTGCGAAGATCCCCCTTTTCTTCCATCCGTAAAGGGGCCCTCCCTGGGGAGTGGAGGAACATGGGGAGGCCCCCAGGAGATGGCTTTTCTCCGAGCCGCGGCTGGCTCGTTTCGGGCCTATACGTGGGCCGCGCATGCGCACTCAGGCTCCCAAGCACACGCCTTCCTCGGCTCACCTGACCCACCCTTTAGAGGTCACAGCAGTTCCACAGGGTCCCTGGGCACCTGTCCGTGGACACAGGAGCACTCCCTGCCACCTAAAGGACCACGCGATTTCCGCTGGGGAACACTCCCCAGAAGCACTCCCAGCCTCGCACAGACACTGTGCGCAGGATAGACTTGTGGACCAGGGGCCTGGGCGGGGAATTTTCCAGGGAACTCTCTAAAGGCCAGGTGCCCTCTGTCGCCCTGGGAGTGCCCACGCCATCCCTTAACCCTGCAGGACACTATCATCCAGCAATAAGCAGCCCTCTGCCTCCACGGGGCTCAAACACCTGGGCCCGTTGTGCGAGCACCTGGCGTTCGTGCAGGCAAACCCGCAGACCCCTCTGGCCCGAACCCACCACTGCGAAGATCCCACTTTTCTTCCATCCGTAAAGGGGTCCTCCTTGAGGAGTGGAGGAACATGGGGAGGCCCCCAGGAGATGGCTTTTCTCCAAGGCGCGGCTGGCTCCTTTCGGGCCTATACGTGGGCCGCGCGTGCGCACTCAGGCTCCCCACAACAGGCCTCCCTCGGGTCACGGGACCCACCCTTGAGGTGTCTCCTGACCCACCCTTGAGGGGTCACGTGACCCACACCTGGGGGGTCTCGTGACACACCCCTGAGGGGTCACGTGACCCACCCCTGAGGGGTCTCGTGACCCACCCCTGAGGGGTCACGTGACCCACCCTTGAGGGGTTTCGTGACCCACCCTTTTGGGGTCACGTGACCCACCCTTGCGGGGTCTCGTGACCCACCCTTGGGAGGTCACCTGTCCCACCCTGGAGGGGTCAGGTGACCCGCCCTTGAGAGGTCACAGCAGTTTCACAGGGTCCCTGCGCACCTGTCCATGGAAACAGAAGCCCTCCCTGCCACTCAGAGGACCGCGCTATTTCCCCTAGGCCACACGGCCCAGCAACACTCTCAGCCCCGCACAGACAGTGTGCTAAGGACAGACTTGGATACCGGGGGCCGGGGCGGGGGATTTTCCATGGAACTCTCTAAGGGCCCGGTGCCCTGTGTCGCCCGGGAGTGCCCATGCCCTTCCTTGACCCCGCAGGACACTTGCATCCAGCAATAAGCAGCCGTCTGCCTCCACGGGGCTCAAACACCTGGGCCCGGTGTGCGGGCACCTGGCGTACGTGGAGGCAAACCCCCTGACCCTTCTGTCCCGAACCCACCACTGCGAAGATCCCCCTTTTCTTCCATCCGTAAAGGGGCCCTCCCTGGGGAGTGGAGGAACATGGGGAGGCCCCCAGGAGATGGCTTTTCTCCGAGCCGCGGCTGGCTCGTTTCGGGCCTATACGTGGGCCGCGCATGCGCACTCAGGCTCCCAAGCACACGCCTTCCTCGGCTCACCTGACCCACCCTTTAGAGGTCACAGCAGTTCCACAGGGTCCCTGGGCACCTGTCCGTGGACACAGGAGCCCTCCCTGCCACCTAAAGGACCACGCGATTTCCGCTGGGGAACACTCCCCAGAAGCACTCCCAGCCTCGCACAGACACTGTGCGCAGGATAGACTTGTGGACCAGGGGCCTGGGCGGGGAATTTTCCAGGGAACTCTCTAAAGGCCAGGTGCCCTCTGTCGCCCTGGGAGTGCCCACGCCATCCCTTAACCCTGCAGGACACTATCATCCAGCAATAAGCAGCCCTCTGCCTCCACGGGGCTCAAACACCTGGGCCCGTTGTGCGAGCACCTGGCGTTCGTGCAGGCAAACCCGCAGACCCCTCTGGCCCGAACCCACCACTGCGAAGATCCCACTTTTCTTCCATCCGTAAAGGGGTCCTCCTTGAGGAGTGGAGGAACATGGGGAGGCCCCCAGGAGATGGCTTTTATCCAAGCCGCGGCTGGCTCCTTTCGGGCCTATACGTGGGCCGCCCGTGCGCACTCAGGCTCCCCACAACAGGCCTCCCTCGGGTCACGGGACCCACCCTTGAGGTGTCTCCTGACCCACCCTTGAGGGGTCACGTGACCCACACCTGGGGGGTCTCGTGACACACCACTGAGGGGTCACGTGACCCACCCCTGGGGGGGTCTCGTGACACACCCCTGAGGGGTCACGTGACCCACCCTTGAGGGGTCACGTGACCCACACCTGGGGGGTCTCGTGACGCACCCCTGAGGTGTCTCGTGACCCACCCCTGGGGGGTCTCGTGACCCACCCCTGAGGGGTCACGTGACCCACACCTGCGGGGTCACGTGACCCACCCCTGAGGGGTCACGTGACCCACACCTGCGGGGTCTCGTGACCTACCCTTGGAAGGTCACCTGTCCCACCCTGGAGGGGTCAGGTGACCCGCCCTTGAGAGGTCACAGCAGTTTCACAGGGTCCCTGCGCACCTGTCCATGGAAACAGAAGCCCTCCCTGCCACTCAGAGGACCGCGCTATTTCCCCTAGGCCTCACTGCCCAGCAGCACTCTCAGCCCCGCACAGACAGTGTGCTAAGGACAGACTTGGATATCTGGGGCCTGGGCGGGGGATTTTCCATGGAACTCTCTAAGGGCCCGGAGCCTTGTGTCGCCCGGGAGTGCCCATGCCCTTCCTTGACCCCGCAGGACACTTGCATCCAGCAATAAGCAGCCGTCTGCCTCCACGGGGCTCAAACACCTGGGCCCGGTGTGCGGGCACCTGGCGTACGTGGAGGCAAACCCCCTGACCCTTCTGTCCCGAACCCACCACTGCGAAGATCCCCCTTTTCTTCCATCCGTAAAGGGGCCCTCCCTGGGGAGTGGAGGAACATGGGGAGGCCCCCAGGAGATGGCTTTTCTCCGAGCCGCGGCTGGCTCGTTTCGGGCCTATACGTGGGCCGCGCATGCGCACTCAGGCTCCCAAGCACACGCCTTCCTCGGCTCACCTGACCCACCCTTTAGAGGTCACAGCAGTTCCACAGGGTCCCTGGGCACCTGTCCGTGGACACAGGAGCACTCCCTGCCACCTAAAGGACCACGCGATTTCCGCTGGGGAACACTCCCCAGAAGCACTCCCAGCCTCGCACAGACACTGTGCGCAGGATAGACTTGTGGACCAGGGGCCTGGGCGGGGAATTTTCCAGGGAACTCTCTAAAGGCCAGGTGCCCTCTGTCGCCCTGGGAGTGCCCACGCCATCCCTTAACCCTGCAGGACACTATCATCCAGCAATAAGCAGCCCTCTGCCTCCACGGGGCTCAAACACCTGGGCCCGTTGTGCGAGCACCTGGCGTTCGTGCAGGCAAACCCGCAGACCCCTCTGGCCCGAACCCACCACTGCGAAGATCCCACTTTTCTTCCATCCGTAAAGGGGTCCTCCTTGAGGAGTGGAGGAACATGGGGAGGCCCCCAGGAGATGGCTTTTCTCCAAGCCGCGGCTGGCTCCTTTCGGGCCTATACGTGGGCCGCGCGTGCGCACTCAGGCTCCCCACAACAGGCCTCCCTCGGGTCACGGGACCCACCCTTGAGGTGTCTCCTGACCCACCCTTGAGGGGTCACGTGACCCACACCTGGGGGGTCTCGTGACACACCCCTGAGGTGTCTCGTGACCCACCCCTGGGGGGTCTCGTGACCCACCCCTGAGGGGTCACGTGACCCACACCTGCGGGGTCACGTGACCCACCCCTGGGGGGTCTGGTGACGCACCCCTGAGGGGTCACGTGACCCACCCCTGAGGGGTCTCGTGACCCACCCCTGAGGGGTCACGTGACCCACCCTTGAGGGGTTTCGTGACCCACCCTTTTGGGGTCACGTGACCCACCCTTGCGGGGTCTCGTGACCCACCCTTGGGAGGTCACCTGTCCCACCCTGGAGGGGTCAGGTGACCCGTCCTTGAGAGGTCACAGCAGTTTCACAGGGTCCCTGCGCACCTGTCCATGGAAACAGAAGCCCTCCCTGCCACTCAGAGGACCGCGCTATTTCCCCTAGGCCACACTGCCCAGCAACACTCTCAGCCCCGCACAGACAGTGTGCTAAGGACAGACTTGGATACCGGGGGCCTGGGCGGGGGATTTTCCATGGAACTCTCTAAGGGCCCGGTGCCCTGTGTCGCCCGGGAGTGCCCATGCCCTTCCTTGACCCCGCAGGACACTTGCATCCAGCAATAAGCAGCCGTCTGCCTCCACGGGGCTCAAACACCTGGGCCCGGTGTGCGGGCACCTGGCGTACGTGGAGGCAAACCCCCTGACCCTTCTGTCCCGAACCCACCACTGCGAAGATCCCCCTTTTCTTCCATCCGTAAAGGGGCCCTCCCTGGGGAGTGGAGGAACATGGGGAGGCCCCCAGGAGATGGCTTTTCTCCGAGCCGCGGCTGGCTCGTTTCGGGCCTATACGTGGGCCGCGCATGCGCACTCAGGCTCCCAAGCACACGCCTTCCTCGGCTCACCTGACCCACCCTTTAGAGGTCACAGCAGTTCCACAGGGTCCCTGGGCACCTGTCCGTGGACACAGGAGCCCTCCCTGCCACCTAAAGGACCACGCGATTTCCGCTGGGGAACACTCCCCAGAAGCACTCCCAGCCTCGCACAGACACTGTGCGCAGGATAGACTTGTGGACCAGGGGCCTGGGCGGGGAATTTTCCAGGGAACTCTCTAAAGGCCAGGTGCCCTCTGTCGCCCTGGGAGTGCCCACGCCATCCCTTAACCCTGCAGGACACTATCATCCAGCAATAAGCAGCCCTCTGCCTCCACGGGGCTCAAACACCTGGGCCCGTTGTGCGAGCACCTGGCGTTCGTGCAGGCAAACCCGCAGACCCCTCTGGCCCGAACCCACCACTGCGAAGATCCCACTTTTCTTCCATCCGTAAAGGGGTCCTCCTTGAGGAGTGGAGGAACATGGGGAGGCCCCCAGGAGATGGCTTTTATCCAAGCCGCGGCTGGCTCCTTTCGGGCCTATACGTGGGCCGCCCGTGCGCACTCAGGCTCCCCACAACAGGCCTCCCTCGGGTCACGGGACCCACCCTTGAGGTGTCTCCTGACCCACCCTTGAGGGGTCACGTGACCCACACCTGGGGGGTCTCGTGACACACCACTGAGGGGTCACGTGACCCACCCCTGGGGGGGTCTCGTGACCCACCCCTGAGGGGTCACGTGACCCACCCTTGAGGGGTCACGTGACCCACACCTGGGGGGTCTCGTGACGCACCCCTGAGGTGTCTCGTGACCCACCCCTGGGGGGTCTCGTGACCCACCCCTGAGGGGTCACGTGACCCACACCTGCGGGGTCACGTGACCCACCCCTGAGGGGTCACGTGACCCACACCTGCGGGGTCTCGTGACCTACCCTTGGAAGGTCACCTGTCCCACCCTGGAGGGGTCAGGTGACCCGCCCTTGAGAGGTCACAGCAGTTTCACAGGGTCCCTGCGCACCTGTCCATGGAAACAGAAGCCCTCCCTGCCACTCAGAGGACCGCGCTATTTCCCCTAGGCCTCACTGCCCAGCAGCACTCTCAGCCCCGCACAGACAGTGTGCTAAGGACAGACTTGGATATCTGGGGCCTGGGCGGGGGATTTTCCATGGAACTCTCTAAGGGCCCGGAGCCTTGTGTCGCCCGGGAGTGCCCATGCCCTTCCTTGACCCCGCAGGACACTTGCATCCAGCAATAAGCAGCCGTCTGCCTCCACGGGGCTCAAACACCTGGGCCCGGTGTGCGGGCACCTGGCGTACGTGGAGGCAAACCCCCTGACCCTTCTGTCCCGAACCCACCACTGCGAAGATCCCCCTTTTCTTCCATCCGTAAAGGGGCCCTCCCTGGGGAGTGGAGGAACATGGGGAGGCCCCCAGGAGATGGCTTTTCTCCGAGCCGCGGCTGGCTCGTTTCGGGCCTATACGTGGGCCGCGCATGCGCACTCAGGCTCCCAAGCACACGCCTTCCTCGGCTCACCTGACCCACCCTTTAGAGGTCACAGCAGTTCCACAGGGTCCCTGGGCACCTGTCCGTGGACACAGGAGCACTCCCTGCCACCTAAAGGACCACGCGATTTCCGCTGGGGAACACTCCCCAGAAGCACTCCCAGCCTCGCACAGACACTGTGCGCAGGATAGACTTGTGGACCAGGGGCCTGGGCGGGGAATTTTCCAGGGAACTCTCTAAAGGCCAGGTGCCCTCTGTCGCCCTGGGAGTGCCCACGCCATCCCTTAACCCTGCAGGACACTATCATCCAGCAATAAGCAGCCCTCTGCCTCCACGGGGCTCAAACACCTGGGCCCGTTGTGCGAGCACCTGGCGTTCGTGCAGGCAAACCCGCAGACCCCTCTGGCCCGAACCCACCACTGCGAAGATCCCACTTTTCTTCCATCCGTAAAGGGGTCCTCCTTGAGGAGTGGAGGAACATGGGGAGGCCCCCAGGAGATGGCTTTTCTCCAAGGCGCGGCTGGCTCCTTTCGGGCCTATACGTGGGCCGCGCGTGCGCACTCAGGCTCCCCACAACAGGCCTCCCTCGGGTCACGGGACCCACCCTTGAGGTGTCTCCTGACCCACCCTTGAGGGGTCACGTGACCCACACCTGGGGGGTCTCGTGACACACCCCTGAGGGGTCACGTGACCCACCCCTGAGGGGTCTCGTGACCCACCCCTGAGGGGTCACGTGACCCACCCTTGAGGGGTTTCGTGACCCACCCTTTTGGGGTCACGTGACCCACCCTTGCGGGGTCTCGTGACCCACCCTTGGGAGGTCACCTGTCCCACCCTGGAGGGGTCAGGTGACCCGCCCTTGAGAGGTCACAGCAGTTTCACAGGGTCCCTGCGCACCTGTCCATGGAAACAGAAGCCCTCCCTGCCACTCAGAGGACCGCGCTATTTCCCCTAGGCCACACGGCCCAGCAACACTCTCAGCCCCGCACAGACAGTGTGCTAAGGACAGACTTGGATACCGGGGGCCGGGGCGGGGGATTTTCCATGGAACTCTCTAAGGGCCCGGTGCCCTGTGTCGCCCGGGAGTGCCCATGCCCTTCCTTGACCCCGCAGGACACTTGCATCCAGCAATAAGCAGCCGTCTGCCTCCACGGGGCTCAAACACCTGGGCCCGGTGTGCGGGCACCTGGCGTACGTGGAGGCAAACCCCCTGACCCTTCTGTCCCGAACCCACCACTGCGAAGATCCCCCTTTTCTTCCATCCGTAAAGGGGCCCTCCCTGGGGAGTGGAGGAACATGGGGAGGCCCCCAGGAGATGGCTTTTCTCCGAGCCGCGGCTGGCTCGTTTCGGGCCTATACGTGGGCCGCGCATGCGCACTCAGGCTCCCAAGCACACGCCTTCCTCGGCTCACCTGACCCACCCTTTAGAGGTCACAGCAGTTCCACAGGGTCCCTGGGCACCTGTCCGTGGACACAGGAGCACTCCCTGCCACCTAAAGGACCACGCGATTTCCGCTGGGGAACACTCCCCAGAAGCACTCCCAGCCTCGCACAGACACTGTGCGCAGGATAGACTTGTGGACCAGGGGCCTGGGCGGGGAATTTTCCAGGGAACTCTCTAAAGGCCAGGTGCCCTCTGTCGCCCTGGGAGTGCCCACGCCATCCCTTAACCCTGCAGGACACTATCATCCAGCAATAAGCAGCCCTCTGCCTCCACGGGGCTCAAACACCTGGGCCCGTTGTGCGAGCACCTGGCGTTCGTGCAGGCAAACCCGCAGACCCCTCTGGCCCGAACCCACCACTGCGAAGATCCCACTTTTCTTCCATCCGTAAAGGGGTCCTCCTTGAGGAGTGGAGGAACATGGGGAGGCCCCCAGGAGATGGCTTTTCTCCAAGGCGCGGCTGGCTCCTTTCGGGCCTATACGTGGGCCGCGCGTGCGCACTCAGGCTCCCCACAACAGGCCTCCCTCGGGTCACGGGACCCACCCTTGAGGTGTCTCCTGACCCACCCTTGAGGGGTCACGTGACCCACACCTGGGGGGTCTCGTGACACACCCCTGAGGGGTCACGTGACCCACCCCTGAGGGGTCTCGTGACCCACCCCTGAGGGGTCACGTGACCCACCCTTGAGGGGTTTCGTGACCCACCCTTTTGGGGTCACGTGACCCACCCTTGCGGGGTCTCGTGACCCACCCTTGGGAGGTCACCTGTCCCACCCTGGAGGGGTCAGGTGACCCGCCCTTGAGAGGTCACAGCAGTTTCACAGGGTCCCTGCGCACCTGTCCATGGAAACAGAAGCCCTCCCTGCCACTCAGAGGACCGCGCTATTTCCCCTAGGCCACACGGCCCAGCAACACTCTCAGCCCCGCACAGACAGTGTGCTAAGGACAGACTTGGATACCGGGGGCCGGGGCGGGGGATTTTCCATGGAACTCTCTAAGGGCCCGGTGCCCTGTGTCGCCCGGGAGTGCCCATGCCCTTCCTTGACCCCGCAGGACACTTGCATCCAGCAATAAGCAGCCGTCTGCCTCCACGGGGCTCAAACACCTGGGCCCGGTGTGCGGGCACCTGGCGTACGTGGAGGCAAACCCCCTGACCCTTCTGTCCCGAACCCACCACTGCGAAGATCCCCCTTTTCTTCCATCCGTAAAGGGGCCCTCCCTGGGGAGTGGAGGAACATGGGGAGGCCCCCAGGAGATGGCTTTTCTCCGAGCCGCGGCTGGCTCGTTTCGGGCCTATACGTGGGCCGCGCATGCGCACTCAGGCTCCCAAGCACACGCCTTCCTCGGCTCACCTGACCCACCCTTTAGAGGTCACAGCAGTTCCACAGGGTCCCTGGGCACCTGTCCGTGGACACAGGAGCCCTCCCTGCCACCTAAAGGACCACGCGATTTCCGCTGGGGAACACTCCCCAGAAGCACTCCCAGCCTCGCACAGACACTGTGCGCAGGATAGACTTGTGGACCAGGGGCCTGGGCGGGGAATTTTCCAGGGAACTCTCTAAAGGCCAGGTGCCCTCTGTCGCCCTGGGAGTGCCCACGCCATCCCTTAACCCTGCAGGACACTATCATCCAGCAATAAGCAGCCCTCTGCCTCCACGGGGCTCAAACACCTGGGCCCGTTGTGCGAGCACCTGGCGTTCGTGCAGGCAAACCCGCAGACCCCTCTGGCCCGAACCCACCACTGCGAAGATCCCACTTTTCTTCCATCCGTAAAGGGGTCCTCCTTGAGGAGTGGAGGAACATGGGGAGGCCCCCAGGAGATGGCTTTTATCCAAGCCGCGGCTGGCTCCTTTCGGGCCTATACGTGGGCCGCCCGTGCGCACTCAGGCTCCCCACAACAGGCCTCCCTCGGGTCACGGGACCCACCCTTGAGGTGTCTCCTGACCCACCCTTGAGGGGTCACGTGACCCACACCTGGGGGGTCTCGTGACACACCACTGAGGGGTCACGTGACCCACCCCTGGGGGGGTCTCGTGACCCACCCCTGAGGGGTCACGTGACCCACCCTTGAGGGGTCACGTGACCCACACCTGGGGGGTCTCGTGACGCACCCCTGAGGTGTCTCGTGACCCACCCCTGGGGGGTCTCGTGACCCACCCCTGAGGGGTCACGTGACCCACACCTGCGGGGTCACGTGACCCACCCCTGAGGGGTCACGTGACCCACACCTGCGGGGTCTCGTGACCTACCCTTGGAAGGTCACCTGTCCCACCCTGGAGGGGTCAGGTGACCCGCCCTTGAGAGGTCACAGCAGTTTCACAGGGTCCCTGCGCACCTGTCCATGGAAACAGAAGCCCTCCCTGCCACTCAGAGGACCGCGCTATTTCCCCTAGGCCTCACTGCCCAGCAGCACTCTCAGCCCCGCACAGACAGTGTGCTAAGGACAGACTTGGATATCTGGGGCCTGGGCGGGGGATTTTCCATGGAACTCTCTAAGGGCCCGGAGCCCTGTGTCGCCCGGGAGTGCCCATGCCCTTCCTTGACCCCGCAGGACACTTGCATCCAGCAATAAGCAGCCGTCTGCCTCCACGGGGCTCAAACACCTGGGCCCGGTGTGCGGGCACCTGGCGTACGTGGAGGCAAACCCCCTGACCCTTCTGTCCCGAACCCACCACTGCGAAGATCCCCCTTTTCTTCCATCCGTAAAGGGGCCCTCCCTGGGGAGTGGAGGAACATGGGGAGGCCCCCAGGAGATGGCTTTTCTCCGAGCCGCGGCTGGCTGGTTTCGGGCCTATACGTGGGCCGCGCATGCGCACTCAGGCTCCCAAGCACACGCCTTCCTCGGCTCACCTGACCCACCCTTTAGAGGTCACAGCAGTTCCACAGGGTCCCTGGGCACCTGTCCGTGGACACAGGAGCACTCCCTGCCACCTAAAGGACCACGCGATTTCCGCTGGGGAACACTCCCCAGAAGCACTCCCAGCCTCGCACAGACACTGTGCGCAGGATAGACTTGTGGACCAGGGGCCTGGGCGGGGAATTTTCCAGGGAACTCTCTAAAGGCCAGGTGCCCTCTGTCGCCCTGGGAGTGCCCACGCCATCCCTTAACCCTGCAGGACACTATCATCCAGCAATAAGCAGCCCTCTGCCTCCACGGGGCTCAAACACCTGGGCCCGTTGTGCGAGCACCTGGCGTTCGTGCAGGCAAACCCGCAGACCCCTCTGGCCCGAACCCACCACTGCGAAGATCCCACTTTTCTTCCATCCGTAAAGGGGTCCTCCTTGAGGAGTGGAGGAACATGGGGAGGCCCCCAGGAGATGGCTTTTCTCCAAGGCGCGGCTGGCTCCTTTCGGGCCTATACGTGGGCCGCGCGTGCGCACTCAGGCTCCCCACAACAGGCCTCCCTCGGGTCACGGGACCCACCCTTGAGGTGTCTCCTGACCCACCCTTGAGGGGTCACGTGACCCACACCTGGGGGGTCTCGTGACACACCCCTGAGGGGTCACGTGACCCACCCCTGAGGGGTCTCGTGACCCACCCCTGAGGGGTCACGTGACCCACCCTTGAGGGGTTTCGTGACCCACCCTTTTGGGGTCACGTGACCCACCCTTGCGGGGTCTCGTGACCCACCCTTGGGAGGTCACCTGTCCCACCCTGGAGGGGTCAGGTGACCCGCCCTTGAGAGGTCACAGCAGTTTCACAGGGTCCCTGCGCACCTGTCCATGGAAACAGAAGCCCTCCCTGCCACTCAGAGGACCGCGCTATTTCCCCTAGGCCACACGGCCCAGCAACACTCTCAGCCCCGCACAGACAGTGTGCTAAGGACAGACTTGGATACCGGGGGCCGGGGCGGGGGATTTTCCATGGAACTCTCTAAGGGCCCGGTGCCCTGTGTCGCCCGGGAGTGCCCATGCCCTTCCTTGACCCCGCAGGACACTTGCATCCAGCAATAAGCAGCCGTCTGCCTCCACGGGGCTCAAACACCTGGGCCCGGTGTGCGGGCACCTGGCGTACGTGGAGGCAAACCCCCTGACCCTTCTGTCCCGAACCCACCACTGCGAAGATCCCCCTTTTCTTCCATCCGTAAAGGGGCCCTCCCTGGGGAGTGGAGGAACATGGGGAGGCCCCCAGGAGATGGCTTTTCTCCGAGCCGCGGCTGGCTCGTTTCGGGCCTATACGTGGGCCGCGCATGCGCACTCAGGCTCCCAAGCACACGCCTTCCTCGGCTCACCTGACCCACCCTTTAGAGGTCACAGCAGTTCCACAGGGTCCCTGGGCACCTGTCCGTGGACACAGGAGCACTCCCTGCCACCTAAAGGACCACGCGATTTCCGCTGGGGAACACTCCCCAGAAGCACTCCCAGCCTCGCACAGACACTGTGCGCAGGATAGACTTGTGGACCAGGGGCCTGGGCGGGGAATTTTCCAGGGAACTCTCTAAAGGCCAGGTGCCCTCTGTCGCCCTGGGAGTGCCCACGCCATCCCTTAACCCTGCAGGACACTATCATCCAGCAATAAGCAGCCCTCTGCCTCCACGGGGCTCAAACACCTGGGCCCGTTGTGCGAGCACCTGGCGTTCGTGCAGGCAAACCCGCAGACCCCTCTGGCCCGAACCCACCACTGCGAAGATCCCACTTTTCTTCCATCCGTAAAGGGGTCCTCCTTGAGGAGTGGAGGAACATGGGGAGGCCCCCAGGAGATGGCTTTTCTCCAAGGCGCGGCTGGCTCCTTTCGGGCCTATACGTGGGCCGCGCGTGCGCACTCAGGCTCCCCACAACAGGCCTCCCTCGGGTCACGGGACCCACCCTTGAGGTGTCTCCTGACCCACCCTTGAGGGGTCACGTGACCCACACCTGGGGGGTCTCGTGACACACCCCTGAGGGGTCACGTGACCCACCCCTGAGGGGTCTCGTGACCCACCCCTGAGGGGTCACGTGACCCACCCTTGAGGGGTTTCGTGACCCACCCTTTTGGGGTCACGTGACCCACCCTTGCGGGGTCTCGTGACCCACCCTTGGGAGGTCACCTGTCCCACCCTGGAGGGGTCAGGTGACCCGCCCTTGAGAGGTCACAGCAGTTTCACAGGGTCCCTGCGCACCTGTCCATGGAAACAGAAGCCCTCCCTGCCACTCAGAGGACCGCGCTATTTCCCCTAGGCCACACGGCCCAGCAACACTCTCAGCCCCGCACAGACAGTGTGCTAAGGACAGACTTGGATACCGGGGGCCGGGGCGGGGGATTTTCCATGGAACTCTCTAAGGGCCCGGTGCCCTGTGTCGCCCGGGAGTGCCCATGCCCTTCCTTGACCCCGCAGGACACTTGCATCCAGCAATAAGCAGCCGTCTGCCTCCACGGGGCTCAAACACCTGGGCCCGGTGTGCGGGCACCTGGCGTACGTGGAGGCAAACCCCCTGACCCTTCTGTCCCGAACCCACCACTGCGAAGATCCCCCTTTTCTTCCATCCGTAAAGGGGCCCTCCCTGGGGAGTGGAGGAACATGGGGAGGCCCCCAGGAGATGGCTTTTCTCCGAGCCGCGGCTGGCTCGTTTCGGGCCTATACGTGGGCCGCGCATGCGCACTCAGGCTCCCAAGCACACGCCTTCCTCGGCTCACCTGACCCACCCTTTAGAGGTCACAGCAGTTCCACAGGGTCCCTGGGCACCTGTCCGTGGACACAGGAGCCCTCCCTGCCACCTAAAGGACCACGCGATTTCCGCTGGGGAACACTCCCCAGAAGCACTCCCAGCCTCGCACAGACACTGTGCGCAGGATAGACTTGTGGACCAGGGGCCTGGGCGGGGAATTTTCCAGGGAACTCTCTAAAGGCCAGGTGCCCTCTGTCGCCCTGGGAGTGCCCACGCCATCCCTTAACCCTGCAGGACACTATCATCCAGCAATAAGCAGCCCTCTGCCTCCACGGGGCTCAAACACCTGGGCCCGTTGTGCGAGCACCTGGCGTTCGTGCAGGCAAACCCGCAGACCCCTCTGGCCCGAACCCACCACTGCGAAGATCCCACTTTTCTTCCATCCGTAAAGGGGTCCTCCTTGAGGAGTGGAGGAACATGGGGAGGCCCCCAGGAGATGGCTTTTATCCAAGCCGCGGCTGGCTCCTTTCGGGCCTATACGTGGGCCGCCCGTGCGCACTCAGGCTCCCCACAACAGGCCTCCCTCGGGTCACGGGACCCACCCTTGAGGTGTCTCCTGACCCACCCTTGAGGGGTCACGTGACCCACACCTGGGGGGTCTCGTGACACACCACTGAGGGGTCACGTGACCCACCCCTGGGGGGGTCTCGTGACCCACCCCTGAGGGGTCACGTGACCCACCCTTGAGGGGTCACGTGACCCACACCTGGGGGGTCTCGTGACGCACCCCTGAGGTGTCTCGTGACCCACCCCTGGGGGGTCTCGTGACCCACCCCTGAGGGGTCACGTGACCCACACCTGCGGGGTCACGTGACCCACCCCTGAGGGGTCACGTGACCCACACCTGCGGGGTCTCGTGACCTACCCTTGGAAGGTCACCTGTCCCACCCTGGAGGGGTCAGGTGACCCGCCCTTGAGAGGTCACAGCAGTTTCACAGGGTCCCTGCGCACCTGTCCATGGAAACAGAAGCCCTCCCTGCCACTCAGAGGACCGCGCTATTTCCCCTAGGCCTCACTGCCCAGCAGCACTCTCAGCCCCGCACAGACAGTGTGCTAAGGACAGACTTGGATATCTGGGGCCTGGGCGGGGGATTTTCCATGGAACTCTCTAAGGGCCCGGAGCCCTGTGTCGCCCGGGAGTGCCCATGCCCTTCCTTGACCCCGCAGGACACTTGCATCCAGCAATAAGCAGCCGTCTGCCTCCACGGGGCTCAAACACCTGGGCCCGGTGTGCGGGCACCTGGCGTACGTGGAGGCAAACCCCCTGACCCTTCTGTCCCGAACCCACCACTGCGAAGATCCCCCTTTTCTTCCATCCGTAAAGGGGCCCTCCCTGGGGAGTGGAGGAACATGGGGAGGCCCCCAGGAGATGGCTTTTCTCCGAGCCGCGGCTGGCTGGTTTCGGGCCTATACGTGGGCCGCGCATGCGCACTCAGGCTCCCAAGCACACGCCTTCCTCGGCTCACCTGACCCACCCTTTAGAGGTCACAGCAGTTCCACAGGGTCCCTGGGCACCTGTCCGTGGACACAGGAGCACTCCCTGCCACCTAAAGGACCACGCGATTTCCGCTGGGGAACACTCCCCAGAAGCACTCCCAGCCTCGCACAGACACTGTGCGCAGGATAGACTTGTGGACCAGGGGCCTGGGCGGGGAATTTTCCAGGGAACTCTCTAAAGGCCAGGTGCCCTCTGTCGCCCTGGGAGTGCCCACGCCATCCCTTAACCCTGCAGGACACTATCATCCAGCAATAAGCAGCCCTCTGCCTCCACGGGGCTCAAACACCTGGGCCCGTTGTGCGAGCACCTGGCGTTCGTGCAGGCAAACCCGCAGACCCCTCTGGCCCGAACCCACCACTGCGAAGATCCCACTTTTCTTCCATCCGTAAAGGGGTCCTCCTTGAGGAGTGGAGGAACATGGGGAGGCCCCCAGGAGATGGCTTTTCTCCAAGGCGCGGCTGGCTCCTTTCGGGCCTATACGTGGGCCGCGCGTGCGCACTCAGGCTCCCCACAACAGGCCTCCCTCGGGTCACGGGACCCACCCTTGAGGTGTCTCCTGACCCACACTTGCGGGGTCACGTGACCCACCCCTGGGGGGTCTCGTGACGCACCCCTGAGGGGTCACGTGACCCACCCCTGAGGGGTCTCGTGACCCACCCCTGAGGGGTCACGTGACCCACCCTTGAGGGGTTTCGTGACCCACCCTTTTGGGGTCACGTGACCCACCCTTGCGGGGTCTCGTGACCCACCCTTGGGAGGTCACCTGTCCCACCCTGGAGGGGTCAGGTGACCCGTCCTTGAGAGGTCACAGCAGTTTCACAGGGTCCCTGCGCACCTGTCCATGGAAACAGAAGCCCTCCCTGCCACTCAGAGGACCGCGCTATTTCCCCTAGGCCACACGGCCCAGCAACACTCTCAGCCCCGCACAGACAGTGTGCTAAGGACAGACTTGGATACCGGGGGCCTGGGCGGGGGATTTTCCATGGAACTCTCTAAGGGCCCGGTGCCCTGTGTCGCCCGGGAGTGCCCATGCCCTTCCTTGACCCCGCAGGACACTTGCATCCAGCAATAAGCAGCCGTCTGCCTCCACGGGGCTCAAACACCTGGGCCCGGTGTGCGGGCACCTGGCGTACGTGGAGGCAAACCCCCTGACCCTTCTGTCCCGAACCCACCACTGCGAAGATCCCCCTTTTCTTCCATCCGTAAAGGGGCCCTCCCTGGGGAGTGGAGGAACATGGGGAGGCCCCCAGGAGATGGCTTTTCTCCGAGCCGCGGCTGGCTCGTTTCGGGCCTATACGTGGGCCGCGCATGCGCACTCAGGCTCCCAAGCACACGCCTTCCTCGGCTCACCTGACCCACCCTTTAGAGGTCACAGCAGTTCCACAGGGTCCCTGGGCACCTGTCCGTGGACACAGGAGCCCTCCCTGCCACCTAAAGGACCACGCGATTTCCGCTGGGGAACACTCCCCAGAAGCACTCCCAGCCTCGCACAGACACTGTGCGCAGGATAGACTTGTGGACCAGGGGCCTGGGCGGGGAATTTTCCAGGGAACTCTCTAAAGGCCAGGTGCCCTCTGTCGCCCTGGGAGTGCCCACGCCATCCCTTAACCCTGCAGGACACTATCATCCAGCAATAAGCAGCCCTCTGCCTCCACGGGGCTCAAACACCTGGGCCCGTTGTGCGAGCACCTGGCGTTCGTGCAGGCAAACCCGCAGACCCCTCTGGCCCGAACCCACCACTGCGAAGATCCCACTTTTCTTCCATCCGAAAAGGGGTCCTCCTTGAGGAGTGGAGGAACATGGGGAGGCCCCCAGGAGATGGCTTTTATCCAAGCCGCGGCTGGCTCCTTTCGGGCCTATTCGTGGGCCGCCCGTGCGCACTCAGGCTCCCCACAACAGGCCTCCCTCGGGTCACGGGACCCACCCTTGAGGTGTCTCCTGACCCACCCTTGAGGGGTCACGTGACCCACACCTGGGGGGTCTCGTGACACACCACTGAGGGGTCACGTGACCCACCCCTGGGGGGGGTCTCGTGACCCACCCCTGAGGGGTCACGTGACCCACCCCTGAGGGGTCACGTGACCCACCCTTGAGGGGTCACGTGACCCACACCTGGGGGGTCTCGTGACGCACCCCTGAGGTGTCTCGTGACCCACCCCTGAGGGGTCACGTGACCCACCCTTGAGGGGTCACGTGACCCACACCTGGGGGGTCTCGTGACACACCACTGAGGGGTCACGTGACCCACCCCTGGGGGGGGTCTCGTGACCCACCCCTGAGGGGTCACGTGACCCACCCCTGCGGGGTCACGTGACCCACCCCTGAGGGGTCACGTGACCCACACCTGCGGGGTCTCGTGACCTACCCTTGGAAGGTCACCTGTCCCACCCTGGAGGGGTCAGGTGACCCGCCCTTGAGAGGTCACAGCAGTTTCACAGGGTCCCTGCGCACCTGTCCATGGAAACAGAAGCCCTCCCTGCCACTCAGAGGACCGCGCTATTTCCCCTAGGCCTCACTGCCCAGCAGCACTCTCAGCCCCGCACAGACAGTGTGCTAAGGACAGACTTGGATATCTGGGGCCTGGGCGGGGGATTTTCCATGGAACTCTCTAAGGGCCCGGAGCCCTGTGTCGCCCGGGAGTGCCCATGCCCTTCCTTGACCCCGCAGGACACTTGCATCCAGCAATAAGCAGCCGTCTGCCTCCACGGGGCTCAAACACCTGGGCCCGGTGTGCGGGCACCTGGCGTACGTGGAGGCAAACCCCCTGACCCTTCTGTCCCGAACCCACCACTGCGAAGATCCCCCTTTTCTTCCATCCGTAAAGGGGCCCTCCCTGGGGAGTGGAGGAACATGGGGAGGCCCCCAGGAGATGGCTTTTCTCCGAGCCGCGGCTGGCTGGTTTCGGGCCTATACGTGGGCCGCGCATGCGCACTCAGGCTCCCAAGCACACGCCTTCCTCGGCTCACCTGACCCACCCTTTAGAGGTCACAGCAGTTCCACAGGGTCCCTGGGCACCTGTCCGTGGACACAGGAGCACTCCCTGCCACCTAAAGGACCACGCGATTTCCGCTGGGGAACACTCCCCAGAAGCACTCCCAGCCTCGCACAGACACTGTGCGCAGGATAGACTTGTGGACCAGGGGCCTGGGCGGGGAATTTTCCAGGGAACTCTCTAAAGGCCAGGTGCCCTCTGTCGCCCTGGGAGTGCCCACGCCATCCCTTAACCCTGCAGGACACTATCATCCAGCAATAAGCAGCCCTCTGCCTCCACGGGGCTCAAACACCTGGGCCCGTTGTGCGAGCACCTGGCGTTCGTGCAGGCAAACCCGCAGACCCCTCTGGCCCGAACCCACCACTGCGAAGATCCCACTTTTCTTCCATCCGTAAAGGGGTCCTCCTTGAGGAGTGGAGGAACATGGGGAGGCCCCCAGGAGATGGCTTTTCTCCAAGGCGCGGCTGGCTCCTTTCGGGCCTATACGTGGGCCGCGCGTGCGCACTCAGGCTCCCCACAACAGGCCTCCCTCGGGTCACGGGACCCACCCTTGAGGTGTCTCCTGACCCACCCTTGAGTGGTCACGTGACCCACCCCTGGGGGGTCTCGTGACCCACCCCTGAGGGGTCACGTGACCCACACTTGCGGGGTCACGTGACCCACCCCTGGGGGGTCTCGTGACGCACCCCTGAGGGGTCACGTGACCCACCCCTGAGGGGTCTCGTGACCCACCCCTGAGGGGTCACGTGACCCACCCTTGAGGGGTTTCGTGACCCACCCTTTTGGGGTCACGTGACCCACCCTTGCGGGGTCTCGTGACCCACCCTTGGGAGGTCACCTGTCCCACCCTGGAGGGGTCAGGTGACCCGTCCTTGAGAGGTCACAGCAGTTTCACAGGGTCCCTGCGCACCTGTCCATGGAAACAGAAGCCCTCCCTGCCACTCAGAGGACCGCGCTATTTCCCCTAGGCCACACGGCCCAGCAACACTCTCAGCCCCGCACAGACAGTGTGCTAAGGACAGACTTGGATACCGGGGGCCTGGGCGGGGGATTTTCCATGGAACTCTCTAAGGGCCCGGTGCCCTGTGTCGCCCGGGAGTGCCCATGCCCTTCCTTGACCCCGCAGGACACTTGCATCCAGCAATAAGCAGCCGTCTGCCTCCACGGGGCTCAAACACCTGGGCCCGGTGTGCGGGCACCTGGCGTACGTGGAGGCAAACCCCCTGACCCTTCTGTCCCGAACCCACCACTGCGAAGATCCCCCTTTTCTTCCATCCGTAAAGGGGCCCTCCCTGGGGAGTGGAGGAACATGGGGAGGCCCCCAGGAGATGGCTTTTCTCCGAGCCGCGGCTGGCTCGTTTCGGGCCTATACGTGGGCCGCGCATGCGCACTCAGGCTCCCAAGCACACGCCTTCCTCGGCTCACCTGACCCACCCTTTAGAGGTCACAGCAGTTCCACAGGGTCCCTGGGCACCTGTCCGTGGACACAGGAGCCCTCCCTGCCACCTAAAGGACCACGCGATTTCCGCTGGGGAACACTCCCCAGAAGCACTCCCAGCCTCGCACAGACACTGTGCGCAGGATAGACTTGTGGACCAGGGGCCTGGGCGGGGAATTTTCCAGGGAACTCTCTAAAGGCCAGGTGCCCTCTGTCGCCCTGGGAGTGCCCACGCCATCCCTTAACCCTGCAGGACACTATCATCCAGCAATAAGCAGCCCTCTGCCTCCACGGGGCTCAAACACCTGGGCCCGTTGTGCGGGCACCTGGCGTACGTGGAGGCAAACCCCCTGACCCTTCTGTCCCGAACCCACCAATGCGAAGATCCCCCTTTTCTTCCATCCGTAAAGGGGCCCTCCCTGGGGAGTGGAGGAACATGGGGAGGCCCCCAGGAGATGGCTTTTCTCCAAGCCGCGGCTGGCTCCTTTCGGGCCTATACGTGGGCCGCGCGTGCGCACTCAGGCTCCCCACAACAGGCCTCCCTCGGGTCACGGGACCCACCCTTGAGGTGTCTCCTGACCCACCCTTGAGGGGTCACGTGACCCACACCTGGGGGGTCTCGTGACACACCCCTGAGGGGTCACGTGACCCACCCCTGGGGGGGTCTCGTGACCCACCCCTGAGGGGTCACGTGACCCACACTTGAGGGGTCACGTGACCCACACCTGGGGGGTCTCGTGACGCACCCCTGAGGTGTCTCGTGACCCACCCCTGGGGGGTCTCGTGACCCACCCCTGAGGGGTCACGTGACCCACACCTGGGGGGTCACGTGACCCACCCCTGAGGGGTCACGTGACCCACACCTGCGGGGTCTCGTGACCTACCCTTGGAAGGTCACCTGTCCCACCCTGGAGGGGTCAGGTGACGCGCCCTTGAGAGGTCACAGCAGTTTCACAGGGTCCCTGCGCACCTGTCCATGGAAACAGAAGCCCTCCCTGCCACTCAGAGGACCGCGCTATTTCCCCTAGGCCTCACTGCCCAGCAGCACTCTCAGCCCCGCACAGACAGTGTGCTAAGGACAGACTTGGATATCTGGGGCCTGGGCGGGGGATTTTCCATGGAACTCTCTAAGGGCCCGGTGCCCTGTGTCGCCCGGGAGTGCCCATGCCCTTCCTTGACCCCGCAGGACACTTGCATCCAGCAATAAGCAGCCGTCTGCCTCCACGGGGCTCAAACACCTGGGCCCGGTGTGCGGGCACCTGGCGTACGTGGAGGCAAACCCCCTGACCCTTCTGTCCCGAACCCACCACTGCGAAGATCCCCCTTTTCTTCCATCCGTAAAGGGGCCCTCCCTGGGGAGTGGAGGAACATGGGGAGGCCCCCAGGAGATGGCTTTTCTCCGAGCCGCGGCTGGCTCGTTTCGGGCCTATACGTGGGCCGCGCATGCGCACTCAAGCTCCCAAGCACACGCCTTCCTCGGCTCACCTGACCCACCCTTTAGAGGTCACAGCAGTTCCACAGGGTCCCTGGGCACCTGTCCGTGGACACAGGAGCACTCCCTGCCACCTAAAGGACCACGCGATTTCCGCTGGGGAACACTCCCCAGAAGCACTCCCAGCCTCGCACAGACACTGTGCGCAGGATAGACTTGTGGACCAGGGGCCTGGGCGGGGAATTTTCCAGGGAACTCTCTAAAGGCCAGGTGCCCTCTGTCGCCCTGGGAGTGCCCACGCCATCCCTTAACCCTGCAGGACACTATCATCCAGCAATAAGCAGCCCTCTGCCTCCACGGGGCTCAAACACCTGGGCCCGTTGTGCGAGCACCTGGCGTTCGTGCAGGCAAACCCGCAGACCCCTCTGGCCCGAACCCACCACTGCGAAGATCCCACTTTTCTTCCATCCGTAAAGGGGTCCTCCTTGAGGAGTGGAGGAACATGGGGAGGCCCCCAGGAGATGGCTTTTCTCCAAGGCGCGGCTGGCTCCTTTCGGGCCTATACGTGGGCCGCGCGTGCGCACTCAGGCTCCCCACAACAGGCCTCCCTCGGGTCACGGGACCCACCCTTGAGGTGTCTCCTGACCCACCCTTGAGGGGTCACGTGACCCACCCCTGAGGGGTCTCGTGACCCACCCCTGAGGGGTCACGTGACCCACCCTTGAGGGGTTTCGTGACCCACCCTTTTGGGGTCACGTGACCCACCCTTGCGGGGTCTCGTGACCCACCCTTGGGAGGTCACCTGTCCCACCCTGGAGGGGTCAGGTGACCCGCCCTTGAGAGGTCACAGCAGTTTCACAGGGTCCCTGCGCACCTGTCCATGGAAACAGAAGCCCTCCCTGCCACTCAGAGGACCGCGCTATTTCCCCTAGGCCACACGGCCCAGCAACACTCTCAGCCCCGCACAGACAGTGTGCTAAGGACAGACTTGGATACCGGGGGCCGGGGCGGGGGATTTTCCATGGAACTCTCTAAGGGCCCGGTGCCCTGTGTCGCCCGGGAGTGCCCATGCCCTTCCTTGACCCCGCAGGACACTTGCATCCAGCAATAAGCAGCCGTCTGCCTCCACGGGGCTCAAACACCTGGGCCCGGTGTGCGGGCACCTGGCGTACGTGGAGGCAAACCCCCTGACCCTTCTGTCCCGAACCCACCACTGCGAAGATCCCCCTTTTCTTCCATCCGTAAAGGGGCCCTCCCTGGGGAGTGGAGGAACATGGGGAGGCCCCCAGGAGATGGCTTTTCTCCAAGCCGCGGCTGGCTCCTTTCGGGCCTATACGTGGGCCGCGCGTGCGCACTCAGGCTCCCCACAACAGGCCTCCCTCGGGTCACGGGACCCACCCTTGAGGTGTCTCCTGACCCACCCTTGAGGGGTCACGTGACCCACACCTGGGGGGTCTCGTGACACACCCCTGAGGTGTCTCGTGACCCACCCCTGGGGGGTCTCGTGACCCACCCCTGAGGGGTCACGTGACCCACACCTGCGGGGTCACGTGACCCACCCCTGGGGGGTCTCGTGACGCACCCCTGAGGGGTCACGTGACCCACCCCTGAGGGGTCTCGTGACCCACCCCTGAGGGGTCACGTGACCCACCCTTGAGGGGTTTCGTGACCCACCCTTTTGGGGTCACGTGACCCACCCTTGCGGGGTCTCGTGACCCACCCTTGGGAGGTCACCTGTCCCACCCTGGAGGGGTCAGGTGACCCGTCCTTGAGAGGTCACAGCAGTTTCACAGGGTCCCTGCGCACCTGTCCATGGAAACAGAAGCCCTCCCTGCCACTCAGAGGACCGCGCTATTTCCCCTAGGCCACACTGCCCAGCAACACTCTCAGCCCCGCACAGACAGTGTGCTAAGGACAGACTTGGATATCTGGGGCCTGGGCGGGGGATTTTCCATGGAACTCTCTAAGGGCCCGGTGCCCTGTGTCGCCCGGGAGTGCCCATGACCTTCCTTGACCCCGCAGGACACTTGCATCCAGCAATAAGCAGCCGTCTGCCTCCACGGGGCTCAAACACCTGGGCCCGGTGTGCGGGCACCTGGCGTACGTGGAGGCAAACCCCCTGACCCTTCTGTCCCGAACCCACCACTGCGAAGATCCCCCTTTTCTTCCATCCGTAAAGGGGCCCTCCCTGGGGAGTGGAGGAACATGGGGAGGCCCCCAGGAGATGGCTTTTCTCCGAGCCGCGGCTGGCTCGTTTCGGGCCTATACGTGGGCCGCGCATGCGCACTCAGGCTCCCAAGCACACGCCTTCCTCGGCTCACCTGACCCACCCTTTAGAGGTCACAGCAGTTCCACAGGGTCCCTGGGCACCTGTCCGTGGACACAGGAGCACTCCCTGCCACCTAAAGGACCACGCGATTTCCGCTGGGGAACACTCCCCAGAAGCACTCCCAGCCTCGCACAGACACTGTGCGCAGGATAGACTTGTGGACCAGGGGCCTGGGCGGGGAATTTTCCAGGGAACTCTCTAAAGGCCAGGTGCCCTCTGTCGCCCTGGGAGTGCCCACGCCATCCCTTAACCCTGCAGGACACTATCATCCAGCAATAAGCAGCCCTCTGCCTCCACGGGGCTCAAACACCTGGGCCCGTTGTGCGAGCACCTGGCGTTCGTGCAGGCAAACCCGCAGACCCCTCTGGCCCGAACCCACCACTGCGAAGATCCCACTTTTCTTCCATCCGTAAAGGGGTCCTCCTTGAGGAGTGGAGGAACATGGGGAGGCCCCCAGGAGATGGCTTTTCTCCAAGGCGCGGCTGGCTCCTTTCGGGCCTATACGTGGGCCGCGCGTGCGCACTCAGGCTCCCCACAACAGGCCTCCCTCGGGTCACGGGACCCACCCTTGAGGTGTCTCCTGACCCACCCTTGAGGGGTCACGTGACCCACCCCTGAGGGGTCTCGTGACCCACCCCTGAGGGGTCACGTGACCCACCCTTGAGGGGTTTCGTGACCCACCCTTTTGGGGTCACGTGACCCACCCTTGCGGGGTCTCGTGACCCACCCTTGGGAGGTCACCTGTCCCACCCTGGAGGGGTCAGGTGACCCGCCCTTGAGAGGTCACAGCAGTTTCACAGGGTCCCTGCGCACCTGTCCATGGAAACAGAAGCCCTCCCTGCCACTCAGAGGACCGCGCTATTTCCCCTAGGCCACACGGCCCAGCAACACTCTCAGCCCCGCACAGACAGTGTGCTAAGGACAGACTTGGATACCGGGGGCCGGGGCGGGGGATTTTCCATGGAACTCTCTAAGGGCCCGGTGCCCTGTGTCGCCCGGGAGTGCCCATGCCCTTCCTTGACCCCGCAGGACACTTGCATCCAGCAATAAGCAGCCGTCTGCCTCCACGGGGCTCAAACACCTGGGCCCGGTGTGCGGGCACCTGGCGTACGTGGAGGCAAACCCCCTGACCCTTCTGTCCCGAACCCACCACTGCGAAGATCCCCCTTTTCTTCCATCCGTAAAGGGGCCCTCCCTGGGGAGTGGAGGAACATGGGGAGGCCCCCAGGAGATGGCTTTTCTCCAAGCCGCGGCTGGCTCCTTTCGGGCCTATACGTGGGCCGCGCGTGCGCACTCAGGCTCCCCACAACAGGCCTCCCTCGGGTCACGGGACCCACCCTTGAGGTGTCTCCTGACCCACCCTTGAGGGGTCACGTGACCCACACCTGGGGGGTCTCGTGACACACCCCTGAGGTGTCTCGTGACCCACCCCTGGGGGGTCTCGTGACCCACCCCTGAGGGGTCACGTGACCCACACCTGCGGGGTCACGTGACCCACCCCTGGGGGGTCTCGTGACGCACCCCTGAGGGGTCACGTGACCCACCCCTGAGGGGTCTCGTGACCCACCCCTGAGGGGTCACGTGACCCACCCTTGAGGGGTTTCGTGACCCACCCTTTTGGGGTCACGTGACCCACCCTTGCGGGGTCTCGTGACCCACCCTTGGGAGGTCACCTGTCCCACCCTGGAGGGGTCAGGTGACCCGTCCTTGAGAGGTCACAGCAGTTTCACAGGGTCCCTGCGCACCTGTCCATGGAAACAGAAGCCCTCCCTGCCACTCAGAGGACCGCGCTATTTCCCCTAGGCCACACTGCCCAGCAACACTCTCAGCCCCGCACAGACAGTGTGCTAAGGACAGACTTGGATACCGGGGGCCTGGGCGGGGGATTTTCCATGGAACTCTCTAAGGGCCCGGTGCCCTGTGTCGCCCGGGAGTGCCCATGCCCTTCCTTGACCCCGCAGGACACTTGCATCCAGCAATAAGCAGCCGTCTGCCTCCACGGGGCTCAAACACCTGGGCCCGGTGTGCGGGCACCTGGCGTACGTGGAGGCAAACCCCCTGACCCTTCTGTCCCGAACCCACCACTGCGAAGATCCCCCTTTTCTTCCATCCGTAAAGGGGCCCTCCCTGGGGAGTGGAGGAACATGGGGAGGCCCCCAGGAGATGGCTTTTCTCCGAGCCGCGGCTGGCTCGTTTCGGGCCTATACGTGGGCCGCGCATGCGCACTCAGGCTCCCAAGCACACGCCTTCCTCGGCTCACCTGACCCACCCTTTAGAGGTCACAGCAGTTCCACAGGGTCCCTGGGCACCTGTCCGTGGACACAGGAGCCCTCCCTGCCACCTAAAGGACCACGCGATTTCCGCTGGGGAACACTCCCCAGAAGCACTCCCAGCCTCGCACAGACACTGTGCGCAGGATAGACTTGTGGACCAGGGGCCTGGGCGGGGAATTTTCCAGGGAACTCTCTAAAGGCCAGGTGCCCTCTGTCGCCCTGGGAGTGCCCACGCCATCCCTTAACCCTGCAGGACACTATCATCCAGCAATAAGCAGCCCTCTGCCTCCACGGGGCTCAAACACCTGGGCCCGTTGTGCGAGCACCTGGCGTTCGTGCAGGCAAACCCGCAGACCCCTCTGGCCCGAACCCACCACTGCGAAGATCCCACTTTTCTTCCATCCGTAAAGGGGTCCTCCTTGAGGAGTGGAGGAACATGGGGAGGCCCCCAGGAGATGGCTTTTCTCCAAGCCGCGGCTGGCTCCTTTCGGGCCTATAC
This sequence comes from Desmodus rotundus, assembly GCF_022682495.2. Lineage (NCBI taxonomy): Eukaryota > Metazoa > Chordata > Mammalia > Chiroptera > Phyllostomidae > Desmodus > Desmodus rotundus. Next base: position 153,031 of record NW_026527324.1, read on the forward strand.
GTGGGCCGCGCGTGCGCACTCAGGCTCCCCACAACAGGCCTCCCTCGGGTCACGGGACCCACCCTTGAGGTGTCTCCTGACCCACCCTTGAGGGGTCACGTGACCCACACCTGGGGGGTCTCGTGACACACCCCTGAGGGGTCACGTGACCCACCCCTGGGGGGGTCTCGTGACCCACCCCTGAGGGGTCACGTGACCCACACTTGAGGGGTCACGTGACCCACACCTGGGGGGTCTCGTGACGCACCACTGAGGTGTCTCGTGACCCACCCCTGGGGGGTCTCGTGACCCACCCCTGAGGGGTCACGTGACCCACACCTGCGGGGTCACGTGACCCACCCCTGAGGGGTCACGTGACCCACACCTGCGGGGTCTCGTGACCTACCCTTGGAAGGTCACCTGTCCCACCCTGGAGGGGTCAGGTGACCCGCCCTTGAGAGGTCACAGCAGTTTCACAGGGTCCCTGCGCACCTGTCCATGGAAACAGAAGCCCTCCCTGCCACTCAGAGGACCGCGCTATTTCCCCTAGGCCTCACTGCCCAGCAGCACTCTCAGCCCCGCACAGACAGTGTGCTAAGGACAGACTTGGATATCTGGGGCCTGGGCGGGGGATTTTCCATGGAACTCTCTAAGGGCCCGGTGCCCTGTGTCGCCCGGGAGTGCCCATGCCCTTCCTTGACCCCGCAGGACACTTGCATCCAGCAATAAGCAGCCGTCTGCCTCCACGGGGCTCAAACACCTGGGCCCGGTGTGCGGGCACCTGGCGTACGTGGAGGCAAACCCCCTGACCCTTCTGTCCCGAACCCACCACTGCGAAGATCCCCCTTTTCTTCCATCCGTAAAGGGGCCCTCCCTGGGGAGTGGAGGAACATGGGGAGGCCCCCAGGAGATGGCTTTTCTCCGAGCCGCGGCTGGCTCGTTTCGGGCCTATACGTGGGCCGCGCATGCGCACTCAGGCTCCCAAGCACACGCCTTCCTCGGCTCACCTGACCCACCCTTTAGAGGTCACAGCAGTTCCACAGGGTCCCTGGGCACCTGTCCGTGGACACAGGAGCACTCCCTGCCACCTAAAGGACCACGCGATTTCCGCTGGGGAACACTCCCCAGAAGCACTCCCAGCCTCGCACAGACACTGTGCGCAGGATAGACTTGTGGACCAGGGGCCTGGGCGGGGAATTTTCCAGGGAACTCTCTAAAGGCCAGGTGCCCTCTGTCGCCCTGGGAGTGCCCACGCCATCCCTTAACCCTGCAGGACACTATCATCCAGCAATAAGCAGCCCTCTGCCTCCACGGGGCTCAAACACCTGGGCCCGTTGTGCGAGCACCTGGCGTTCGTGCAGGCAAACCCGCAGACCCCTCTGGCCCGAACCCACCACTGCGAAGATCCCACTTTTCTTCCATCCGTAAAGGGGTCCTCCTTGAGGAGTGGAGGAACATGGGGAGGCCCCCAGGAGATGGCTTTTCTCCAAGGCGCGGCTGGCTCCTTTCGGGCCTATACGTGGGCCGCGCGTGCGCACTCAGGCTCCCCACAACAGGCCTCCCTCGGGTCACGGGACCCACCCTTGAGGTGTCTCCTGACCCACCCTTGAGGGGTCACGTGACCCACCCCTGAGGGGTCTCGTGACCCACCCCTGAGGGGTCACGTGACCCACCCTTGAGGGGTTTCGTGACCCACCCTTTTGGGGTCACGTGACCCACCCTTGCGGGGTCTCGTGACCCACCCTTGGGAGGTCACCTGTCCCACCCTGGAGGGGTCAGGTGACCCGCCCTTGAGAGGTCACAGCAGTTTCACAGGGTCCCTGCGCACCTGTCCATGGAAACAGAAGCCCTCCCTGCCACTCAGAGGACCGCGCTATTTCCCCTAGGCCACACGGCCCAGCAACACTCTCAGCCCCGCACAGACAGTGTGCTAAGGACAGACTTGGATACCGGGGGCCGGGGCGGGGGATTTTCCATGGAACTCTCTAAGGGCCCGGTGCCCTGTGTCGCCCGGGAGTGCCCATGCCCTTCCTTGACCCCGCAGGACACTTGCATCCAGCAATAAGCAGCCGTCTGCCTCCACGGGGCTCAAACACCTGGGCCCGGTGTGCGGGCACCTGGCGTACGTGGAGGCAAACCCCCTGACCCTTCTGTCCCGAACCCACCACTGCGAAGATCCCCCTTTTCTTCCATCCGTAAAGGGGCCCTCCCTGGGGAGTGGAGGAACATGGGGAGGCCCCCAGGAGATGGCTTTTCTCCAAGCCGCGGCTGGCTCCTTTCGGGCCTATACGTGGGCCGCGCGTGCGCACTCAGGCTCCCCACAACAGGCCTCCCTCGGGTCACGGGACCCACCCTTGAGGTGTCTCCTGACCCACCCTTGAGGGGTCACGTGACCCACACCTGGGGGGTCTCGTGACACAGCCCTGAGGTGTCTCGTGACCCACCCCTGGGGGGTCTCGTGACCCACCCCTGAGGGGTCACGTGACCCACACCTGCGGGGTCACGTGACCCACCCCTGGGGGGTCTCGTGACGCACCCCTGAGGGGTCACGTGACCCACCCCTGAGGGGTCTCGTGACCCACCCCTGAGGGGTCACGTGACCCACCCTTGAGGGGTTTCGTGACCCACCCTTTTGGGGTCACGTGACCCACCCTTGCGGGGTCTCGTGACCCACCCTTGGGAGGTCACCTGTCCCACCCTGGAGGGGTCAGGTGACCCGTCCTTGAGAGGTCACAGCAGTTTCACAGGGTCCCTGCGCACCTGTCCATGGAAACAGAAGCCCTCCCTGCCACTCAGAGGACCGCGCTATTTCCCCTAGGCCACACTGCCCAGCAACACTCTCAGCCCCGCACAGACAGTGTGCTAAGGACAGACTTGGATATCTGGGGCCTGGGCGGGGGATTTTCCATGGAACTCTCTAAGGGCCCGGTGCCCTGTGTCGCCCGGGAGTGCCCATGACCTTCCTTGACCCCGCAGGACACTTGCATCCAGCAATAAGCAGCCGTCTGCCTCCACGGGGCTCAAACACCTGGGCCCGGTGTGCGGGCACCTGGCGTACGTGGAGGCAAACCCCCTGACCCTTCTGTCCCGAACCCACCACTGCGAAGATCCCCCTTTTCTTCCATCCGTAAAGGGGCCCTCCCTGGGGAGTGGAGGAACATGGGGAGGCCCCCAGGAGATGGCTTTTCTCCGAGCCGCGGCTGGCTCGTTTCGGGCCTATACGTGGGCCGCGCATGCGCACTCCGGCTCCCAAGCACACGCCTTCCTCGGCTCACCTGACCCACCCTTTAGAGGTCACAGCAGTTCCACAGGGTCCCTGGGCACCTGTCCGTGGACACAGGAGCACTCCCTGCCACCTAAAGGACCACGCGATTTCCGCTGGGGAACACTCCCCAGAAGCACTCCCAGCCTCGCACAGACACTGTGCGCAGGATAGACTTGTGGACCAGGGGCCTGGGCGGGGAATTTTCCAGGGAACTCTCTAAAGGCCAGGTGCCCTCTGTCGCCCTGGGAGTGCCCACGCCATCCCTTAACCCTGCAGGACACTATCATCCAGCAATAAGCAGCCCTCTGCCTCCACGGGGCTCAAACACCTGGGCCCGTTGTGCGAGCACCTGGCGTTCGTGCAGGCAAACCCGCAGACCCCTCTGGCCCGAACCCACCACTGCGAAGATCCCACTTTTCTTCCATCCGTAAAGGGGTCCTCCTTGAGGAGTGGAGGAACATGGGGAGGCCCCCAGGAGATGGCTTTTCTCCAAGGCGCGGCTGGCTCCTTTCGGGCCTATACGTGGGCCGCGCGTGCGCACTCAGGCTCCCCACAACAGGCCTCCCTCGGGTCACGGGACCCACCCTTGAGGTGTCTCCTGACCCACCCTTGAGGGGTCACGTGACCCACCCCTGAGGGGTCTGGTGACCCACCCCTGAGGGGTCACGTGACCCACCCTTGAGGGGTTTCGTGACCCACCCTTTTGGGGTCACGTGACCCACCCTTGCGGGGTCTCGTGACCCACCCTTGGGAGGTCACCTGTCCCACCCTGGAGGGGTCAGGTGACCCGCCCTTGAGAGGTCACAGCAGTTTCACAGGGTCCCTGCGCACCTGTCCATGGAAACAGAAGCCCTCCCTGCCACTCAGAGGACCGCGCTATTTCCCCTAGGCCACACGGCCCAGCAACACTCTCAGCCCCGCACAGACAGTGTGCTAAGGACAGACTTGGATACCGGGGGCCGGGGCGGGGGATTTTCCATGGAACTCTCTAAGGGCCCGGTGCCCTGTGTCGCCCGGGAGTGCCCATGCCCTTCCTTGACCCCGCAGGACACTTGCATCCAGCAATAAGCAGCCGTCTGCCTCCACGGGGCTCAAACACCTGGGCCCGGTGTGCGGGCACCTGGCGTACGTGGAGGCAAACCCCCTGACCCTTCTGTCCCGAACCCACCACTGCGAAGATCCCCCTTTTCTTCCATCCGTAAAGGGGCCCTCCCTGGGGAGTGGAGGAACATGGGGAGGCCCCCAGGAGATGGCTTTTCTCCAAGCCGCGGCTGGCTCCTTTCGGGCCTATACGTGGGCCGCGCGTGCGCACTCAGGCTCCCCACAACAGGCCTCCCTCGGGTCACGGGACCCACCCTTGAGGTGTCTCCTGACCCACCCTTGAGGGGTCACGTGACCCACACCTGGGGGGTCTCGTGACACACCCCTGAGGTGTCTCGTGACCCACCCCTGGGGGGTCTCGTGACCCACCCCTGAGGGGTCACGTGACCCACACCTGCGGGGTCACGTGACCCACCCCTGGGGGGTCTCGTGACGCACCCCTGAGGGGTCACGTGACCCACCCCTGAGGGGTCTCGTGACCCACCCCTGAGGGGTCACGTGACCCACCCTTGAGGGGTTTCGTGACCCACCCTTTTGCGGTCACGTGACCCACCCTTGCGGGGTCTCGTGACCCACCCTTGGGAGGTCACCTGTCCCACCCTGGAGGGGTCAGGTGACCCGTCCTTGAGAGGTCACAGCAGTTTCACAGGGTCCCTGCGCACCTGTCCATGGAAACAGAAGCCCTCCCTGCCACTCAGAGGACCGCGCTATTTCCCCTAGGCCACACTGCCCAGCAACACTCTCAGCCCCGCACAGACAGTGTGCTAAGGACAGACTTGGATACCGGGGGCCTGGGCGGGGGATTTTCCATGGAACTCTCTAAGGGCCCGGTGCCCTGTGTCGCCCGGGAGTGCCCATGCCCTTCCTTGACCCCGCAGGACACTTGCATCCAGCAATAAGCAGCCGTCTGCCTCCACGGGGCTCAAACACCTGGGCCCGGTGTGCGGGCACCTGGCGTACGTGGAGGCAAACCCCCTGACCCTTCTGTCCCGAACCCACCACTGCGAAGATCCCCCTTTTCTTCCATCCGTAAAGGGGCCCTCCCTGGGGAGTGGAGGAACATGGGGAGGCCCCCAGGAGATGGCTTTTCTCCGAGCCGCGGCTGGCTCGTTTCGGGCCTATACGTGGGCCGCGCATGCGCACTCAGGCTCCCAAGCACACGCCTTCCTCGGCTCACCTGACCCACCCTTTAGAGGTCACAGCAGTTCCACAGGGTCCCTGGGCACCTGTCCGTGGACACAGGAGCACTCCCTGCCACCTAAAGGACCACGCGATTTCCGCTGGGGAACACTCCCCAGAAGCACTCCCAGCCTCGCACAGACACTGTGCGCAGGATAGACTTGTGGACCAGGGGCCTGGGCGGGGAATTTTCCAGGGAACTCTCTAAAGGCCAGGTGCCCTCTGTCGCCCTGGGAGTGCCCACGCCATCCCTTAACCCTGCAGGACACTATCATCCAGCAATAAGCAGCCCTCTGCCTCCACGGGGCTCAAACACCTGGGCCCGTTGTGCGAGCACCTGGCGTTCGTGCAGGCAAACCCGCAGACCCCTCTGGCCCGAACCCACCACTGCGAAGATCCCACTTTTCTTCCATCCGTAAAGGGGTCCTCCTTGAGGAGTGGAGGAACATGGGGAGGCCCCCAGGAGATGGCTTTTCTCCAAGGCGCGGCTGGCTCCTTTCGGGCCTATACGTGGGCCGCGCGTGCGCACTCAGGCTCCCCACAACAGGCCTCCCTCGGGTCACGGGACCCACCCTTGAGGTGTCTCCTGACCCACCCTTGAGGGGTCACGTGACCCACCCCTGAGGGGTCTCGTGACCCACCCCTGAGGGGTCACGTGACCCACCCTTGAGGGGTTTCGTGACCCACCCTTTTGGGGTCACGTGACCCACCCTTGCGGGGTCTCGTGACCCACCCTTGGGAGGTCACCTGTCCCACCCTGGAGGGGTCAGGTGACCCGCCCTTGAGAGGTCACAGCAGTTTCACAGGGTCCCTGCGCACCTGTCCATGGAAACAGAAGCCCTCCCTGCCACTCAGAGGACCGCGCTATTTCCCCTAGGCCACACGGCCCAGCAACACTCTCAGCCCCGCACAGACAGTGTGCTAAGGACAGACTTGGATACCGGGGGCCGGGGCGGGGGATTTTCCATGGAACTCTCTAAGGGCCCGGTGCCCTGTGTCGCCCGGGAGTGCCCATGCCCTTCCTTGACCCCGCAGGACACTTGCATCCAGCAATAAGCAGCCGTCTGCCTCCACGGGGCTCAAACACCTGGGCCCGGTGTGCGGGCACCTGGCGTACGTGGAGGCAAACCCCCTGACCCTTCTGTCCCGAACCCACCACTGCGAAGATCCCCCTTTTCTTCCATCCGTAAAGGGGCCCTCCCTGGGGAGTGGAGGAACATGGGGAGGCCCCCAGGAGATGGCTTTTCTCCAAGCCGCGGCTGGCTCCTTTCGGGCCTATACGTGGGCCGCGCGTGCGCACTCAGGCTCCCCACAACAGGCCTCCCTCGGGTCACGGGACCCACCCTTGAGGGGTCACGTGACCCACACCTGGGGGGTCTCGTGACACACCCCTGAGGTGTCTCGTGACCCACCCCTGGGGGGTCTCGTGACCCACCCCTGAGGGGTCACGTGACCCACACCTGCGGGGTCACGTGACCCACCCCTGGGGGGTCTCGTGACGCACCCCTGAGGGGTCACGTGACCCACCCCTGAGGGGTCTCGTGACCCACCCCTGAGGGGTCACGTGACCCACCCTTGAGGGGTTTCGTGACCCACCCTTTTGGGGTCACGTGACCCACCCTTGCGGGGTCTCGTGACCCACCCTTGGGAGGTCACCTGTCCCACCCTGGAGGGGTCAGGTGACCCGTCCTTGAGAGGTCACAGCAGTTTCACAGGGTCCCTGCGCACCTGTCCATGGAAACAGAAGCCCTCCCTGCCACTCAGAGGACCGCGCTATTTCCCCTAGGCCACACTGCCCAGCAACACTCTCAGCCCCGCACAGACAGTGTGCTAAGGACAGACTTGGATACCGGGGGCCTGGGCGGGGGATTTTCCATGGAACTCTCTAAGGGCCCGGTGCCCTGTGTCGCCCGGGAGTGCCCATGCCCTTCCTTGACCCCGCAGGACACTTGCATCCAGCAATAAGCAGCCGTCTGCCTCCACGGGGCTCAAACACCTGGGCCCGGTGTGCGGGCACCTGGCGTACGTGGAGGCAAACCCCCTGACCCTTCTGTCCCGAACCCACCACTGCGAAGATCCCCCTTTTCTTCCATCCGTAAAGGGGCCCTCCCTGGGGAGTGGAGGAACATGGGGAGGCCCCCAGGAGATGGCTTTTCTCCGAGCCGCGGCTGGCTCGTTTCGGGCCTATACGTGGGCCGCGCATGCGCACTCAGGCTCCCAAGCACACGCCTTCCTCGGCTCACCTGACCCACCCTTTAGAGGTCACAGCAGTTCCACAGGGTCCCTGGGCACCTGTCTGTGGACACAGGAGCACTCCCTGCCACCTAAAGGACCACGCGATTTCCGCTGGGGAACACTCCCCAGAAGCACTCCCAGCCTCGCACAGACACTGTGCGCAGGATAGACTTGTGGACCAGGGGCCTGGGCGGGGAATTTTCCAGGGAACTCTCTAAAGGCCAGGTGCCCTCTGTCGCCCTGGGAGTGCCCACGCCATCCCTTAACCCTGCAGGACACTATCATCCAGCAATAAGCAGCCCTCTGCCTCCACGGGGCTCAAACACCTGGGCCCGTTGTGCGAGCACCTGGCGTTCGTGCAGGCAAACCCGCAGACCCCTCTGGCCCGAACCCACCACTGCGAAGATCCCACTTTTCTTCCATCCGTAAAGGGGTCCTCCTTGAGGAGTGGAGGAACATGGGGAGGCCCCCAGGAGATGGCTTTTATCCAAGCCGCGGCTGGCTCCTTTCGGGCCTATACGTGGGCCGCCCGTGCGCACTCAGGCTCCCCACAACAGGCCTCCCTCGGGTCACGGGACCCACCCTTGAGGTGTCTCCTGACCCACCCTTGAGGGGTCACGTGACCCACACCTGGGGGGTCTCGTGACACACCACTGAGGGGTCACGTGACCCACCCCTGGGGGGGTCTCGTGACCCACCCCTGAGGGGTCACGTGACCCACCCTTGAGGGGTCACGTGACCCACACCTGGGGGGTCTCGTGACGCACCCCTGAGGTGTCTCGTGACCCACCCCTGGGGGGTCTCGTGACCCACCCCTGAGGGGTCACGTGACCCACACCTGCGGGGTCACGTGACCCACCCCTGAGGGGTCACGTGACCCACACCTGCGGGGTCTCGTGACCTACCCTTGGAAGGTCACCTGTCCCACCCTGGAGGGGTCAGGTGACCCGCCCTTGAGAGGTCACAGCAGTTTCACAGGGTCCCTGCGCACCTGTCCATGGAAACAGAAGCCCTCCCTGCCACTCAGAGGACCGCGCTATTTCCCCTAGGCCTCACTGCCCAGCAGCACTCTCAGCCCCGCACAGACAGTGTGCTAAGGACAGACTTGGATATCTGGGGCCTGGGCGGGGGATTTTCCATGGAACTCTCTAAGGGCCCGGAGCCCTGTGTCGCCCGGGAGTGCCCATGCCCTTCCTTGACCCCGCAGGACACTTGCATCCAGCAATAAGCAGCCGTCTGCCTCCACGGGGCTCAAACACCTGGGCCCGGTGTGCGGGCACCTGGCGTACGTGGAGGCAAACCCCCTGACCCTTCTGTCCCGAACCCACCACTGCGAAGATCCCCCTTTTCTTCCATCCGTAAAGGGGCCCTCCCTGGGGAGTGGAGGAACATGGGGAGGCCCCCAGGAGATGGCTTTTCTCCGAGCCGCGGCTGGCTGGTTTCGGGCCTATACGTGGGCCGCGCATGCGCACTCAGGCTCCCAAGCACACGCCTTCCTCGGCTCACCTGACCCACCCTTTAGAGGTCACAGCAGTTCCACAGGGTCCCTGGGCACCTGTCCGTTGACACAGGAGCACTCCCTGCCACCTAAAGGACCACGCGATTTCCGCTGGGGAACACTCCCCAGAAGCACTCCCAGCCTCGCACAGACACTGTGCGCAGGATAGACTTGTGGACCAGGGGCCTGGGCGGGGAATTTTCCAGGGAACTCTCTAAAGGCCAGGTGCCCTCTGTCGCCCTGGGAGTGCCCACGCCATCCCTTAACCCTGCAGGACACTATCATCCAGCAATAAGCAGCCCTCTGCCTCCACGGGGCTCAAACACCTGGGCCCGTTGTGCGAGCACCTGGCGTTCGTGCAGGCAAACCCGCAGACCCCTCTGGCCCGAACCCACCACTGCGAAGATCCCACTTTTCTTCCATCCGTAAAGGGGTCCTCCTTGAGGAGTGGAGGAACATGGGGAGGCCCCCAGGAGATGGCTTTTCTCCAAGGCGCGGCTGGCTCCTTTCGGGCCTATACGTGGGCCGCGCGTGCGCACTCAGGCTCCCCACAACAGGCCTCCCTCGGGTCACGGGACCCACCCTTGAGGTGTCTCCTGACCCACCCTTGAGGGGTCACGTGACCCACACCTGGGGGGTCTCGTGACACACCCCTGAGGTGTCTCGTGACCCACCCCTGGGGGGTCTCGTGACCCACCCCTGAGGGGTCACGTGACCCACACTTGCGGGGTCACGTGACCCACCCCTGGGGGGTCTCGTGACGCACCCCTGAGGGGTCACGTGACCCACCCCTGAGGGGTCTCGTGACCCACCCCTGAGGGGTCACGTGACCCACCCTTGAGGGGTTTCGTGACCCACCCTTTTGGGGTCACGTGACCCACCCTTGCGGGGTCTCGTGACCCACCCTTGGGAGGTCACCTGTCCCACCCTGGAGGGGTCAGGTGACCTGTCCTTGAGAGGTCACAGCAGTTTCACAGGGTCCCTGCGCACCTGTCCATGGAAACAGAAGCCCTCCCTGCCACTCAGAGGACCGCGCTATTTCCCCTAGGCCACACGGCCCAGCAACACTCTCAGCCCCGCACAGACAGTGTGCTAAGGACAGACTTGGATACCGGGGGCCTGGGCGGGGGATTTTCCATGGAACTCTCTAAGGGCCCGGTGCCCTGTGTCGCCCGGGAGTGCCCATGCCCTTCCTTGACCCCGCAGGACACTTGCATCCAGCAATAAGCAGCCGTCTGCCTCCACGGGGCTCAAACACCTGGGCCCGGTGTGCGGGCACCTGGCGTACGTGGAGGCAAACCCCCTGACCCTTCTGTCCCGAACCCACCACTGCGAAGATCCCCCTTTTCTTCCATCCGTAAAGGGGCCCTCCCTGGGGAGTGGAGGAACATGGGGAGGCCCCCAGGAGATGGCTTTTCTCCGAGCCGCGGCTGGCTCGTTTCGGGCCTATACGTGGGCCGCGCATGCGCACTCAGGCTCCCAAGCACACGCCTTCCTCGGCTCACCTGACCCACCCTTTAGAGGTCACAGCAGTTCCACAGGGTCCCTGGGCACCTGTCCGTGGACACAGGAGCCCTCCCTGCCACCTAAAGGACCACGCGATTTCCGCTGGGGAACACTCCCCAGAAGCACTCCCAGCCTCGCACAGACACTGTGCGCAGGATAGACTTGTGGACCAGGGGCCTGGGCGGGGAATTTTCCAGGGAACTCTCTAAAGGCCAGGTGCCCTCTGTCGCCCTGGGAGTGCCCACGCCATCCCTTAACCCTGCAGGACACTATCATCCAGCAATAAGCAGCCCTCTGCCTCCACGGGGCTCAAACACCTGGGCCCGTTGTGCGAGCACCTGGCGTTCGTGCAGGCAAACCCGCAGACCCCTCTGGCCCGAACCCACCACTGCGAAGATCCCACTTTTCTTCCATCCGAAAAGGGGTCCTCCTTGAGGAGTGGAGGAACATGGGGAGGCCCCCAGGAGATGGCTTTTATCCAAGCCGCGGCTGGCTCCTTTCGGGCCTATACGTGGGCCGCCCGTGCGCACTCAGGCTCCCCACAACAGGCCTCCCTCGGGTCACGGGACCCACCCTTGAGGTGTCTCCTGACCCACCCTTGAGGGGTCACGTGACCCACACCTGGGGGGTCTCGTGACACACCACTGAGGGGTCACGTGACCCACCCCTGGGGGGGGTCTCGTGACCCACCCCTGAGGGGTCACGTGACCCACCCTTGAGGGGTCACGTGACCCACACCTGGGGGGTCTCGTGACGCACCCCTGAGGTGTCTCGTGACCCACCCCTGGGGGGTCTCGTGACCCACCCCTGAGGGGTCACGTGACCCACACCTGCGGGGTCACGTGACCCACCCCTGAGGGGTCACGTGACCCACACCTGCGGGGTCTCGTGACCTACCCTTGGAAGGTCACCTGTCCCACCCTGGAGGGGTCAGGTGACCCGCCCTTGAGAGGTCACAGCAGTTTCACAGGGTCCCTGCGCACCTGTCCATGGAAACAGAAGCCCTCCCTGCCACTCAGAGGACCGCGCTATTTCCCCTAGGCCTCACTGCCCAGCAGCACTCTCAGCCCCGCACAGACAGTGTGCTAAGGACAGACTTGGATATCTGGGGCCTGGGCGGGGGATTTTCCATGGAACTCTCTAAGGGCCCGGAGCCTTGTGTCGCCCGGGAGTGCCCATGCCCTTCCTTGACCCCGCAGGACACTTGCATCCAGCAATAAGCAGCCGTCTGCCTCCACGGGGCTCAAACACCTGGGCCCGATGTGCGGGCACCTGGCGTACGTGGAGGCAAACCCCCTGACCCTTCTGTCCCGAACCCACCACTGCGAAGATCCCCCTTTTCTTCCATCCGTAAAGGGGCCCTCCCTGGGGAGTGGAGGAACATGGGGAGGCCCCCAGGAGATGGCTTTTCTCCGAGCCGCGGCTGGCTCGTTTCGGGCCTATACGTGGGCCGCGCATGCGCACTCAGGCTCCCAAGCACACGCCTTCCTCGGCTCACCTGACCCACCCTTTAGAGGTCACAGCAGTTCCACAGGGTCCCTGGGCACCTGTCCGTGGACACAGGAGCACTCCCTGCCACCTAAAGGACCACGCGATTTCCGCTGGGGAACACTCCCCAGAAGCACTCCCAGCCTCGCACAGACACTGTGCGCAGGATAGACTTGTGGACCAGGGGCCTGGGCGGGGAATTTTCCAGGGAACTCTCTAAAGGCCAGGTGCCCTCTGTCACCCTGGGAGTGCCCACGCCATCCCTTAACCCTGCAGGACACTATCATCCAGCAATAAGCAGCCCTCTGCCTCCACGGGGCTCAAACACCTGGGCCCGTTGTGCGAGCACCTGGCGTTCGTGCAGGCAAACCCGCAGACCCCTCTGGCCCGAACCCACCACTGCGAAGATCCCACTTTTCTTCCATCCGTAAAGGGGTCCTCCTTGAGGAGTGGAGGAACATGGGGAGGCCCCCAGGAGATGGCTTTTCTCCAAGGCGCGGCTGGCTCCTTTCGGGCCTATACGTGGGCCGCGCGTGCGCACTCAGGCTCCCCACAACAGGCCTCCCTCGGGTCACGGGACCCACCCTTGAGGTGTCTCCTGACCCACCCTTGAGGGGTCACGTGACCCACCCCTGAGGGGTCTCGTGACCCACCCCTGAGGGGTCACGTGACCCACCCTTGAGGGGTTTCGTGACCCACCCTTTTGGGGTCACGTGACCCACCCTTGCGGGGTCTCGTGACCCACCCTTGGGAGGTCACCTGTCCCACCCTGGAGGGGTCAGGTGACCCGCCCTTGAGAGGTCACAGCAGTTTCACAGGGTCCCTGCGCACCTGTCCATGGAAACAGAAGCCCTCCCTGCCACTCAGAGGACCGCGCTATTTCCCCTAGGCCACACGGCCCAGCAACACTCTCAGCCCCGCACAGACAGTGTGCTAAGGACAGACTTGGATACCGGGGGCCGGGGCGGGGGATTTTCCATGGAACTCTCTAAGGGCCCGGTGCCCTGTGTCGCCCGGGAGTGCCCATGCCCTTCCTTGACCCCGCAGGACACTTGCATCCAGCAATAAGCAGCCGTCTGCCTCCACGGGGCTCAAACACCTGGGCCCGGTGTGCGGGCACCTGGCGTACGTGGAGGCAAACCCCCTGACCCTTCTGTCCCGAACCCACCACTGCGAAGATCCCCCTTTTCTTCCATCCGTAAAGGGGCCCTCCCTGGGGAGTGGAGGAACATGGGGAGGCCCCCAGGAGATGGCTTTTCTCCAAGCCGCGGCTGGCTCCTTTCGGGCCTATACGTGGGCCGCGCGTGCGCACTCAGGCTCCCCACAACAGGCCTCCCTCGGGTCACGGGACCCACCCTTGAGGTGTCTCCTGACCCACCCTTGAGGGGTCACGTGACCCACACCTGGGGGGTCTCGTGACACACCCCTGAGGTGTCTCGTGACCCACCCCTGGGGGGTCTCGTGACCCACCCCTGAGGGGTCCCGTGACCCACACCTGCGGGGTCACGTGACCCACCCCTGGGGGGTCTCGTGACGCACCCCTGAGGGGTCACGTGACCCACCCCTGAGGGGTCTCGTGACCCACCCCTGAGGGGTCACGTGACCCACCCTTGAGGGGTTTCGTGACCCACCCTTTTGGGGTCACGTGACCCACCCTTGCGGGGTCTCGTGACCCACCCTTGGGAGGTCACCTGTCCCACCCTGGAGGGGTCAGGTGACCCGTCCTTGAGAGGTCACAGCAGTTTCACAGGGTCCCTGCGCACCTGTCCATGGAAACAGAAGCCCTCCCTGCCACTCAGAGGACCGCGCTATTTCCCCTAGGCCACACTGCCCAGCAACACTCTCAGCCCCGCACAGACAGTGTGCTAAGGACAGACTTGGATACCGGGGGCCTGGGCGGGGGATTTTCCATGGAACTCTCTAAGGGCCCGGTGCCCTGTGTCGCCCGGGAGTGCCCATGCCCTTCCTTGACCCCGCAGGACACTTGCATCCAGCAATAAGCAGCCGTCTGCCTCCACGGGGCTCAAACACCTGGGCCCGGTGTGCGGGCACCTGGCGTACGTGAGGGCAAACCCCCTGACCCTTCTGTCCCGAACCCACCACTGCGAAGATCCCCCTTTTCTTCCATCCGTAAAGGGGCCCTCCCTGGGGAGTGGAGGAACATGGGGAGGCCCCCAGGAGATGGCTTTTCTCCGAGCCGCGGCTGGCTCGTTTCGGGCCTATACGTGGGCCGCGCATGCGCACTCAGGCTCCCAAGCACACGCCTTCCTCGGCTCACCTGACCCACCCTTTAGAGGTCACAGCAGTTCCACAGGGTCCCTGGGCACCTGTCCGTGGACACAGGAGCACTCCCTGCCACCTAAAGGACCACGCGATTTCCGCTGGGGAACACTCCCCAGAAGCACTCCCAGCCTCGCACAGACACTGTGCGCAGGATAGACTTGTGGACCAGGGGCCTGGGCGGGGAATTTTCCAGGGAACTCTCTAAAGGCCAGGTGCCCTCTGTCGCCCTGGGAGTGCCCACGCCATCCCTTAACCCTGCAGGACACTATCATCCAGCAATAAGCAGCCCTCTGCCTCCACGGGGCTCAAACACCTGGGCCCGTTGTGCGAGCACCTGGCGTTCGTGCAGGCAAACCCGCAGACCCCTCTGGCCCGAACCCACCACTGCGAAGATCCCACTTTTCTTCCATCCGTAAAGGGGTCCTCCTTGAGGAGTGGAGGAACATGGGGAGGCCCCCAGGAGATGGCTTTTCTCCAAGGCGCGGCTGGCTCCTTTCGGGCCTATACGTGGGCCGCGCGTGCGCACTCAGGCTCCCCACAACAGGCCTCCCTCGGGTCACGGGACCCACCCTTGAGGTGTCTCCTGACCCACCCTTGAGGGGTCACGTGACCCACCCCTGAGGGGTCTCGTGACCCACCCCTGAGGGGTCACGTGACCCACCCTTGAGGGGTTTGGTGACCCACCCTTTTGGGGTCACGTGACCCACCCTTGCGGGGTCTCGTGACCCACCCTTGGGAGGTCACCTGTCCCACCCTGGAGGGGTCAGGTGACCCGCCCTTGAGAGGTCACAGCAGTTTCACAGGGTCCCTGCGCACCTGTCCATGGAAACAGAAGCCCTCCCTGCCACTCAGAGGACCGCGCTATTTCCCCTAGGCCACACGGCCCAGCAACACTCTCAGCCCCGCACAGACAGTGTGCTAAGGACAGACTTGGATACCGGGGGCCGGGGCGGGGGATTTTCCATGGAACTCTCTAAGGGCCCGGTGCCCTGTGTCGCCCGGGAGTGCCCATGCCCTTCCTTGACCCCGCAGGACACTTGCATCCAGCAATAAGCAGCCGTCTGCCTCCACGGGGCTCAAACACCTGGGCCCGGTGTGCGGGCACCTGGCGTACGTGGAGGCAAACCCCCTGACCCTTCTGTCCCGAACCCACCACTGCGAAGATCCCCCTTTTCTTCCATCCGTAAAGGGGCCCTCCCTGGGGAGTGGAGGAACATGGGGAGGCCCCCAGGAGATGGCTTTTCTCCAAGCCGCGGCTGGCTCCTTTCGGGCCTATACGTGGGCCGCGCGTGCGCACTCAGGCTCCCCACAACAGGCCTCCCTCGGGTCACGGGACCCACCCTTGAGGTGTCTCCTGACCCACCCTTGAGGGGTCACGTGACCCACACCTGGGGGGTCTCGTGACACACCCCTGAGGTGTCTCGTGACCCACCCCTGGGGGGTCTCGTGACCCACCCCTGAGGGGTCACGTGACCCACACCTGCGGGGTCACGTGACCCACACCTGGGGGTCTCGTGACGCACCCCTGAGGGGTCACGTGACCCACCCCTGAGGGGTCTCGTGACCCACCCCTGAGGGGTCACGTGACCCACCCTTGAGGGGTTTCGTGACCCACCCTTTTGGGGTCACGTGACCCACCCTTGCGGGGTCTCGTGACCCACCCTTGGGAGGTCACCTGTCCCACCCTGGAGGGGTCAGGTGACCCGCCCTTGAGAGGTCACAGCAGTTTCACAGGGTCCCTGCGCACCTGTCCATGGAAACAGAAGCCCTCCCTGCCACTCAGAGGACCGCGCTATTTCCCCTAGGCCACACGGCCCAGCAACACTCTCAGCCCCGCACAGACAGTGTGCTAAGGACAGACTTGGATACCGGGGGCCGGGGCGGGGGATTTTCCATGGAACTCTCTAAGGGCCCGGTGCCCTGTGTCGCCCGGGAGTGCCCATGCCCTTCCTTGACCCCGCAGGACACTTGCATCCAGCAATAAGCAGCCGTCTGCCTCCACGGGGCTCAAACACCTGGGCCCGGTGTGCGGGCACCTGGCGTACGTGGAGGCAAACCCCCTGACCCTTCTGTCCCGAACCCACCACTGCGAAGATCCCCCTTTTCTTCCATCCGTAAAGGGGCCCTCCCTGGGGAGTGGAGGAACATGGGGAGGCCCCCAGGAGATGGCTTTTCTCCAAGCCGCGGCTGGCTCCTTTCGGGCCTATACGTGGGCCGCGCGTGCGCACTCAGGCTCCCCACAACAGGCCTCCCTCGGGTCACGGGACCCACCCTTGAGGTGTCTCCTGACCCACCCTTGAGGGGTCAC
Source organism: Desmodus rotundus (assembly GCF_022682495.2). NCBI lineage: Eukaryota > Metazoa > Chordata > Mammalia > Chiroptera > Phyllostomidae > Desmodus > Desmodus rotundus. The sequence continues at coordinate 169,873 of NW_026527324.1, forward strand.
GTGACCCACACCTGGGGGGTCTCGTGACACACCCCTGAGGTGTCTCGTGACCCACCCCTGGGGGGTCTCGTGACCCACCCCTGAGGGGTCACGTGACCCACACCTGCGGGGTCACGTGACCCACCCCTGGGGGGTCTCGTGACGCACCCCTGAGGGGTCACGTGACCCACCCCTGAGGGGTCTCGTGACCCACCCCTGAGGGGTCACGTGACCCACCCTTGAGGGGTTTCGTGACCCACCCTTTTGGGGTCACGTGACCCACCCTTGCGGGGTCTCGTGACCCACCCTTGGGAGGTCACCTGTCCCACCCTGGAGGGGTCAGGTGACCCGTCCTTGAGAGGTCACAGCAGTTTCACAGGGTCCCTGCGCACCTGTCCATGGAAACAGAAGCCCTCCCTGCCACTCAGAGGACCGCGCTATTTCCCCTAGGCCACACTGCCCAGCAACACTCTCAGCCCCGCACAGACAGTGTGCTAAGGACAGACTTGGATATCTGGGGCCTGGGCGGGGGATTTTCCATGGAACTCTCTAAGGGCCCGGTGCCCTGTGTCGCCCGGGAGTGCCCATGACCTTCCTTGACCCCGCAGGACACTTGCATCCAGCAATAAGCAGCCGTCTGCCTCCACGGGGCTCAAACACCTGGGCCCGGTGTGCGGGCACCTGGCGTACGTGGAGGCAAACCCCCTGACCCTTCTGTCCCGAACCCACCACTGCGAAGATCCCCCTTTTCTTCCATCCGTAAAGGGGCCCTCCCTGGGGAGTGGAGGAACATGGGGAGGCCCCCAGGAGATGGCTTTTCTCCGAGCCGCGGCTGGCTCGTTTCGGGCCTATACGTGGGCCGCGCATGCGCACTCAGGCTCCCAAGCACACGCCTTCCTCGGCTCACCTGACCCACCCTTTAGAGGTCACAGCAGTTCCACAGGGTCCCTGGGCACCTGTCCGTGGACACAGGAGCACTCCCTGCCACCTAAAGGACCACGCGATTTCCGCTGGGGAACACTCCCCAGAAGCACTCCCAGCCTCGCACAGACACTGTGCGCAGGATAGACTTGTGGACCAGGGGCCTGGGCGGGGAATTTTCCAGGGAACTCTCTAAAGGCCAGGTGCCCTCTGTCGCCCTGGGAGTGCCCACGCCATCCCTTAACCCTGCAGGACACTATCATCCAGCAATAAGCAGCCCTCTGCCTCCACGGGGCTCAAACACCTGGGCCCGTTGTGCGAGCACCTGGCGTTCGTGCAGGCAAACCCGCAGACCCCTCTGGCCCGAACCCACCACTGCGAAGATCCCACTTTTCTTCCATCCGTAAAGGGGTCCTCCTTGAGGAGTGGAGGAACATGGGGAGGCCCCCAGGAGATGGCTTTTCTCCAAGGCGCGGCTGGCTCCTTTCGGGCCTATACGTGGGCCGCGCGTGCGCACTCAGGCTCCCCACAACAGGCCTCCCTCGGGTCACGGGACCCACCCTTGAGGTGTCTCCTGACCCACCCTTGAGGGGTCACGTGACCCACCCCTGAGGGGTCTCGTGACCCACCCCTGAGGGGTCACGTGACCCACCCTTGAGGGGTTTCGTGACCCACCCTTGGGAGGTCACCTGTCCCACCCTGGAGGGGTCAGGTGACCCGCCCTTGAGAGGTCACAGCAGTTTCACAGGGTCCCTGCGCACCTGTCCATGGAAACAGAAGCCCTCCCTGCCACTCAGAGGACCGCGCTATTTCCCCTAGGCCACACGGCCCAGCAACACTCTCAGCCCCGCACAGACAGTGTGCTAAGGACAGACTTGGATACCGGGGGCCGGGGCGGGGGATTTTCCATGGAACTCTCTAAGGGCCCGGTGCCCTGTGTCGCCCGGGAGTGCCCATGCCCTTCCTTGACCCCGCAGGACACTTGCATCCAGCAATAAGCAGCCGTCTGCCTCCACGGGGCTCAAACACCTGGGCCCGGTGTGCGGGCACCTGGCGTACGTGGAGGCAAACCCCCTGACCCTTCTGTCCCGAACCCACCACTGCGAAGATCCCCCTTTTCTTCCATCCGTAAAGGGGCCCTCCCTGGGGAGTGGAGGAACATGGGGAGGCCCCCAGGAGATGGCTTTTCTCCAAGCCGCGGCTGGCTCCTTTCGGGCCTATACGTGGGCCGCGCGTGCGCACTCAGGCTCCCCACAACAGGCCTCCCTCGGGTCACGGGACCCACCCTTGAGGTGTCTCCTGACCCACCCTTGAGGGGTCACGTGACCCACACCTGGGGGGTCTCGTGACACACCCCTGAGGTGTCTCGTGACCCACCCCTGGGGGGTCTCGTGACCCACCCCTGAGGGGTCACGTGACCCACACCTGCGGGGTCACGTGACCCACCCCTGGGGGGTCTCGTGACGCACCCCTGAGGGGTCACGTGACCCACCCCTGAGGGGTCACGTGACCCACACTTGAGGGGTTTCGTGACCCACCCTTTTGGGGTCACGTGACCCACCCTTGCGGGGTCTCGTGACCCACCCTTGGGAGGTCACCTGTCCCACCCTGGAGGGGTCAGGTGACCCGTCCTTGAGAGGTCACAGCAGTTTCACAGGGTCCCTGCGCACCTGTCCATGGAAACAGAAGCCCTCCCTGCCACTCAGAGGACCGCGCTATTTCCCCTAGGCCACACTGCCCAGCAACACTCTCAGCCCCGCACAGACAGTGTGCTAAGGACAGACTTGGATACCGGGGGCCTGGGCGGGGGATTTTCCATGGAACTCTCTAAGGGCCCGGTGCCCTGTGTCGCCCGGGAGTGCCCATGCCCTTCCTTGACCCCGCAGGACACTTGCATCCAGCAATAAGCAGCCGTCTGCCTCCACGGGGCTCAAACACCTGGGCCCGGTGTGCGGGCACCTGGCGTACGTGGAGGCAAACCCCCTGACCCTTCTGTCCCGAACCCACCACTGCGAAGATCCCCCTTTTCTTCCATCCGTAAAGGGGCCCTCCCTGGGGAGTGGAGGAACATGGGGAGGCCCCCAGGAGATGGCTTTTCTCCGAGCCGCGGCTGGCTCGTTTCGGGCCTATACGTGGGCCGCGCATGCGCACTCAGGCTCCCAAGCACACGCCTTCCTCGGCTCACCTGACCCACCCTTTAGAGGTCACAGCAGTTCCACAGGGTCCCTGGGCACCTGTCCGTGGACACAGGAGCCCTCCCTGCCACCTAAAGGACCACGCGATTTCCGCTGGGGAACACTCCCCAGAAGCACTCCCAGCCTCGCACAGACACTGTGCGCAGGATAGACTTGTGGACCAGGGGCCTGGGCGGGGAATTTTCCAGGGAACTCTCTAAAGGCCAGGTGCCCTCTGTCGCCCTGGGAGTGCCCACGCCATCCCTTAACCCTGCAGGACACTATCATCCAGCAATAAGCAGCCCTCTGCCTCCACGGGGCTCAAACACCTGGGCCCGTTGTGCGAGCACCTGGCGTTCGTGCAGGCAAACCCGCAGACCCCTCTGGCCCGAACCCACCACTGCGAAGATCCCACTTTTCTTCCATCCGAAAAGGGGTCCTCCTTGAGGAGTGGAGGAACATGGGGAGGCCCCCAGGAGATGGCTTTTATCCAAGCCGCGGCTGGCTCCTTTCGGGCCTATACGTGGGCCGCCCGTGCGCACTCAGGCTCCCCACAACAGGCCTCCCTCGGGTCACGGGACCCACCCTTGAGGTGTCTCCTGACCCACCCTTGAGGGGTCACGTGACCCACACCTGGGGGGTCTCGTGACACACCACTGAGGGGTCACGTGACCCACCCCTGGGGGGGGTCTCGTGACCCACCCCTGAGGGGTCACGTGACCCACCCTTGAGGGGTCACGTGACCCACACCTGGGGGGTCTCGTGACGCACCCCTGAGGTGTCTCGTGACCCACCCCTGGGGGGTCTCGTGACCCACCCCTGAGGGGTCACGTGACCCACACCTGCGGGGTCACGTGACCCACCCCTGAGGGGTCACGTGACCCACACCTGCGGGGTCTCGTGACCTACCCTTGGAAGGTCACCTGTCCCACCCTGGAGGGGTCAGGTGACCCGCCCTTGAGAGGTCACAGCAGTTTCACAGGGTCCCTGCGCACCTGTCCATGGAAACAGAAGCCCTCCCTGCCACTCAGAGGACCGCGCTATTTCCCCTAGGCCTCACTGCCCAGCAGCACTCTCAGCCCCGCACAGACAGTGTGCTAAGGACAGACTTGGATATCTGGGGCCTGGGCGGGGGATTTTCCATGGAACTCTCTAAGGGCCCGGAGCCTTGTGTCGCCCGGGAGTGCCCATGCCCTTCCTTGACCCCGCAGGACACTTGCATCCAGCAATAAGCAGCCGTCTGCCTCCACGGGGCTCAAACACCTGGGCCCGATGTGCGGGCACCTGGCGTACGTGGAGGCAAACCCCCTGACCCTTCTGTCCCGAACCCACCACTGCGAAGATCCCCCTTTTCTTCCATCCGTAAAGGGGCCCTCCCTGGGGAGTGGAGGAACATGGGGAGGCCCCCAGGAGATGGCTTTTCTCCGAGCCGCGGCTGGCTCGTTTCGGGCCTATACGTGGGCCGCGCATGCGCACTCAGGCTCCCAAGCACACGCCTTCCTCGGCTCACCTGACCCACCCTTTAGAGGTCACAGCAGTTCCACAGGGTCCCTGGGCACCTGTCCGTGGACACAGGAGCACTCCCTGCCACCTAAAGGACCACGCGATTTCCGCTGGGGAACACTCCCCAGAAGCACTCCCAGCCTCGCACAGACACTGTGCGCAGGATAGACTTGTGGACCAGGGGCCTGGGCGGGGAATTTTCCAGGGAACTCTCTAAAGGCCAGGTGCCCTCTGTCACCCTGGGAGTGCCCACGCCATCCCTTAACCCTGCAGGACACTATCATCCAGCAATAAGCAGCCCTCTGCCTCCACGGGGCTCAAACACCTGGGCCCGTTGTGCGAGCACCTGGCGTTCGTGCAGGCAAACCCGCAGACCCCTCTGGCCCGAACCCACCACTGCGAAGATCCCACTTTTCTTCCATCCGTAAAGGGGTCCTCCTTGAGGAGTGGAGGAACATGGGGAGGCCCCCAGGAGATGGCTTTTCTCCAAGGCGCGGCTGGCTCCTTTCGGGCCTATACGTGGGCCGCGCGTGCGCACTCAGGCTCCCCACAACAGGCCTCCCTCGGGTCACGGGACCCACCCTTGAGGTGTCTCCTGACCCACCCTTGAGGGGTCACGTGACCCACCCCTGAGGGGTCTCGTGACCCACCCCTGAGGGGTCACGTGACCCACCCTTGAGGGGTTTCGTGACCCACCCTTTTGGGGTCACGTGACCCACCCTTGCGGGGTCTCGTGACCCACCCTTGGGAGGTCACCTGTCCCACCCTGGAGGGGTCAGGTGACCCGCCCTTGAGAGGTCACAGCAGTTTCACAGGGTCCCTGCGCACCTGTCCATGGAAACAGAAGCCCTCCCTGCCACTCAGAGGACCGCGCTATTTCCCCTAGGCCACACGGCCCAGCAACACTCTCAGCCCCGCACAGACAGTGTGCTAAGGACAGACTTGGATACCGGGGGCCGGGGCGGGGGATTTTCCATGGAACTCTCTAAGGGCCCGGTGCCCTGTGTCGCCCGGGAGTGCCCATGCCCTTCCTTGACCCCGCAGGACACTTGCATCCAGCAATAAGCAGCCGTCTGCCTCCACGGGGCTCAAACACCTGGGCCCGGTGTGCGGGCACCTGGCGTACGTGGAGGCAAACCCCCTGACCCTTCTGTCCCGAACCCACCACTGCGAAGATCCCCCTTTTCTTCCATCCGTAAAGGGGCCCTCCCTGGGGAGTGGAGGAACATGGGGAGGCCCCCAGGAGATGGCTTTTCTCCAAGCCGCGGCTGGCTCCTTTCGGGCCTATACGTGGGCCGCGCGTGCGCACTCAGGCTCCCCACAACAGGCCTCCCTCGGGTCACGGGACCCACCCTTGAGGTGTCTCCTGACCCACCCTTGAGGGGTCACGTGACCCACACCTGGGGGGTCTCGTGACACACCCCTGAGGTGTCTCGTGACCCACCCCTGGGGGGTCTCGTGACCCACCCCTGAGGGGTCACGTGACCCACACCTGCGGGGTCACGTGACCCACCCCTGGGGGGTCTCGTGACGCACCCCTGAGGGGTCACGTGACCCACCCCTGAGGGGTCTCGTGACCCACCCCTGAGGGGTCACGTGACCCACCCTTGAGGGGTTTCGTGACCCACCCTTTTGGGGTCACGTGACCCACCCTTGCGGGGTCTCGTGACCCACCCTTGGGAGGTCACCTGTCCCACCCTGGAGGGGTCAGGTGACCCGTCCTTGAGAGGTCACAGCAGTTTCACAGGGTCCCTGCGCACCTGTCCATGGAAACAGAAGCCCTCCCTGCCACTCAGAGGACCGCGCTATTTCCCCTAGGCCACACTGCCCAGCAACACTCTCAGCCCCGCACAGACAGTGTGCTAAGGACAGACTTGGATACCGGGGGCCTGGGCGGGGGATTTTCCATGGAACTCTCTAAGGGCCCGGTGCCCTGTGTCGCCCGGGAGTGCCCATGCCCTTCCTTGACCCCGCAGGACACTTGCATCCAGCAATAAGCAGCCGTCTGCCTCCACGGGGCTCAAACCCCTGGGCCCGGTGTGCGGGCACCTGGCGTACGTGAGGGCAAACCCCCTGACCCTTCTGTCCCGAACCCACCACTGCGAAGATCCCCCTTTTCTTCCATCCGTAAAGGGGCCCTCCCTGGGGAGTGGAGGAACATGGGGAGGCCCCCAGGAGATGGCTTTTCTCCGAGCCGCGGCTGGCTCGTTTCGGGCCTATACGTGGGCCGCGCATGCGCACTCAGGCTCCCAAGCACACGCCTTCCTCGGCTCACCTGACCCACCCTTTAGAGGTCACAGCAGTTCCACAGGGTCCCTGGGCACCTGTCCGTGGACACAGGAGCACTCCCTGCCACCTAAAGGACCACGCGATTTCCGCTGGGGAACACTCCCCAGAAGCACTCCCAGCCTCGCACAGACACTGTGCGCAGGATAGACTTGTGGACCAGGGGCCTGGGCGGGGAATTTTCCAGGGAACTCTCTAAAGGCCAGGTGCCCTCTGTCGCCCTGGGAGTGCCCACGCCATCCCTTAACCCTGCAGGACACTATCATCCAGCAATAAGCAGCCCTCTGCCTCCACGGGGCTCAAACACCTGGGCCCGTTGTGCGAGCACCTGGCGTTCGTGCAGGCAAACCCGCAGACCCCTCTGGCCCGAACCCACCACTGCGAAGATCCCACTTTTCTTCCATCCGTAAAGGGGTCCTCCTTGAGGAGTGGAGGAACATGGGGAGGCCCCCAGGAGATGGCTTTTCTCCAAGGCGCGGCTGGCTCCTTTCGGGCCTATACGTGGGCCGCGCGTGCGCACTCAGGCTCCCCACAACAGGCCTCCCTCGGGTCACGGGACCCACCCTTGAGGTGTCTCCTGACCCACCCTTGAGGGGTCACGTGACCCACCCCTGAGGGGTCTCGTGACCCACCCCTGAGGGGTCACGTGACCCACCCTTGAGGGGTTTGGTGACCCACCCTTTTGGGGTCACGTGACCCACCCTTGCGGGGTCTCGTGACCCACCCTTGGGAGGTCACCTGTCCCACCCTGGAGGGGTCAGGTGACCCGCCCTTGAGAGGTCACAGCAGTTTCACAGGGTCCCTGCGCACCTGTCCATGGAAACAGAAGCCCTCCCTGCCACTCAGAGGACCGCGCTATTTCCCCTAGGCCACACGGCCCAGCAACACTCTCAGCCCCGCACAGACAGTGTGCTAAGGACAGACTTGGATACCGGGGGCCGGGGCGGGGGATTTTCCATGGAACTCTCTAAGGGCCCGGTGCCCTGTGTCGCCCGGGAGTGCCCATGCCCTTCCTTGACCCCGCAGGACACTTGCATCCAGCAATAAGCAGCCGTCTGCCTCCACGGGGCTCAAACACCTGGGCCCGGTGTGCGGGCACCTGGCGTACGTGGAGGCAAACCCCCTGACCCTTCTGTCCCGAACCCACCACTGCGAAGATCCCCCTTTTCTTCCATCCGTAAAGGGGCCCTCCCTGGGGAGTGGAGGAACATGGGGAGGCCCCCAGGAGATGGCTTTTCTCCAAGCCGCGGCTGGCTCCTTTCGGGCCTATACGTGGGCCGCGCGTGCGCACTCAGGCTCCCCACAACAGGCCTCCCTCGGGTCACGGGACCCACCCTTGAGGTGTCTCCTGACCCACCCTTGAGGGGTCACGTGACCCACACCTGGGGGGTCTCGTGACACACCCCTGAGGTGTCTCGTGACCCACCCCTGGGGGGTCTCGTGACCCACCCCTGAGGGGTCACGTGACCCACACCTGCGGGGTCACGTGACCCACCCCTGGGGGTCTCGTGACGCACCCCTGAGGGGTCACGTGACCCACCCCTGAGGGGTCTCGTGACCCACCCCTGAGGGGTCACGTGACCCACCCTTGAGGGGTTTCGTGACCCACCCTTTTGGGGTCACGTGACCCACCCTTGCGGGGTCTCGTGACCCACCCTTGGGAGGTCACCTGTCCCACCCTGGAGGGGTCAGGTGACCCGCCCTTGAGAGGTCACAGCAGTTTCACAGGGTCCCTGCGCACCTGTCCATGGAAACAGAAGCCCTCCCTGCCACTCAGAGGACCGCGCTATTTCCCCTAGGCCACACGGCCCAGCAACACTCTCAGCCCCGCACAGACAGTGTGCTAAGGACAGACTTGGATACCGGGGGCCGGGGCGGGGGATTTTCCATGGAACTCTCTAAGGGCCCGGTGCCCTGTGTCGCCCGGGAGTGCCCATGCCCTTCCTTGACCCCGCAGGACACTTGCATCCAGCAATAAGCAGCCGTCTGCCTCCACGGGGCTCAAACACCTGGGCCCGGTGTGCGGGCACCTGGCGTACGTGGAGGCAAACCCCCTGACCCTTCTGTCCCGAACCCACCACTGCGAAGATCCCCCTTTTCTTCCATCCGTAAAGGGGCCCTCCCTGGGGAGTGGAGGAACATGGGGAGGCCCCCAGGAGATGGCTTTTCTCCAAGCCGCGGCTGGCTCCTTTCGGGCCTATACGTGGGCCGCGCGTGCGCACTCAGGCTCCCCACAACAGGCCTCCCTCGGGTCACGGGACCCACCCTTGAGGTGTCTCCTGACCCACCCTTGAGGGGTCACGTGACCCACACCTGGGGGGTCTCGTGACACACCCCTGAGGTGTCTCGTGACCCACCCCTGGGGGGTCTCGTGACCCACCCCTGAGGGGTCACGTGACCCACACCTGCGGGGTCACGTGACCCACCCCTGGGGGGTCTCGTGACGCACCCCTGAGGGGTCACGTGACCCACCCCTGAGGGGTCTCGTGACCCACCCCTGAGGGGTCACGTGACCCACCCTTGAGGGGTTTCGTGACCCACCCTTTTGGGGTCACGTGACCCACCCTTGCGGGGTCTCGTGACCCACCCTTGGGAGGTCACCTGTCCCACCCTGGAGGGGTCAGGTGACCCGTCCTTGAGAGGTCACAGCAGTTTCACAGGGTCCCTGCGCACCTGTCCATGGAAACAGAAGCCCTCCCTGCCACTCAGAGGACCGCGCTATTTCCCCTAGGCCACACTGCCCAGCAACACTCTCAGCCCCGCACAGACAGTGTGCTAAGGACAGACTTGGATATCTGGGGCCTGGGCGGGGGATTTTCCATGGAACTCTCTAAGGGCCCGGTGCCCTGTGTCGCCCGGGAGTGCCCATGACCTTCCTTGACCCCGCAGGACACTTGCATCCAGCAATAAGCAGCCGTCTGCCTCCACGGGGCTCAAACACCTGGGCCCGGTGTGCGGGCACCTGGCGTACGTGGAGGCAAACCCCCTGACCCTTCTGTCCCGAACCCACCACTGCGAAGATCCCCCTTTTCTTCCATCCGTAAAGGGGCCCTCCCTGGGGAGTGGAGGAACATGGGGAGGCCCCCAGGAGATGGCTTTTCTCCGAGCCGCGGCTGGCTCGTTTCGGGCCTATACGTGGGCCGCGCATGCGCACTCAGGCTCCCAAGCACACGCCTTCCTCGGCTCACCTGACCCACCCTTTAGAGGTCACAGCAGTTCCACAGGGTCCCTGGGCACCTGTCCGTGGACACAGGAGCACTCCCTGCCACCTAAAGGACCACGCGATTTCCGCTGGGGAACACTCCCCAGAAGCACTCCCAGCCTCGCACAGACACTGTGCGCAGGATAGACTTGTGGACCAGGGGCCTGGGCGGGGAATTTTCCAGGGAACTCTCTAAAGGCCAGGTGCCCTCTGTCGCCCTGGGAGTGCCCACGCCATCCCTTAACCCTGCAGGACACTATCATCCAGCAATAAGCAGCCCTCTGCCTCCACGGGGCTCAAACACCTGGGCCCGTTGTGCGAGCACCTGGCGTTCGTGCAGGCAAACCCGCAGACCCCTCTGGCCCGAACCCACCACTGCGAAGATCCCACTTTTCTTCCATCCGTAAAGGGGTCCTCCTTGAGGAGTGGAGGAACATGGGGAGGCCCCCAGGAGATGGCTTTTCTCCAAGGCGCGGCTGGCTCCTTTCGGGCCTATACGTGGGCCGCGCGTGCGCACTCAGGCTCCCCACAACAGGCCTCCCTCGGGTCACGGGACCCACCCTTGAGGTGTCTCCTGACCCACCCTTGAGGGGTCACGTGACCCACCCCTGAGGGGTCTCATGACCCACCCCTGAGGGGTCACGTGACCCACCCTTGAGGGGTTTCGTGACCCACCCTTTTGGGGTCACGTGACCCACCCTTGCGGGGTCTCGTGACCCACCCTTGGGAGGTCACCTGTCCCACCCTGGAGGGGTCAGGTGACCCGCCCTTGAGAGGTCACAGCAGTTTCACAGGGTCCCTGCGCACCTGTCCATGGAAACAGAAGCCCTCCCTGCCACTCAGAGGACCGCGCTATTTCCCCTAGGCCACACGGCCCAGCAACACTCTCAGCCCCGCACAGACAGTGTGCTAAGGACAGACTTGGATACCGGGGGCCGGGGCGGGGGATTTTCCATGGAACTCTCTAAGGGCCCGGTGCCCTGTGTCGCCCGGGAGTGCCCATGCCCTTCCTTGACCCCGCAGGACACTTGCATCCAGCAATAAGCAGCCGTCTGCCTCCACGGGGCTCAAACACCTGGGCCCGGTGTGCGGGCACCTGGCGTACGTGGAGGCAAACCCCCTGACCCTTCTGTCCCGAACCCACCACTGCGAAGATCCCCCTTTTCTTCCATCCGTAAAGGGGCCCTCCCTGGGGAGTGGAGGAACATGGGGAGGCCCCCAGGAGATGGCTTTTCTCCAAGCCGCGGCTGGCTCCTTTCGGGCCTATACGTGGGCCGCGCGTGCGCACTCAGGCTCCCCACAACAGGCCTCCCTCGGGTCACGGGACCCACCCTTGAGGTGTCTCCTGACCCACCCTTGAGGGGTCACGTGACCCACACCTGGGGGGTCTCGTGACACACCCCTGAGGTGTCTCGTGACCCACCCCTGGGGGGTCTCGTGACCCACCCCTGAGGGGTCACGTGACCCACACCTGCGGGGTCACGTGACCCACCCCTGGGGGGTCTCGTGACGCACCCCTGAGGGGTCACGTGACCCACCCCTGAGGGGTCACGTGACCCACACTTGAGGGGTTTCGTGACCCACCCTTTTGGGGTCACGTGACCCACCCTTGCGGGGTCTCGTGACCCACCCTTGGGAGGTCACCTGTCCCACCCTGGAGGGGTCAGGTGACCCGTCCTTGAGAGGTCACAGCAGTTTCACAGGGTCCCTGCGCACCTGTCCATGGAAACAGAAGCCCTCCCTGCCACTCAGAGGACCGCGCTATTTCCCCTAGGCCACACTGCCCAGCAACACTCTCAGCCCCGCACAGACAGTGTGCTAAGGACAGACTTGGATACCGGGGGCCTGGGCGGGGGATTTTCCATGGAACTCTCTAAGGGCCCGGTGCCCTGTGTCGCCCGGGAGTGCCCATGCCCTTCCTTGACCCCGCAGGACACTTGCATCCAGCAATAAGCAGCCGTCTGCCTCCACGGGGCTCAAACACCTGGGCCCGGTGTGCGGGCACCTGGCGTACGTGGAGGCAAACCCCCTGACCCTTCTGTCCCGAACCCACCACTGCGAAGATCCCCCTTTTCTTCCATCCGTAAAGGGGCCCTCCCTGGGGAGTGGAGGAACATGGGGAGGCCCCCAGGAGATGGCTTTTCTCCGAGCCGCGGCTGGCTCGTTTCGGGCCTATACGTGGGCCGCGCATGCGCACTCAGGCTCCCAAGCACACGCCTTCCTCGGCTCACCTGACCCACCCTTTAGAGGTCACAGCAGTTCCACAGGGTCCCTGGGCACCTGTCCGTGGACACAGGAGCCCTCCCTGCCACCTAAAGGACCACGCGATTTCCGCTGGGGAACACTCCCCAGAAGCACTCCCAGCCTCGCACAGACACTGTGCGCAGGATAGACTTGTGGACCAGGGGCCTGGGCGGGGAATTTTCCAGGGAACTCTCTAAAGGCCAGGTGCCCTCTGTCGCCCTGGGAGTGCCCACGCCATCCCTTAACCCTGCAGGACACTATCATCCAGCAATAAGCAGCCCTCTGCCTCCACGGGGCTCAAACACCTGGGCCCGTTGTGCGAGCACCTGGCGTTCGTGCAGGCAAACCCGCAGACCCCTCTGGCCCGAACCCACCACTGCGAAGATCCCACTTTTCTTCCATCCGTAAAGGGGTCCTCCTTGAGGAGTGGAGGAACATGGGGAGGCCCCCAGGAGATGGCTTTTATCCAAGCCGCGGCTGGCTCCTTTCGGGCCTATACGTGGGCCGCCCGTGCGCACTCAGGCTCCCCACAACAGGCCTCCCTCGGGTCACGGGACCCACCCTTGAGGTGTCTCCTGACCCACCCTTGAGGGGTCACGTGACCCACACCTGGGGGGTCTCGTGACACACCACTGAGGGGTCACGTGACCCACCCCTGGGGGGGTCTCGTGACCCACCCCTGAGGGGTCACGTGACCCACCCTTGAGGGGTCACGTGACCCACACCTGGGGGGTCTCGTGACGCACCCCTGAGGTGTCTCGTGACCCACCCCTGGGGGGTCTCGTGACCCACCCCTGAGGGGTCACGTGACCCACACCTGCGGGGTCACGTGACCCACCCCTGAGGGGTCACGTGACCCACACCTGCGGGGTCTCGTGACCTACCCTTGGAAGGTCACCTGTCCCACCCTGGAGGGGTCAGGTGACCCGCCCTTGAGAGGTCACAGCAGTTTCACAGGGTCCCTGCGCACCTGTCCATGGAAACAGAAGCCCTCCCTGCCACTCAGAGGACCGCGCTATTTCCCCTAGGCCTCACTGCCCAGCAGCACTCTCAGCCCCGCACAGACAGTGTGCTAAGGACAGACTTGGATATCTGGGGCCTGGGCGGGGGATTTTCCATGGAACTCTCTAAGGGCCCGGAGCCCTGTGTCGCCCGGGAGTGCCCATGCCCTTCCTTGACCCCGCAGGACACTTGCATCCAGCAATAAGCAGCCGTCTGCCTCCACGGGGCTCAAACACCTGGGCCCGGTGTGCGGGCACCTGGCGTACGTGGAGGCAAACCCCCTGACCCTTCTGTCCCGAACCCACCACTGCGAAGATCCCCCTTTTCTTCCATCCGTAAAGGGGCCCTCCCTGGGGAGTGGAGGAACATGGGGAGGCCCCCAGGAGATGGCTTTTCTCCGAGCCGCGGCTGGCTGGTTTCGGGCCTATACGTGGGCCGCGCATGCGCACTCAGGCTCCCAAGCACACGCCTTCCTCGGCTCACCTGACCCACCCTTTAGAGGTCACAGCAGTTCCACAGGGTCCCTGGGCACCTGTCCGTTGACACAGGAGCACTCCCTGCCACCTAAAGGACCACGCGATTTCCGCTGGGGAACACTCCCCAGAAGCACTCCCAGCCTCGCACAGACACTGTGCGCAGGATAGACTTGTGGACCAGGGGCCTGGGCGGGGAATTTTCCAGGGAACTCTCTAAAGGCCAGGTGCCCTCTGTCGCCCTGGGAGTGCCCACGCCATCCCTTAACCCTGCAGGACACTATCATCCAGCAATAAGCAGCCCTCTGCCTCCACGGGGCTCAAACACCTGGGCCCGTTGTGCGAGCACCTGGCGTTCGTGCAGGCAAACCCGCAGACCCCTCTGGCCCGAACCCACCACTGCGAAGATCCCACTTTTCTTCCATCCGTAAAGGGGTCCTCCTTGAGGAGTGGAGGAACATGGGGAGGCCCCCAGGAGATGGCTTTTCTCCAAGGCGCGGCTGGCTCCTTTCGGGCCTATACGTGGGCCGCGCGTGCGCACTCAGGCTCCCCACAACAGGCCTCCCTCGGGTCACGGGACCCACCCTTGAGGTGTCTCCTGACCCACCCTTGAGGGGTCACGTGACCCACACCTGGGGGGTCTCGTGACACACCCCTGAGGTGTCTCGTGACCCACCCCTGGGGGGTCTCGTGACCCACCCCTGAGGGGTCACGTGACCCACACTTGCGGGGTCACGTGACCCACCCCTGGGGGGTCTCGTGACGCACCCCTGAGGGGTCACGTGACCCACCCCTGAGGGGTCTCGTGACCCACCCCTGAGGGGTCACGTGACCCACCCTTGAGGGGTTTCGTGACCCACCCTTTTGGGGTCACGTGACCCACCCTTGCGGGGTCTCGTGACCCACCCTTGGGAGGTCACCTGTCCCACCCTGGAGGGGTCAGGTGACCTGTCCTTGAGAGGTCACAGCAGTTTCACAGGGTCCCTGCGCACCTGTCCATGGAAACAGAAGCCCTCCCTGCCACTCAGAGGACCGCGCTATTTCCCCTAGGCCACACGGCCCAGCAACACTCTCAGCCCCGCACAGACAGTGTGCTAAGGACAGACTTGGATACCGGGGGCCTGGGCGGGGGATTTTCCATGGAACTCTCTAAGGGCCCGGTGCCCTGTGTCGCCCGGGAGTGCCCATGCCCTTCCTTGACCCCGCAGGACACTTGCATCCAGCAATAAGCAGCCGTCTGCCTCCACGGGGCTCAAACACCTGGGCCCGGTGTGCGGGCACCTGGCGTACGTGGAGGCAAACCCCCTGACCCTTCTGTCCCGAACCCACCACTGCGAAGATCCCCCTTTTCTTCCATCCGTAAAGGGGCCCTCCCTGGGGAGTGGAGGAACATGGGGAGGCCCCCAGGAGATGGCTTTTCTCCGAGCCGCGGCTGGCTCGTTTCGGGCCTATACGTGGGCCGCGCATGCGCACTCAGGCTCCCAAGCACACGCCTTCCTCGGCTCACCTGACCCACCCTTTAGAGGTCACAGCAGTTCCACAGGGTCCCTGGGCACCTGTCCGTGGACACAGGAGCCCTCCCTGCCACCTAAAGGACCACGCGATTTCCGCTGGGGAACACTCCCCAGAAGCACTCCCAGCCTCGCACAGACACTGTGCGCAGGATAGACTTGTGGACCAGGGGCCTGGGCGGGGAATTTTCCAGGGAACTCTCTAAAGGCCAGGTGCCCTCTGTCGCCCTGGGAGTGCCCACGCCATCCCTTAACCCTGCAGGACACTATCATCCAGCAATAAGCAGCCCTCTGCCTCCACGGGGCTCAAACACCTGGGCCCGTTGTGCGAGCACCTGGCGTTCGTGCAGGCAAACCCGCAGACCCCTCTGGCCCGAACCCACCACTGCGAAGATCCCACTTTTCTTCCATCCGAAAAGGGGTCCTCCTTGAGGAGTGGAGGAACATGGGGAGGCCCCCAGGAGATGGCTTTTATCCAAGCCGCGGCTGGCTCCTTTCGGGCCTATACGTGGGCCGCCCGTGCGCACTCAGGCTCCCCACAACAGGCCTCCCTCGGGTCACGGGACCCACCCTTGAGGTGTCTCCTGACCCACCCTTGAGGGGTCACGTGACCCACACCTGGGGGGTCTCGTGACACACCACTGAGGGGTCACGTGACCCACCCCTGGGGGGGGTCTCGTGACCCACCCCTGAGGGGTCACGTGACCCACCCTTGAGGGGTCACGTGACCCACACCTGGGGGGTCTCGTGACGCACCCCTGAGGTGTCTCGTGACCCACCCCTGGGGGGTCTCGTGACCCACCCCTGAGGGGTCACGTGACCCACACCTGCGGGGTCACGTGACCCACCCCTGAGGGGTCACGTGACCCACACCTGCGGGGTCTCGTGACCTACCCTTGGAAGGTCACCTGTCCCACCCTGGAGGGGTCAGGTGACCCGCCCTTGAGAGGTCACAGCAGTTTCACAGGGTCCCTGCGCACCTGTCCATGGAAACAGAAGCCCTCCCTGCCACTCAGAGGACCGCGCTATTTCCCCTAGGCCTCACTGCCCAGCAGCACTCTCAGCCCCGCACAGACAGTGTGCTAAGGACAGACTTGGATATCTGGGGCCTGGGCGGGGGATTTTCCATGGAACTCTCTAAGGGCCCGGAGCCCTGTGTCGCCCGGGAGTGCCCATGCCCTTCCTTGACCCCGCAGGACACTTGCATCCAGCAATAAGCAGCCGTCTGCCTCCACGGGGCTCAAACACCTGGGCCCGGTGTGCGGGCACCTGGCGTACGTGGAGGCAAACCCCCTGACCCTTCTGTCCCGAACCCACCACTGCGAAGATCCCCCTTTTCTTCCATCCGTAAAGGGGCCCTCCCTGGGGAGTGGAGGAACATGGGGAGGCCCCCAGGAGATGGCTTTTCTCCGAGCCGCGGCTGGCTGGTTTCGGGCCTATACGTGGGCCGCGCATGCGCACTCAGGCTCCCAAGCACACGCCTTCCTCGGCTCACCTGACCCACCCTTTAGAGGTCACAGCAGTTCCACAGGGTCCCTGGGCACCTGTCCGTTGACACAGGAGCACTCCCTGCCACCTAAAGGACCACGCGATTTCCGCTGGGGAACACTCCCCAGAAGCACTCCCAGCCTCGCACAGACACTGTGCGCAGGATAGACTTGTGGACCAGGGGCCTGGGCGGGGAATTTTCCAGGGAACTCTCTAAAGGCCAGGTGCCCTCTGTCGCCCTGGGAGTGCCCACGCCATCCCTTAACCCTGCAGGACACTATCATCCAGCAATAAGCAGCCCTCTGCCTCCACGGGGCTCAAACACCTGGGCCCGTTGTGCGAGCACCTGGCGTTCGTGCAGGCAAACCCGCAGACCCCTCTGGCCCGAACCCACCACTGCGAAGATCCCACTTTTCTTCCATCCGTAAAGGGGTCCTCCTTGAGGAGTGGAGGAACATGGGGAGGCCCCCAGGAGATGGCTTTTCTCCAAGGCGCGGCTGGCTCCTTTCGGGCCTATACGTGGGCCGCGCGTGCGCACTCAGGCTCCCCACAACAGGCCTCCCTCGGGTCACGGGACCCACCCTTGAGGTGTCTCCTGACCCACCCTTGAGGGGTCACGTGACCCACACCTGGGGGGTCTCGTGACACACCCCTGAGGTGTCTCGTGACCCACCCCTGGGGGGTCTCGTGACCCACCCCTGAGGGGTCACGTGACCCACACTTGCGGGGTCACGTGACCCACCCCTGGGGGGTCTCGTGACGCACCCCTGAGGGGTCACGTGACCCACCCCTGAGGGGTCTCGTGACCCACCCCTGAGGGGTCACGTGACCCACCCTTGAGGGGTTTCGTGACCCACCCTTTTGGGGTCACGTGACCCACCCTTGCGGGGTCTCGTGACCCACCCTTGGGAGGTCACCTGTCCCACCCTGGAGGGGTCAGGTGACCTGTCCTTGAGAGGTCACAGCAGTTTCACAGGGTCCCTGCGCACCTGTCCATGGAAACAGAAGCCCTCCCTGCCACTCAGAGGACCGCGCTATTTCCCCTAGGCCACACGGCCCAGCAACACTCTCAGCCCCGCACAGACAGTGTGCTAAGGACAGACTTGGATACCGGGGGCCTGGGCGGGGGATTTTCCATGGAACTCTCTAAGGGCCCGGTGCCCTGTGTCGCCCGGGAGTGCCCATGCCCTTCCTTGACCCCGCAGGACACTTGCATCCAGCAATAAGCAGCCGTCTGCCTCCACGGGGCTCAAACACCTGGGCCCGGTGTGCGGGCACCTGGCGTACGTGGAGGCAAACCCCCTGACCCTTCTGTCCCGAACCCACCACTGCGAAGATCCCCCTTTTCTTCCATCCGTAAAGGGGCCCTCCCTGGGGAGTGGAGGAACATGGGGAGGCCCCCAGGAGATGGCTTTTCTCCGAGCCGCGGCTGGCTCGTTTCGGGCCTATACGTGGGCCGCGCATGCGCACTCAGGCTCCCAAGCACACGCCTTCCTCGGCTCACCTGACCCACCCTTTAGAGGTCACAGCAGTTCCACAGGGTCCCTGGGCACCTGTCCGTGGACACAGGAGCCCTCCCTGCCACCTAAAGGACCACGCGATTTCCGCTGGGGAACACTCCCCAGAAGCACTCCCAGCCTCGCACAGACACTGTGCGCAGGATAGACTTGTGGACCAGGGGCCTGGGCGGGGAATTTTCCAGGGAACTCTCTAAAGGCCAGGTGCCCTCTGTCGCCCTGGGAGTGCCCACGCCATCCCTTAACCCTGCAGGACACTATCATCCAGCAATAAGCAGCCCTCTGCCTCCACGGGGCTCAAACACCTGGGCCCGTTGTGCGAGCACCTGGCGTTCGTGCAGGCAAACCCGCAGACCCCTCTGGCCCGAACCCACCACTGCGAAGATCCCACTTTTCTTCCATCCGAAAAGGGGTCCTCCTTGAGGAGTGGAGGAACATGGGGAGGCCCCCAGGAGATGGCTTTTATCCAAGCCGCGGCTGGCTCCTTTCGGGCCTATACGTGGGCCGCCCGTGCGCACTCAGGCTCCCCACAACAGGCCTCCCTCGGGTCACGGGACCCACCCTTGAGGTGTCTCCTGACCCACCCTTGAGGGGTCACGTGACCCACACCTGGGGGGTCTCGTGACACACCACTGAGGGGTCACGTGACCCACCCCTGGGGGGGGTCTCGTGACCCACCCCTGAGGGGTCACGTGACCCACCCTTGAGGGGTCACGTGACCCACACCTGGGGGGTCTCGTGACGCACCCCTGAGGTGTCTCGTGACCCACCCCTGGGGGGTCTCGTGACCCACCCCTGAGGGGTCACGTGACCCACACCTGCGGGGTCACGTGACCCACCCCTGAGGGGTCACGTGACCCACACCTGCGGGGTCTCGTGACCTACCCTTGGAAGGTCACCTGTCCCACCCTGGAGGGGTCAGGTGACCCGCCCTTGAGAGGTCACAGCAGTTTCACAGGGTCCCTGCGCACCTGTCCATGGAAACAGAAGCCCTCCCTGCCACTCAGAGGACCGCGCTATTTCCCCTAGGCCTCACTGCCCAGCAGCACTCTCAGCCCCGCACAGACAGTGTGCTAAGGACAGACTTGGATATCTGGGGCCTGGGCGGGGGATTTTCCATGGAACTCTCTAAGGGCCCGGAGCCTTGTGTCGCCCGGGAGTGCCCATGCCCTTCCTTGACCCCGCAGGACACTTGCATCCAGCAATAAGCAGCCGTCTGCCTCCACGGGGCTCAAACACCTGGGCCCGATGTGCGGGCACCTGGCGTACGTGGAGGCAAACCCCCTGACCCTTCTGTCCCGAACCCACCACTGCGAAGATCCCCCTTTTCTTCCATCCGTAAAGGGGCCCTCCCTGGGGAGTGGAGGAACATGGGGAGGCCCCCAGGAGATGGCTTTTCTCCGAGCCGCGGCTGGCTCGTTTCGGGCCTATACGTGGGCCGCGCATGCGCACTCAGGCTCCCAAGCACACGCCTTCCTCGGCTCACCTGACCCACCCTTTAGAGGTCACAGCAGTTCCACAGGGTCCCTGGGCACCTGTCCGTGGACACAGGAGCACTCCCTGCCACCTAAAGGACCACGCGATTTCCGCTGGGGAACACTCCCCAGAAGCACTCCCAGCCTCGCACAGACACTGTGCGCAGGATAGACTTGTGGACCAGGGGCCTGGGCGGGGAATTTTCCAGGGAACTCTCTAAAGGCCAGGTGCCCTCTGTCGCCCTGGGAGTGCCCACGCCATCCCTTAACCCTGCAGGACACTATCATCCAGCAATAAGCAGCCCTCTGCCTCCACGGGGCTCAAACACCTGGGCCCGTTGTGCGAGCACCTGGCGTTCGTGCAGGCAAACCCGCAGACCCCTCTGGCCCGAACCCACCACTGCGAAGATCCCACTTTTCTTCCATCCGTAAAGGGGTCCTCCTTGAGGAGTGGAGGAACATGGGGAGGCCCCCAGGAGATGGCTTTTATCCAAGCCGCGGCTGGCTCCTTTCGGGCCTATACGTGGGCCGCCCGTGCGCACTCAGGCTCCCCACAACAGGCCTCCCTCGGGTCACGGGACCCACCCTTGAGGTGTCTCCTGACCCACCCTTGAGGGGTCACGTGACCCACACCTGGGGGGTCTCGTGACACACCACTGAGGGGTCACGTGACCCACCCCTGGGGGGGTCTCGTGACCCACCCCTGAGGGGTCACGTGACCCACCCTTGAGGGGTCACGTGACCCACACCTGGGGGGTCTCGTGACGCACCCCTGAGGTGTCTCGTGACCCACCCCTGGGGGGTCTCGTGACCCACCCCTGAGGGGTCACGTGACCCACACCTGCGGGGTCACGTGACCCACCCCTGAGGGGTCACGTGACCCACACCTGCGGGGTCTCGTGACCTACCCTTGGAAGGTCACCTGTCCCACCCTGGAGGGGTCAGGTGACCCGCCCTTGAGAGGTCACAGCAGTTTCACAGGGTCCCTGCGCACCTGTCCATGGAAACAGAAGCCCTCCCTGCCACTCAGAGGACCGCGCTATTTCCCCTAGGCCTCACTGCCCAGCAGCACTCTCAGCCCCGCACAGACAGTGTGCTAAGGACAGACTTGGATATCTGGGGCCTGGGCGGGGGATTTTCCATGGAACTCTCTAAGGGCCCGGAGCCCTGTGTCGCCCGGGAGTGCCCATGCCCTTCCTTGACCCCGCAGGACACTTGCATCCAGCAATAAGCAGCCGTCTGCCTCCACGGGGCTCAAACACCTGGGCCCGGTGTGCGGGCACCTGGCGTACGTGGAGGCAAACCCCCTGACCCTTCTGTCCCGAACCCACCACTGCGAAGATCCCCCTTTTCTTCCATCCGTAAAGGGGCCCTCCCTGGGGAGTGGAGGAACATGGGGAGGCCCCCAGGAGATGGCTTTTCTCCGAGCCGCGGCTGGCTGGTTTCGGGCCTATACGTGGGCCGCGCATGCGCACTCAGGCTCCCAAGCACACGCCTTCCTCGGCTCACCTGACCCACCCTTTAGAGGTCACAGCAGTTCCACAGGGTCCCTGGGCACCTGTCCGTTGACACAGGAGCACTCCCTGCCACCTAAAGGACCACGCGATTTCCGCTGGGGAACACTCCCCAGAAGCACTCCCAGCCTCGCACAGACACTGTGCGCAGGATAGACTTGTGGACCAGGGGCCTGGGCGGGGAATTTTCCAGGGAACTCTCTAAAGGCCAGGTGCCCTCTGTCGCCCTGGGAGTGCCCACGCCATCCCTTAACCCTGCAGGACACTATCATCCAGCAATAAGCAGCCCTCTGCCTCCACGGGGCTCAAACACCTGGGCCCGTTGTGCGAGCACCTGGCGTTCGTGCAGGCAAACCCGCAGACCCCTCTGGCCCGAACCCACCACTGCGAAGATCCCACTTTTCTTCCATCCGTAAAGGGGTCCTCCTTGAGGAGTGGAGGAACATGGGGAGGCCCCCAGGAGATGGCTTTTCTCCAAGGCGCGGCTGGCTCCTTTCGGGCCTATACGTGGGCCGCGCGTGCGCACTCAGGCTCCCCACAACAGGCCTCCCTCGGGTCACGGGACCCACCCTTGAGGTGTCTCCTGACCCACCCTTGAGGGGTCACGTGACCCACACCTGGGGGGTCTCGTGACACACCCCTGAGGTGTCTCGTGACCCACCCCTGGGGGGTCTCGTGACCCACCCCTGAGGGGTCACGTGACCCACACTTGCGGGGTCACGTGACCCACCCCTGGGGGGTCTCGTGACGCACCCCTGAGGGGTCACGTGACCCACCCCTGAGGGGTCTCGTGACCCACCCCTGAGGGGTCACGTGACCCACCCTTGAGGGGTTTCGTGACCCACCCTTTTGGGGTCACGTGACCCACCCTTGCGGGGTCTCGTGACCCACCCTTGGGAGGTCACCTGTCCCACCCTGGAGGGGTCAGGTGACCTGTCCTTGAGAGGTCACAGCAGTTTCACAGGGTCCCTGCGCACCTGTCCATGGAAACAGAAGCCCTCCCTGCCACTCAGAGGACCGCGCTATTTCCCCTAGGCCACACGGCCCAGCAACACTCTCAGCCCCGCACAGACAGTGTGCTAAGGACAGACTTGGATACCGGGGGCCTGGGCGGGGGATTTTCCATGGAACTCTCTAAGGGCCCGGTGCCCTGTGTCGCCCGGGAGTGCCCATGCCCTTCCTTGACCCCGCAGGACACTTGCATCCAGCAATAAGCAGCCGTCTGCCTCCACGGGGCTCAAACACCTGGGCCCGGTGTGCGGGCACCTGGCGTACGTGGAGGCAAACCCCCTGACCCTTCTGTCCCGAACCCACCACTGCGAAGATCCCCCTTTTCTTCCATCCGTAAAGGGGCCCTCCCTGGGGAGTGGAGGAACATGGGGAGGCCCCCAGGAGATGGCTTTTCTCCGAGCCGCGGCTGGCTCGTTTCGGGCCTATACGTGGGCCGCGCATGCGCACTCAGGCTCCCAAGCACACGCCTTCCTCGGCTCACCTGACCCACCCTTTAGAGGTCACAGCAGTTCCACAGGGTCCCTGGGCACCTGTCCGTGGACACAGGAGCCCTCCCTGCCACCTAAAGGACCACGCGATTTCCGCTGGGGAACACTCCCCAGAAGCACTCCCAGCCTCGCACAGACACTGTGCGCAGGATAGACTTGTGGACCAGGGGCCTGGGCGGGGAATTTTCCAGGGAACTCTCTAAAGGCCAGGTGCCCTCTGTCGCCCTGGGAGTGCCCACGCCATCCCTTAACCCTGCAGGACACTATCATCCAGCAATAAGCAGCCCTCTGCCTCCACGGGGCTCAAACACCTGGGCCCGTTGTGCGAGCACCTGGCGTTCGTGCAGGCAAACCCGCAGACCCCTCTGGCCCGAACCCACCACTGCGAAGATCCCACTTTTCTTCCATCCGAAAAGGGGTCCTCCTTGAGGAGTGGAGGAACATGGGGAGGCCCCCAGGAGATGGCTTTTATCCAAGCCGCGGCTGGCTCCTTTCGGGCCTATACGTGGGCCGCCCGTGCGCACTCAGGCTCCCCACAACAGGCCTCCCTCGGGTCACGGGACCCACCCTTGAGGTGTCTCCTGACCCACCCTTGAGGGGTCACGTGACCCACACCTGGGGGGTCTCGTGACACACCACTGAGGGGTCACGTGACCCACCCCTGGGGGGGGTCTCGTGACCCACCCCTGAGGGGTCACGTGACCCACCCTTGAGGGGTCACGTGACCCACACCTGGGGGGTCTCGTGACGCACCCCTGAGGTGTCTCGTGACCCACCCCTGGGGGGTCTCGTGACCCACCCCTGAGGGGTCACGTGACCCACACCTGCGGGGTCACGTGACCCACCCCTGAGGGGTCACGTGACCCACACCTGCGGGGTCTCGTGACCTACCCTTGGAAGGTCACCTGTCCCACCCTGGAGGGGTCAGGTGACCCGCCCTTGAGAGGTCACAGCAGTTTCACAGGGTCCCTGCGCACCTGTCCATGGAAACAGAAGCCCTCCCTGCCACTCAGAGGACCGCGCTATTTCCCCTAGGCCTCACTGCCCAGCAGCACTCTCAGCCCCGCACAGACAGTGTGCTAAGGACAGACTTGGATATCTGGGGCCTGGGCGGGGGATTTTCCATGGAACTCTCTAAGGGCCCGGAGCCCTGTGTCGCCCGGGAGTGCCCATGCCCTTCCTTGACCCCGCAGGACACTTGCATCCAGCAATAAGCAGCCGTCTGCCTCCACGGGGCTCAAACACCTGGGCCCGGTGTGCGGGCACCTGGCGTACGTGGAGGCAAACCCCCTGACCCTTCTGTCCCGAACCCACCACTGCGAAGATCCCCCTTTTCTTCCATCCGTAAAGGGGCCCTCCCTGGGGAGTGGAGGAACATGGGGAGGCCCCCAGGAGATGGCTTTTCTCCGAGCCGCGGCTGGCTCGTTTCGGGCCTATACGTGGGCCGCGCATGCGCACTCAGGCTCCCAAGCACACGCCTTCCTCGGCTCACCTGACCCACCCTTTAGAGGTCACAGCAGTTCCACAGGGTCCCTGGGCACCTGTCCGTGGACACAGGAGCCCTCCCTGCCACCTAAAGGACCACGCGATTTCCGCTGGGGAACACTCCCCAGAAGCACTCCCAGCCTCGCACAGACACTGTGCGCAGGATAGACTTGTGGACCAGGGGCCTGGGCGGGGAATTTTCCAGGGAACTCTCTAAAGGCCAGGTGCCCTCTGTCGCCCTGGGAGTGCCCACGCCATCCCTTAACCCTGCAGGACACTATCATCCAGCAATAAGCAGCCCTCTGCCTCCACGGGGCTCAAACACCTGGGCCCGTTGTGCGAGCACCTGGCGTTCGTGCAGGCAAACCCGCAGACCCCTCTGGCCCGAACCCACCACTGCGAAGATCCCACTTTTCTTCCATCCGAAAAGGGGTCCTCCTTGAGGAGTGGAGGAACATGGGGAGGCCCCCAGGAGATGGCTTTTATCCAAGCCGCGGCTGGCTCCTTTCGGGCCTATACGTGGGCCGCCCGTGCGCACTCAGGCTCCCCACAACAGGCCTCCCTCGGGTCACGGGACCCACCCTTGAGGTGTCTCCTGACCCACCCTTGAGGGGTCACGTGACCCACACCTGGGGGGTCTCGTGACGCACCCCTGAGGTGTCTCGTGACCCACCCCTGGGGGGTCTCGTGACCCACCCCTGAGGGGTCACGTGACCCACACCTGCGGGGTCACGTGACCCACCCCTGAGGGGTCACGTGACCCACACCTGCGGGGTCTCGTGACCTACCCTTGGAAGGTCACCTGTCCCACCCTGGAGGGGTCAGGTGACCCGCCCTTGAGAGGTCACAGCAGTTTCACAGGGTCCCTGCGCACCTGTCCATGGAAACAGAAGCCCTCCCTGCCACTCAGAGGACCGCGCTATTTCCCCTAGGCCTCACTGCCCAGCAGCACTCTCAGCCCCGCACAGACAGTGTGCTAAGGACAGACTTGGATATCTGGGGCCTGGGCGGGGGATTTTCCATGGAACTCTCTAAGGGCCCGGAGCCTTGTGTCGCCCGGGAGTGCCCATGCCCTTCCTTGACCCCGCAGGACACTTGCATCCAGCAATAAGCAGCCGTCTGCCTCCACGGGGCTCAAACACCTGGGCCCGATGTGCGGGCACCTGGCGTACGTGGAGGCAAACCCCCTGACCCTTCTGTCCCGAACCCACCACTGCGAAGATCCCCCTTTTCTTCCATCCGTAAAGGGGCCCTCCCTGGGGAGTGGAGGAACATGGGGAGGCCCCCAGGAGATGGCTTTTCTCCGAGCCGCGGCTGGCTCGTTTCGGGCCTATACGTGGGCCGCGCATGCGCACTCAGGCTCCCAAGCACACGCCTTCCTCGGCTCACCTGACCCACCCTTTAGAGGTCACAGCAGTTCCACAGGGTCCCTGGGCACCTGTCCGTGGACACAGGAGCACTCCCTGCCACCTAAAGGACCACGCGATTTCCGCTGGGGAACACTCCCCAGAAGCACTCCCAGCCTCGCACAGACACTGTGCGCAGGATAGACTTGTGGACCAGGGGCCTGGGCGGGGAATTTTCCAGGGAACTCTCTAAAGGCCAGGTGCCCTCTGTCGCCCTGGGAGTGCCCACGCCATCCCTTAACCCTGCAGGACACTATCATCCAGCAATAAGCAGCCCTCTGCCTCCACGGGGCTCAAACACCTGGGCCCGTTGTGCGAGCACCTGGCGTTCGTGCAGGCAAACCCGCAGACCCCTCTGGCCCGAACCCACCACTGCGAAGATCCCACTTTTCTTCCATCCGTAAAGGGGTCCTCCTTGAGGAGTGGAGGAACATGGGGAGGCCCCCAGGAGATGGCTTTTATCCAAGCCGCGGCTGGCTCCTTTCGGGCCTATACGTGGGCCGCCCGTGCGCACTCAGGCTCCCCACAACAGGCCTCCCTCGGGTCACGGGACCCACCCTTGAGGTGTCTCCTGACCCACCCTTGAGGGGTCACGTGACCCACACCTGGGGGGTCTCGTGACACACCACTGAGGGGTCACGTGACCCACCCCTGGGGGGGTCTCGTGACCCACCCCTGAGGGGTCACGTGACCCACCCTTGAGGGGTCACGTGACCCACACCTGGGGGGTCTCGTGACGCACCCCTGAGGTGTCTCGTGACCCACCCCTGGGGGGTCTCGTGACCCACCCCTGAGGGGTCACGTGACCCACACCTGCGGGGTCACGTGACCCACCCCTGAGGGGTCACGTGACCCACACCTGCGGGGTCTCGTGACCTACCCTTGGAAGGTCACCTGTCCCACCCTGGAGGGGTCAGGTGACCCGCCCTTGAGAGGTCACAGCAGTTTCACAGGGTCCCTGCGCACCTGTCCATGGAAACAGAAGCCCTCCCTGCCACTCAGAGGACCGCGCTATTTCCCCTAGGCCTCACTGCCCAGCAGCACTCTCAGCCCCGCACAGACAGTGTGCTAAGGACAGACTTGGATATCTGGGGCCTGGGCGGGGGATTTTCCATGGAACTCTCTAAGGGCCCGGAGCCCTGTGTCGCCCGGGAGTGCCCATGCCCTTCCTTGACCCCGCAGGACACTTGCATCCAGCAATAAGCAGCCGTCTGCCTCCACGGGGCTCAAACACCTGGGCCCGGTGTGCGGGCACCTGGCGTACGTGGAGGCAAACCCCCTGACCCTTCTGTCCCGAACCCACCACTGCGAAGATCCCCCTTTTCTTCCATCCGTAAAGGGGCCCTCCCTGGGGAGTGGAGGAACATGGGGAGGCCCCCAGGAGATGGCTTTTCTCCGAGCCGCGGCTGGCTGGTTTCGGGCCTATACGTGGGCCGCGCATGCGCACTCAGGCTCCCAAGCACACGCCTTCCTCGGCTCACCTGACCCACCCTTTAGAGGTCACAGCAGTTCCACAGGGTCCCTGGGCACCTGTCCGTTGACACAGGAGCACTCCCTGCCACCTAAAGGACCACGCGATTTCCGCTGGGGAACACTCCCCAGAAGCACTCCCAGCCTCGCACAGACACTGTGCGCAGGATAGACTTGTGGACCAGGGGCCTGGGCGGGGAATTTTCCAGGGAACTCTCTAAAGGCCAGGTGCCCTCTGTCGCCCTGGGAGTGCCCACGCCATCCCTTAACCCTGCAGGACACTATCATCCAGCAATAAGCAGCCCTCTGCCTCCACGGGGCTCAAACACCTGGGCCCGTTGTGCGAGCACCTGGCGTTCGTGCAGGCAAACCCGCAGACCCCTCTGGCCCGAACCCACCACTGCGAAGATCCCACTTTTCTTCCATCCGTAAAGGGGTCCTCCTTGAGGAGTGGAGGAACATGGGGAGGCCCCCAGGAGATGGCTTTTCTCCAAGGCGCGGCTGGCTCCTTTCGGGCCTATACGTGGGCCGCGCGTGCGCACTCAGGCTCCCCACAACAGGCCTCCCTCGGGTCACGGGACCCACCCTTGAGGTGTCTCCTGACCCACCCTTGAGGGGTCACGTGACCCACACCTGGGGGGTCTCGTGACACACCCCTGAGGTGTCTCGTGACCCACCCCTGGGGGGTCTCGTGACCCACCCCTGGGGGGTCACGTGACCCACACTTGCGGGGTCACGTGACCCACCCCTGGGGGGTCTCGTGACGCACCCCTGAGGGGTCACGTGACCCACCCCTGAGGGGTCTCGTGACCCACCCCTGAGGGGTCACGTGACCCACCCTTGAGGGGTTTCGTGACCCACCCTTTTGGGGTCACGTGACCCACCCTTGCGGGGTCTCGTGACCCACCCTTGGGAGGTCACCTGTCCCACCCTGGAGGGGTCAGGTGACCTGTCCTTGAGAGGTCACAGCAGTTTCACAGGGTCCCTGCGCACCTGTCCATGGAAACAGAAGCCCTCCCTGCCACTCAGAGGACCGCGCTATTTCCCCTAGGCCACACGGCCCAGCAACACTCTCAGCCCCGCACAGACAGTGTGCTAAGGACAGACTTGGATACCGGGGGCCTGGGCGGGGGATTTTCCATGGAACTCTCTAAGGGCCCGGTGCCCTGTGTCGCCCGGGAGTGCCCATGCCCTTCCTTGACCCCGCAGGACACTTGCATCCAGCAATAAGCAGCCGTCTGCCTCCACGGGGCTCAAACACCTGGGCCCGGTGTGCGGGCACCTGGCGTACGTGGAGGCAAACCCCCTGACCCTTCTGTCCCGAACCCACCACTGCGAAGATCCCCCTTTTCTTCCATCCGTAAAGGGGCCCTCCCTGGGGAGTGGAGGAACATGGGGAGGCCCCCAGGAGATGGCTTTTCTCCGAGCCGCGGCTGGCTCGTTTCGGGCCTATACGTGGGCCGCGCATGCGCACTCAGGCTCCCAAGCACACGCCTTCCTCGGCTCACCTGACCCACCCTTTAGAGGTCACAGCAGTTCCACAGGGTCCCTGGGCACCTGTCCGTGGACACAGGAGCCCTCCCTGCCACCTAAAGGACCACGCGATTTCCGCTGGGGAACACTCCCCAGAAGCACTCCCAGCCTCGCACAGACACTGTGCGCAGGATAGACTTGTGGACCAGGGGCCTGGGCGGGGAATTTTCCAGGGAACTCTCTAAAGGCCAGGTGCCCTCTGTCGCCCTGGGAGTGCCCACGCCATCCCTTAACCCTGCAGGACACTATCATCCAGCAATAAGCAGCCCTCTGCCTCCACGGGGCTCAAACACCTGGGCCCGTTGTGCGAGCACCTGGCGTTCGTGCAGGCAAACCCGCAGACCCCTCTGGCCCGAACCCACCACTGCGAAGATCCCACTTTTCTTCCATCCGAAAAGGGGTCCTCCTTGAGGAGTGGAGGAACATGGGGAGGCCCCCAGGAGATGGCTTTTATCCAAGCCGCGGCTGGCTCCTTTCGGGCCTATACGTGGGCCGCCCGTGCGCACTCAGGCTCCCCACAACAGGCCTCCCTCGGGTCACGGGACCCACCCTTGAGGTGTCTCCTGACCCACCCTTGAGGGGTCACGTGACCCACACCTGGGGGGTCTCGTGACACACCACTGAGGGGTCACGTGACCCACCCCTGGGGGGGGTCTCGTGACCCACCCCTGAGGGGTCACGTGACCCACCCTTGAGGGGTCACGTGACCCACACCTGGGGGGTCTCGTGACGCACCCCTGAGGTGTCTCGTGACCCACCCCTGGGGGGTCTCGTGACCCACCCCTGAGGGGTCACGTGACCCACACCTGCGGGGTCACGTGACCCACCCCTGAGGGGTCACGTGACCCACACCTGCGGGGTCTCGTGACCTACCCTTGGAAGGTCACCTGTCCCACCCTGGAGGGGTCAGGTGACCCGCCCTTGAGAGGTCACAGCAGTTTCACAGGGTCCCTGCGCACCTGTCCATGGAAACAGAAGCCCTCCCTGCCACTCAGAGGACCGCGCTATTTCCCCTAGGCCTCACTGCCCAGCAGCACTCTCAGCCCCGCACAGACAGTGTGCTAAGGACAGACTTGGATATCTGGGGCCTGGGCGGGGGATTTTCCATGGAACTCTCTAAGGGCCCGGAGCCCTGTGTCGCCCGGGAGTGCCCATGCCCTTCCTTGACCCCGCAGGACACTTGCATCCAGCAATAAGCAGCCGTCTGCCTCCACGGGGCTCAAACACCTGGGCCCGGTGTGCGGGCACCTGGCGTACGTGGAGGCAAACCCCCTGACCCTTCTGTCCCGAACCCACCACTGCGAAGATCCCCCTTTTCTTCCATCCGTAAAGGGGCCCTCCCTGGGGAGTGGAGGAACATGGGGAGGCCCCCAGGAGATGGCTTTTCTCCGAGCCGCGGCTGGCTGGTTTCGGGCCTATACGTGGGCCGCGCATGCGCACTCAGGCTCCCAAGCACACGCCTTCCTCGGCTCACCTGACCCACCCTTTAGAGGTCACAGCAGTTCCACAGGGTCCCTGGGCACCTGTCCGTTGACACAGGAGCACTCCCTGCCACCTAAAGGACCACGCGATTTCCGCTGGGGAACACTCCCCAGAAGCACTCCCAGCCTCGCACAGACACTGTGCGCAGGATAGACTTGTGGACCAGGGGCCTGGGCGGGGAATTTTCCAGGGAACTCTCTAAAGGCCAGGTGCCCTCTGTCGCCCTGGGAGTGCCCACGCCATCCCTTAACCCTGCAGGACACTATCATCCAGCAATAAGCAGCCCTCTGCCTCCACGGGGCTCAAACACCTGGGCCCGTTGTGCGAGCACCTGGCGTTCGTGCAGGCAAACCCGCAGACCCCTCTGGCCCGAACCCACCACTGCGAAGATCCCACTTTTCTTCCATCCGTAAAGGGGTCCTCCTTGAGGAGTGGAGGAACATGGGGAGGCCCCCAGGAGATGGCTTTTCTCCAAGGCGCGGCTGGCTCCTTTCGGGCCTATACGTGGGCCGCGCGTGCGCACTCAGGCTCCCCACAACAGGCCTCCCTCGGGTCACGGGACCCACCCTTGAGGTGTCTCCTGACCCACCCTTGAGGGGTCACGTGACCCACACCTGGGGGGTCTCGTGACACACCCCTGAGGTGTCTCGTGACCCACCCCTGGGGGGTCTCGTGACCCACCCCCTGGGGGGTCACGTGACCCACACTTGCGGGGTCACGTGACCCACCCCTGGGGGGTCTCGTGACGCACCCCTGAGGGGTCACGTGACCCACCCCTGAGGGGTCTCGTGACCCACCCCTGAGGGGTCACGTGACCCACCCTTGAGGGGTTTCGTGACCCACCCTTTTGGGGTCACGTGACCCACCCTTGCGGGGTCTCGTGACCCACCCTTGGGAGGTCACCTGTCCCACCCTGGAGGGGTCAGGTGACCTGTCCTTGAGAGGTCACAGCAGTTTCACAGGGTCCCTGCGCACCTGTCCATGGAAACAGAAGCCCTCCCTGCCACTCAGAGGACCGCGCTATTTCCCCTAGGCCACACGGCCCAGCAACACTCTCAGCCCCGCACAGACAGTGTGCTAAGGACAGACTTGGATACCGGGGGCCTGGGCGGGGGATTTTCCATGGAACTCTCTAAGGGCCCGGTGCCCTGTGTCGCCCGGGAGTGCCCATGCCCTTCCTTGACCCCGCAGGACACTTGCATCCAGCAATAAGCAGCCGTCTGCCTCCACGGGGCTCAAACACCTGGGCCCGGTGTGCGGGCACCTGGCGTACGTGGAGGCAAACCCCCTGACCCTTCTGTCCCGAACCCACCACTGCGAAGATCCCCCTTTTCTTCCATCCGTAAAGGGGCCCTCCCTGGGGAGTGGAGGAACATGGGGAGGCCCCCAGGAGATGGCTTTTCTCCGAGCCGCGGCTGGCTCGTTTCGGGCCTATACGTGGGCCGCGCATGCGCACTCAGGCTCCCAAGCACACGCCTTCCTCGGCTCACCTGACCCACCCTTTAGAGGTCACAGCAGTTCCACAGGGTCCCTGGGCACCTGTCCGTGGACACAGGAGCCCTCCCTGCCACCTAAAGGACCACGCGATTTCCGCTGGGGAACACTCCCCAGAAGCACTCCCAGCCTCGCACAGACACTGTGCGCAGGATAGACTTGTGGACCAGGGGCCTGGGCGGGGAATTTTCCAGGGAACTCTCTAAAGGCCAGGTGCCCTCTGTCGCCCTGGGAGTGCCCACGCCATCCCTTAACCCTGCAGGACACTATCATCCAGCAATAAGCAGCCCTCTGCCTCCACGGGGCTCAAACACCTGGGCCCGTTGTGCGAGCACCTGGCGTTCGTGCAGGCAAACCCGCAGACCCCTCTGGCCCGAACCCACCACTGCGAAGATCCCACTTTTCTTCCATCCGAAAAGGGGTCCTCCTTGAGGAGTGGAGGAACATGGGGAGGCCCCCAGGAGATGGCTTTTATCCAAGCCGCGGCTGGCTCCTTTCGGGCCTATACGTGGGCCGCCCGTGCGCACTCAGGCTCCCCACAACAGGCCTCCCTCGGGTCACAGGACCCACCCTTGAGGTGTCTCCTGACCCACCCTTGAGGGGTCACGTGACCCACACCTGGGGGGTCTCGTGACACACCACTGAGGGGTCACGTGACCCACCCCTGGGGGGGGTCTCGTGACCCACCCCTGAGGGGTCACGTGACCCACCCTTGAGGGGTCACGTGACCCACACCTGGGGGGTCTCGTGACGCACCCCTGAGGTGTCTCGTGACCCACCCCTGGGGGGTCTCGTGACCCACCCCTGAGGGGTCACGTGACCCACACCTGCGGGGTCACGTGACCCACCCCTGAGGGGTCACGTGACCCACACCTGCGGGGTCTCGTGACCTACCCTTGGAAGGTCACCTGTCCCACCCTGGAGGGGTCAGGTGACCCGCCCTTGAGAGGTCACAGCAGTTTCACAGGGTCCCTGCGCACCTGTCCATGGAAACAGAAGCCCTCCCTGCCACTCAGAGGACCGCGCTATTTCCCCTAGGCCTCACTGCCCAGCAGCACTCTCAGCCCCGCACAGACAGTGTGCTAAGGACAGACTTGGATATCTGGGGCCTGGGCGGGGGATTTTCCATGGAACTCTCTAAGGGCCCGGAGCCCTGTGTCGCCCGGGAGTGCCCATGCCCTTCCTTGACCCCGCAGGACACTTGCATCCAGCAATAAGCAGCCGTCTGCCTCCACGGGGCTCAAACACCTGGGCCCGGTGTGCGGGCACCTGGCGTACGTGGAGGCAAACCCCCTGACCCTTCTGTCCCGAACCCACCACTGCGAAGATCCCCCTTTTCTTCCATCCGTAAAGGGGCCCTCCCTGGGGAGTGGAGGAACATGGGGAGGCCCCCAGGAGATGGCTTTTCTCCGAGCCGCGGCTGGCTGGTTTCGGGCCTATACGTGGGCCGCGCATGCGCACTCAGGCTCCCAAGCACACGCCTTCCTCGGCTCACCTGACCCACCCTTTAGAGGTCACAGCAGTTCCACAGGGTCCCTGGGCACCTGTCCGTTGACACAGGAGCACTCCCTGCCACCTAAAGGACCACGCGATTTCCGCTGGGGAACACTCCCCAGAAGCACTCCCAGCCTCGCACAGACACTGTGCGCAGGATAGACTTGTGGACCAGGGGCCTGGGCGGGGAATTTTCCAGGGAACTCTCTAAAGGCCAGGTGCCCTCTGTCGCCCTGGGAGTGCCCACGCCATCCCTTAACCCTGCAGGACACTATCATCCAGCAATAAGCAGCCCTCTGCCTCCACGGGGCTCAAACACCTGGGCCCGTTGTGCGAGCACCTGGCGTTCGTGCAGGCAAACCCGCAGACCCCTCTGGCCCGAACCCACCACTGCGAAGATCCCACTTTTCTTCCATCCGTAAAGGGGTCCTCCTTGAGGAGTGGAGGAACATGGGGAGGCCCCCAGGAGATGGCTTTTCTCCAAGGCGCGGCTGGCTCCTTTCGGGCCTATACGTGGGCCGCGCGTGCGCACTCAGGCTCCCCACAACAGGCCTCCCTCGGGTCACGGGACCCACCCTTGAGGTGTCTCCTGACCCACCCTTGAGGGGTCACGTGACCCACACCTGGGGGGTCTCGTGACACACCCCTGAGGTGTCTCGTGACCCACCCCTGGGGGGTCTCGTGACCCACCCCTGAGGGGTCACGTGACCCACACTTGCGGGGTCACGTGACCCACCCCTGGGGGGTCTCGTGACGCACCCCTGAGGGGTCACGTGACCCACCCCTGAGGGGTCTCGTGACCCACCCCTGAGGGGTCACGTGACCCACCCTTGAGGGGTTTCGTGACCCACCCTTTTGGGGTCACGTGACCCACCCTTGCGGGGTCTCGTGACCCACCCTTGGGAGGTCACCTGTCCCACCCTGGAGGGGTCAGGTGACCTGTCCTTGAGAGGTCACAGCAGTTTCACAGGGTCCCTGCGCACCTGTCCATGGAAACAGAAGCCCTCCCTGCCACTCAGAGGACCGCGCTATTTCCCCTAGGCCACACGGCCCAGCAACACTCTCAGCCCCGCACAGACAGTGTGCTAAGGACAGACTTGGATACCGGGGGCCTGGGCGGGGGATTTTCCATGGAACTCTCTAAGGGCCCGGTGCCCTGTGTCGCCCGGGAGTGCCCATGCCCTTCCTTGACCCCGCAGGACACTTGCATCCAGCAATAAGCAGCCGTCTGCCTCCACGGGGCTCAAACACCTGGGCCCGGTGTGCGGGCACCTGGCGTACGTGGAGGCAAACCCCCTGACCCTTCTGTCCCGAACCCACCACTGCGAAGATCCCCCTTTTCTTCCATCCGTAAAGGGGCCCTCCCTGGGGAGTGGAGGAACATGGGGAGGCCCCCAGGAGATGGCTTTTCTCCGAGCCGCGGCTGGCTCGTTTCGGGCCTATACGTGGGCCGCGCATGCGCACTCAGGCTCCCAAGCACACGCCTTCCTCGGCTCACCTGACCCACCCTTTAGAGGTCACAGCAGTTCCACAGGGTCCCTGGGCACCTGTCCGTGGACACAGGAGCCCTCCCTGCCACCTAAAGGACCACGCGATTTCCGCTGGGGAACACTCCCCAGAAGCACTCCCAGCCTCGCACAGACACTGTGCGCAGGATAGACTTGTGGACCAGGGGCCTGGGCGGGGAATTTTCCAGGGAACTCTCTAAAGGCCAGGTGCCCTCTGTCGCCCTGGGAGTGCCCACGCCATCCCTTAACCCTGCAGGACACTATCATCCAGCAATAAGCAGCCCTCTGCCTCCACGGGGCTCAAACACCTGGGCCCGTTGTGCGAGCACCTGGCGTTCGTGCAGGCAAACCCGCAGACCCCTCTGGCCCGAACCCACCACTGCGAAGATCCCACTTTTCTTCCATCCGAAAAGGGGTCCTCCTTGAGGAGTGGAGGAACATGGGGAGGCCCCCAGGAGATGGCTTTTATCCAAGCCGCGGCTGGCTCCTTTCGGGCCTATACGTGGGCCGCCCGTGCGCACTCAGGCTCCCCACAACAGGCCTCCCTCGGGTCACGGGACCCACCCTTGAGGTGTCTCCTGACCCACCCTTGAGGGGTCACGTGACCCACACCTGGGGGGTCTCGTGACACACCACTGAGGGGTCACGTGACCCACCCCTGGGGGGGGTCTCGTGACCCACCCCTGAGGGGTCACGTGACCCACCCTTGAGGGGTCACGTGACCCACACCTGGGGGGTCTCGTGACGCACCCCTGAGGTGTCTCGTGACCCACCCCTGGGGGGTCTCGTGACCCACCCCTGAGGGGTCACGTGACCCACACCTGCGGGGTCACGTGACCCACCCCTGAGGGGTCACGTGACCCACACCTGCGGGGTCTCGTGACCTACCCTTGGAAGGTCACCTGTCCCACCCTGGAGGGGTCAGGTGACCCGCCCTTGAGAGGTCACAGCAGTTTCACAGGGTCCCTGCGCACCTGTCCATGGAAACAGAAGCCCTCCCTGCCACTCAGAGGACCGCGCTATTTCCCCTAGGCCTCACTGCCCAGCAGCACTCTCAGCCCCGCACAGACAGTGTGCTAAGGACAGACTTGGATATCTGGGGCCTGGGCGGGGGATTTTCCATGGAACTCTCTAAGGGCCCGGAGCCTTGTGTCGCCCGGGAGTGCCCATGCCCTTCCTTGACCCCGCAGGACACTTGCATCCAGCAATAAGCAGCCGTCTGCCTCCACGGGGCTCAAACACCTGGGCCCGATGTGCGGGCACCTGGCGTACGTGGAGGCAAACCCCCTGACCCTTCTGTCCCGAACCCACCACTGCGAAGATCCCCCTTTTCTTCCATCCGTAAAGGGGCCCTCCCTGGGGAGTGGAGGAACATGGGGAGGCCCCCAGGAGATGGCTTTTCTCCGAGCCGCGGCTGGCTCGTTTCGGGCCTATACGTGGGCCGCGCATGCGCACTCAGGCTCCCAAGCACACGCCTTCCTCGGCTCACCTGACCCACCCTTTAGAGGTCACAGCAGTTCCACAGGGTCCCTGGGCACCTGTCCGTGGACACAGGAGCACTCCCTGCCACCTAAAGGACCACGCGATTTCCGCTGGGGAACACTCCCCAGAAGCACTCCCAGCCTCGCACAGACACTGTGCGCAGGATAGACTTGTGGACCAGGGGCCTGGGCGGGGAATTTTCCAGGGAACTCTCTAAAGGCCAGGTGCCCTCTGTCACCCTGGGAGTGCCCACGCCATCCCTTAACCCTGCAGGACACTATCATCCAGCAATAAGCAGCCCTCTGCCTCCACGGGGCTCAAACACCTGGGCCCGTTGTGCGAGCACCTGGCGTTCGTGCAGGCAAACCCGCAGACCCCTCTGGCCCGAACCCACCACTGCGAAGATCCCACTTTTCTTCCATCCGTAAAGGGGTCCTCCTTGAGGAGTGGAGGAACATGGGGAGGCCCCCAGGAGATGGCTTTTCTCCAAGGCGCGGCTGGCTCCTTTCGGGCCTATACGTGGGCCGCGCGTGCGCACTCAGGCTCCCCACAACAGGCCTCCCTCGGGTCACGGGACCCACCCTTGAGGTGTCTCCTGACCCACCCTTGAGGGGTCACGTGACCCACCCCTGAGGGGTCTCGTGACCCACCCCTGAGGGGTCACGTGACCCACCCTTGAGGGGTTTCGTGACCCACCCTTTTGGGGTCACGTGACCCACCCTTGCGGGGTCTCGTGACCCACCCTTGGGAGGTCACCTGTCCCACCCTGGAGGGGTCAGGTGACCCGCCCTTGAGAGGTCACAGCAGTTTCACAGGGTCCCTGCGCACCTGTCCATGGAAACAGAAGCCCTCCCTGCCACTCAGAGGACCGCGCTATTTCCCCTAGGCCACACGGCCCAGCAACACTCTCAGCCCCGCACAGACAGTGTGCTAAGGACAGACTTGGATACCGGGGGCCGGGGCGGGGGATTTTCCATGGAACTCTCTAAGGGCCCGGTGCCCTGTGTCGCCCGGGAGTGCCCATGCCCTTCCTTGACCCCGCAGGACACTTGCATCCAGCAATAAGCAGCCGTCTGCCTCCACGGGGCTCAAACACCTGGGCCCGGTGTGCGGGCACCTGGCGTACGTGGAGGCAAACCCCCTGACCCTTCTGTCCCGAACCCACCACTGCGAAGATCCCCCTTTTCTTCCATCCGTAAAGGGGCCCTCCCTGGGGAGTGGAGGAACATGGGGAGGCCCCCAGGAGATGGCTTTTCTCCAAGCCGCGGCTGGCTCCTTTCGGGCCTATACGTGGGCCGCGCGTGCGCACTCAGGCTCCCCACAACAGGCCTCCCTCGGGTCACGGGACCCACCCTTGAGGTGTCTCCTGACCCACCCTTGAGGGGTCACGTGACCCACACCTGGGGGGTCTCGTGACACACCCCTGAGGTGTCTCGTGACCCACCCCTGGGGGGTCTCGTGACCCACCCCTGAGGGGTCACGTGACCCACACCTGCGGGGTCACGTGACCCACCCCTGGGGGGTCTCGTGACGCACCCCTGAGGGGTCACGTGACCCACCCCTGAGGGGTCTCGTGACCCACCCCTGAGGGGTCACGTGACCCACCCTTGAGGGGTTTCGTGACCCACCCTTTTGGGGTCACGTGACCCACCCTTGCGGGGTCTCGTGACCCACCCTTGGGAGGTCACCTGTCCCACCCTGGAGGGGTCAGGTGACCCGTCCTTGAGAGGTCACAGCAGTTTCACAGGGTCCCTGCGCACCTGTCCATGGAAACAGAAGCCCTCCCTGCCACTCAGAGGACCGCGCTATTTCCCCTAGGCCACACTGCCCAGCAACACTCTCAGCCCCGCACAGACAGTGTGCTAAGGACAGACTTGGATACCGGGGGCCTGGGCGGGGGATTTTCCATGGAACTCTCTAAGGGCCCGGTGCCCTGTGTCGCCCGGGAGTGCCCATGCCCTTCCTTGACCCCGCAGGACACTTGCATCCAGCAATAAGCAGCCGTCTGCCTCCACGGGGCTCAAACACCTGGGCCCGGTGTGCGGGCACCTGGCGTACGTGAGGGCAAACC
This sequence comes from Desmodus rotundus, assembly GCF_022682495.2. Lineage (NCBI taxonomy): Eukaryota > Metazoa > Chordata > Mammalia > Chiroptera > Phyllostomidae > Desmodus > Desmodus rotundus. The sequence goes on from NW_026527324.1 coordinate 208,086, forward strand.
CCCTGACCCTTCTGTCCCGAACCCACCACTGCGAAGATCCCCCTTTTCTTCCATCCGTAAAGGGGCCCTCCCTGGGGAGTGGAGGAACATGGGGAGGCCCCCAGGAGATGGCTTTTCTCCGAGCCGCGGCTGGCTCGTTTCGGGCCTATACGTGGGCCGCGCATGCGCACTCAGGCTCCCAAGCACACGCCTTCCTCGGCTCACCTGACCCACCCTTTAGAGGTCACAGCAGTTCCACAGGGTCCCTGGGCACCTGTCCGTGGACACAGGAGCACTCCCTGCCACCTAAAGGACCACGCGATTTCCGCTGGGGAACACTCCCCAGAAGCACTCCCAGCCTCGCACAGACACTGTGCGCAGGATAGACTTGTGGACCAGGGGCCTGGGCGGGGAATTTTCCAGGGAACTCTCTAAAGGCCAGGTGCCCTCTGTCACCCTGGGAGTGCCCACGCCATCCCTTAACCCTGCAGGACACTATCATCCAGCAATAAGCAGCCCTCTGCCTCCACGGGGCTCAAACACCTGGGCCCGTTGTGCGAGCACCTGGCGTTCGTGCAGGCAAACCCGCAGACCCCTCTGGCCCGAACCCACCACTGCGAAGATCCCACTTTTCTTCCATCCGTAAAGGGGTCCTCCTTGAGGAGTGGAGGAACATGGGGAGGCCCCCAGGAGATGGCTTTTCTCCAAGGCGCGGCTGGCTCCTTTCGGGCCTATACGTGGGCCGCGCGTGCGCACTCAGGCTCCCCACAACAGGCCTCCCTCGGGTCACGGGACCCACCCTTGAGGTGTCTCCTGACCCACCCTTGAGGGGTCACGTGACCCACCCCTGAGGGGTCTCGTGACCCACCCCTGAGGGGTCACGTGACCCACCCTTGAGGGGTTTCGTGACCCACCCTTTTGGGGTCACGTGACCCACCCTTGCGGGGTCTCGTGACCCACCCTTGGGAGGTCACCTGTCCCACCCTGGAGGGGTCAGGTGACCCGCCCTTGAGAGGTCACAGCAGTTTCACAGGGTCCCTGCGCACCTGTCCATGGAAACAGAAGCCCTCCCTGCCACTCAGAGGACCGCGCTATTTCCCCTAGGCCACACGGCCCAGCAACACTCTCAGCCCCGCACAGACAGTGTGCTAAGGACAGACTTGGATACCGGGGGCCGGGGCGGGGGATTTTCCATGGAACTCTCTAAGGGCCCGGTGCCCTGTGTCGCCCGGGAGTGCCCATGCCCTTCCTTGACCCCGCAGGACACTTGCATCCAGCAATAAGCAGCCGTCTGCCTCCACGGGGCTCAAACACCTGGGCCCGGTGTGCGGGCACCTGGCGTACGTGGAGGCAAACCCCCTGACCCTTCTGTCCCGAACCCACCACTGCGAAGATCCCCCTTTTCTTCCATCCGTAAAGGGGCCCTCCCTGGGGAGTGGAGGAACATGGGGAGGCCCCCAGGAGATGGCTTTTCTCCAAGCCGCGGCTGGCTCCTTTCGGGCCTATACGTGGGCCGCGCGTGCGCACTCAGGCTCCCCACAACAGGCCTCCCTCGGGTCACGGGACCCACCCTTGAGGTGTCTCCTGACCCACCCTTGAGGGGTCACGTGACCCACACCTGGGGGGTCTCGTGACACACCCCTGAGGTGTCTCGTGACCCACCCCTGGGGGGTCTCGTGACCCACCCCTGAGGGGTCACGTGACCCACACCTGCGGGGTCACGTGACCCACCCCTGGGGGGTCTCGTGACGCACCCCTGAGGGGTCACGTGACCCACCCCTGAGGGGTCTCGTGACCCACCCCTGAGGGGTCACGTGACCCACCCTTGAGGGGTTTCGTGACCCACCCTTTTGGGGTCACGTGACCCACCCTTGCGGGGTCTCGTGACCCACCCTTGGGAGGTCACCTGTCCCACCCTGGAGGGGTCAGGTGACCCGTCCTTGAGAGGTCACAGCAGTTTCACAGGGTCCCTGCGCACCTGTCCATGGAAACAGAAGCCCTCCCTGCCACTCAGAGGACCGCGCTATTTCCCCTAGGCCACACTGCCCAGCAACACTCTCAGCCCCGCACAGACAGTGTGCTAAGGACAGACTTGGATACCGGGGGCCTGGGCGGGGGATTTTCCATGGAACTCTCTAAGGGCCCGGTGCCCTGTGTCGCCCGGGAGTGCCCATGCCCTTCCTTGACCCCGCAGGACACTTGCATCCAGCAATAAGCAGCCGTCTGCCTCCACGGGGCTCAAACACCTGGGCCCGGTGTGCGGGCACCTGGCGTACGTGAGGGCAAACCCCCTGACCCTTCTGTCCCGAACCCACCACTGCGAAGATCCCCCTTTTCTTCCATCCGTAAAGGGGCCCTCCCTGGGGAGTGGAGGAACATGGGGAGGCCCCCAGGAGATGGCTTTTCTCCGAGCCGCGGCTGGCTCGTTTCGGGCCTATACGTGGGCCGCGCATGCGCACTCAGGCTCCCAAGCACACGCCTTCCTCGGCTCACCTGACCCACCCTTTAGAGGTCACAGCAGTTCCACAGGGTCCCTGGGCACCTGTCCGTGGACACAGGAGCACTCCCTGCCACCTAAAGGACCACGCGATTTCCGCTGGGGAACACTCCCCAGAAGCACTCCCAGCCTCGCACAGACACTGTGCGCAGGATAGACTTGTGGACCAGGGGCCTGGGCGGGGAATTTTCCAGGGAACTCTCTAAAGGCCAGGTGCCCTCTGTCGCCCTGGGAGTGCCCACGCCATCCCTTAACCCTGCAGGACACTATCATCCAGCAATAAGCAGCCCTCTGCCTCCACGGGGCTCAAACACCTGGGCCCGTTGTGCGAGCACCTGGCGTTCGTGCAGGCAAACCCGCAGACCCCTCTGGCCCGAACCCACCACTGCGAAGATCCCACTTTTCTTCCATCCGTAAAGGGGTCCTCCTTGAGGAGTGGAGGAACATGGGGAGGCCCCCAGGAGATGGCTTTTCTCCAAGGCGCGGCTGGCTCCTTTCGGGCCTATACGTGGGCCGCGCGTGCGCACTCAGGCTCCCCACAACAGGCCTCCCTCGGGTCACGGGACCCACCCTTGAGGTGTCTCCTGACCCACCCTTGAGGGGTCACGTGACCCACCCCTGAGGGGTCTCGTGACCCACCCCTGAGGGGTCACGTGACCCACCCTTGAGGGGTTTGGTGACCCACCCTTTTGGGGTCACGTGACCCACCCTTGCGGGGTCTCGTGACCCACCCTTGGGAGGTCACCTGTCCCACCCTGGAGGGGTCAGGTGACCCGCCCTTGAGAGGTCACAGCAGTTTCACAGGGTCCCTGCGCACCTGTCCATGGAAACAGCAGCCCTCCCTGCCACTCAGAGGACCGCGCTATTTCCCCTAGGCCACACGGCCCAGCAACACTCTCAGCCCCGCACAGACAGTGTGCTAAGGACAGACTTGGATACCGGGGGCCGGGGCGGGGGATTTTCCATGGAACTCTCTAAGGGCCCGGTGCCCTGTGTCGCCCGGGAGTGCCCATGCCCTTCCTTGACCCCGCAGGACACTTGCATCCAGCAATAAGCAGCCGTCTGCCTCCACGGGGCTCAAACACCTGGGCCCGGTGTGCGGGCACCTGGCGTACGTGGAGGCAAACCCCCTGACCCTTCTGTCCCGAACCCACCACTGCGAAGATCCCCCTTTTCTTCCATCCGTAAAGGGGCCCTCCCTGGGGAGTGGAGGAACATGGGGAGGCCCCCAGGAGATGGCTTTTCTCCAAGCCGCGGCTGGCTCCTTTCGGGCCTATACGTGGGCCGCGCGTGCGCACTCAGGCTCCCCACAACAGGCCTCCCTCGGGTCACGGGACCCACCCTTGAGGTGTCTCCTGACCCACCCTTGAGGGGTCACGTGACCCACACCTGGGGGGTCTCGTGACACACCCCTGAGGTGTCTCGTGACCCACCCCTGGGGGGTCTCGTGACCCACCCCTGAGGGGTCACGTGACCCACACCTGCGGGGTCACGTGACCCACCCCTGGGGGTCTCGTGACGCACCCCTGAGGGGTCACGTGACCCACCCCTGAGGGGTCTCGTGACCCACCCCTGAGGGGTCACGTGACCCACCCTTGAGGGGTTTCGTGACCCACCCTTTTGGGGTCACGTGACCCACCCTTGCGGGGTCTCGTGACCCACCCTTGGGAGGTCACCTGTCCCACCCTGGAGGGGTCAGGTGACCCGCCCTTGAGAGGTCACAGCAGTTTCACAGGGTCCCTGCGCACCTGTCCATGGAAACAGAAGCCCTCCCTGCCACTCAGAGGACCGCGCTATTTCCCCTAGGCCACACGGCCCAGCAACACTCTCAGCCCCGCACAGACAGTGTGCTAAGGACAGACTTGGATACCGGGGGCCGGGGCGGGGGATTTTCCATGGAACTCTCTAAGGGCCCGGTGCCCTGTGTCGCCCGGGAGTGCCCATGCCCTTCCTTGACCCCGCAGGACACTTGCATCCAGCAATAAGCAGCCGTCTGCCTCCACGGGGCTCAAACACCTGGGCCCGGTGTGCGGGCACCTGGCGTACGTGGAGGCAAACCCCCTGACCCTTCTGTCCCGAACCCACCACTGCGAAGATCCCCCTTTTCTTCCATCCGTAAAGGGGCCCTCCCTGGGGAGTGGAGGAACATGGGGAGGCCCCCAGGAGATGGCTTTTCTCCGAGCCGCGGCTGGCTCCTTTCGGGCCTATACGTGGGCCGCGCGTGCGCACTCAGGCTCCCCACAACAGGCCTCCCTCGGGTCACGGGACCCACCCTTGAGGTGTCTCCTGACCCACCCTTGAGGGGTCACGTGACCCACACCTGGGGGGTCTCGTGACACACCCCTGAGGTGTCTCGTGACCCACCCCTGGGGGGTCTCGTGACCCACCCCTGAGGGGTCACGTGACCCACACCTGCGGGGTCACGTGACCCACCCCTGGGGGGTCTCGTGACGCACCCCTGAGGGGTCACGTGACCCACCCCTGAGGGGTCTCGTGACCCACCCCTGAGGGGTCACGTGACCCACCCTTGAGGGGTTTCGTGACCCACCCTTTTGGGGTCACGTGACCCACCCTTGCGGGGTCTCGTGACCCACCCTTGGGAGGTCACCTGTCCCACCCTGGAGGGGTCAGGTGACCCGTCCTTGAGAGGTCACAGCAGTTTCACAGGGTCCCTGCGCACCTGTCCATGGAAACAGAAGCCCTCCCTGCCACTCAGAGGACCGCGCTATTTCCCCTAGGCCACACTGCCCAGCAACACTCTCAGCCCCGCACAGACAGTGTGCTAAGGACAGACTTGGATATCTGGGGCCTGGGCGGGGGATTTTCCATGGAACTCTCTAAGGGCCCGGTGCCCTGTGTCGCCCGGGAGTGCCCATGACCTTCCTTGACCCCGCAGGACACTTGCATCCAGCAATAAGCAGCCGTCTGCCTCCACGGGGCTCAAACACCTGGGCCCGGTGTGCGGGCACCTGGCGTATGTGGAGGCAAACCCCCTGACCCTTCTGTCCCGAACCCACCACTGCGAAGATCCCCCTTTTCTTCCATCCGTAAAGGGGCCCTCCCTGGGGAGTGGAGGAACATGGGGAGGCCCCCAGGAGATGGCTTTTCTCCGAGCCGCGGCTGGCTCGTTTCGGGCCTATACGTGGGCCGCGCATGCGCACTCAGGCTCCCAAGCACACGCCTTCCTCGGCTCACCTGACCCACCCTTTAGAGGTCACAGCAGTTCCACAGGGTCCCTGGGCACCTGTCCGTGGACACAGGAGCACTCCCTGCCACCTAAAGGACCACGCGATTTCCGCTGGGGAACACTCCCCAGAAGCACTCCCAGCCTCGCACAGACACTGTGCGCAGGATAGACTTGTGGACCAGGGGCCTGGGCGGGGAATTTTCCAGGGAACTCTCTAAAGGCCAGGTGCCCTCTGTCGCCCTGGGAGTGCCCACGCCATCCCTTAACCCTGCAGGACACTATCATCCAGCAATAAGCAGCCCTCTGCCTCCACGGGGCTCAAACACCTGGGCCCGTTGTGCGAGCACCTGGCGTTCGTGCAGGCAAACCCGCAGACCCCTCTGGCCCGAACCCACCACTGCGAAGATCCCACTTTTCTTCCATCCGTAAAGGGGTCCTCCTTGAGGAGTGGAGGAACATGGGGAGGCCCCCAGGAGATGGCTTTTCTCCAAGGCGCGGCTGGCTCCTTTCGGGCCTATACGTGGGCCGCGCGTGCGCACTCAGGCTCCCCACAACAGGCCTCCCTCGGGTCACGGGACCCACCCTTGAGGTGTCTCCTGACCCACCCTTGAGGGGTCACGTGACCCACCCCTGAGGGGTCTCGTGACCCACCCCTGAGGGGTCACGTGACCCACCCTTGAGGGGTTTCGTGACCCACCCTTTTGGGGTCACGTGACCCACCCTTGCGGGGTCTCGTGACCCACCCTTGGGAGGTCACCTGTCCCACACTGGAGGGGTCAGGTGACCCGCCCTTGAGAGGTCACAGCAGTTTCACAGGGTCCCTGCGCACCTGTCCATGGAAACAGAAGCCCTCCCTGCCACTCAGAGGACCGCGCTATTTCCCCTAGGCCACACGGCCCAGCAACACTCTCAGCCCCGCACAGACAGTGTGCTAAGGACAGACTTGGATACCGGGGGCCGGGGCGGGGGATTTTCCATGGAACTCTCTAAGGGCCCGGTGCCCTGTGTCGCCCGGGAGTGCCCATGCCCTTCCTTGACCCCGCAGGACACTTGCATCCAGCAATAAGCAGCCGTCTGCCTCCACGGGGCTCAAACACCTGGGCCCGGTGTGCGGGCACCTGGCGTACGTGGAGGCAAACCCCCTGACCCTTCTGTCCCGAACCCACCACTGCGAAGATCCCCCTTTTCTTCCATCCGTAAAGGGGCCCTCCCTGGGGAGTGGAGGAACATGGGGAGGCCCCCAGGAGATGGCTTTTCTCCAAGCCGCGGCTGGCTCCTTTCGGGCCTATACGTGGGCCGCGCGTGCGCACTCAGGCTCCCCACAACAGGCCTCCCTCGGGTCACGGGACCCACCCTTGAGGTGTCTCCTGACCCACCCTTGAGGGGTCACGTGACCCACACCTGGGGGGTCTCGTGACACACCCCTGAGGTGTCTCGTGACCCACCCCTGGGGGGTCTCGTGACCCACCCCTGAGGGGTCACGTGACCCACACCTGCGGGGTCACGTGACCCACCCCTGGGGGGTCTCGTGACGCACCCCTGAGGGGTCACGTGACCCACCCCTGAGGGGTCTCGTGACCCACCCCTGAGGGGTCACGTGACCCACCCTTGAGGGGTTTCGTGACCCACCCTTTTGGGGTCACGTGACCCACCCTTGCGGGGTCTCGTGACCCACCCTTGGGAGGTCACCTGTCCCACCCTGGAGGGGTCAGGTGACCCGTCCTTGAGAGGTCACAGCAGTTTCACAGGGTCCCTGCGCACCTGTCCATGGAAACAGAAGCCCTCCCTGCCACTCAGAGGACCGCGCTATTTCCCCTAGGCCACACTGCCCAGCAACACTCTCAGCCCCGCACAGACAGTGTGCTAAGGACAGACTTGGATACCGGGGGCCTGGGCGGGGGATTTTCCATGGAACTCTCTAAGGGCCCGGTGCCCTGTGTCGCCCGGGAGTGCCCATGCCCTTCCTTGACCCCGCAGGACACTTGCATCCAGCAATAAGCAGCCGTCTGCCTCCACGGGGCTCAAACACCTGGGCCCGGTGTGCGGGCACCTGGCGTACGTGGAGGCAAACCCCCTGACCCTTCTGTCCCGAACCCACCACTGCGAAGATCCCCCTTTTCTTCCATCCGTAAAGGGGCCCTCCCTGGGGAGTGGAGGAACATGGGGAGGCCCCCAGGAGATGGCTTTTCTCCGAGCCGCGGCTGGCTCGTTTCGGGCCTATACGTGGGCCGCGCATGCGCACTCAGGCTCCCAAGCACACGCCTTCCTCGGCTCACCTGACCCACCCTTTAGAGGTCACAGCAGTTCCACAGGGTCCCTGGGCACCTGTCCGTGGACACAGGAGCACTCCCTGCCACCTAAAGGACCACGCGATTTCCGCTGGGGAACACTCCCCAGAAGCACTCCCAGCCTCGCACAGACACTGTGCGCAGGATAGACTTGTGGACCAGGGGCCTGGGCGGGGAATTTTCCAGGGAACTCTCTAAAGGCCAGGTGCCCTCTGTCGCCCTGGGAGTGCCCACGCCATCCCTTAACCCTGCAGGACACTATCATCCAGCAATAAGCAGCCCTCTGCCTCCACGGGGCTCAAACACCTGGGCCCGTTGTGCGAGCACCTGGCGTTCGTGCAGGCAAACCCGCAGACCCCTCTGGCCCGAACCCACCACTGCGAAGATCCCACTTTTCTTCCATCCGTAAAGGGGTCCTCCTTGAGGAGTGGAGGAACATGGGGAGGCCCCCAGGAGATGGCTTTTCTCCAAGGCGCGGCTGGCTCCTTTCGGGCCTATACGTGGGCCGCGCGTGCGCACTCAGGCTCCCCACAACAGGCCTCCCTCGGGTCACGGGACCCACCCTTGAGGTGTCTCCTGACCCACCCTTGAGGGGTCACGTGACCCACCCCTGAGGGGTCTCGTGACCCACCCCTGAGGGGTCACGTGACCCACCCTTGAGGGGTTTCGTGACCCACCCTTTTGGGGTCACGTGACCCACCCTTGCGGGGTCTCGTGACCCACCCTTGGGAGGTCACCTGTCCCACCCTGGAGGGGTCAGGTGACCCGCCCTTGAGAGGTCACAGCAGTTTCACAGGGTCCCTGCGCACCTGTCCATGGAAACAGAAGCCCTCCCTGCCACTCAGAGGACCGCGCTATTTCCCCTAGGCCACACGGCCCAGCAACACTCTCAGCCCCGCACAGACAGTGTGCTAAGGACAGACTTGGATACCGGGGGCCGGGGCGGGCGATTTTCCATGGAACTCTCTAAGGGCCCGGTGCCCTGTGTCGCCCGGGAGTGCCCATGCCCTTCCTTGACCCCGCAGGACACTTGCATCCAGCAATAAGCAGCCGTCTGCCTCCACGGGGCTCAAACACCTGGGCCCGGTGTGCGGGCACCTGGCGTACGTGGAGGCAAACCCCCTGACCCTTCTGTCCCGAACCCACCACTGCGAAGATCCCCCTTTTCTTCCATCCGTAAAGGGGCCCTCCCTGGGGAGTGGAGGAACATGGGGAGGCCCCCAGGAGATGGCTTTTCTCCAAGCCGCGGCTGGCTCCTTTCGGGCCTATACGTGGGCCGCGCGTGCGCACTCAGGCTCCCCACAACAGGCCTCCCTCGGGTCACGGGACCCACCCTTGAGGTGTCTCCTGACCCACCCTTGAGGGGTCACGTGACCCACACCTGGGGGGTCTCGTGACACACCCCTGAGGTGTCTCGTGACCCACCCCTGGGGGGTCTCGTGACCCACCCCTGAGGGGTCACGTGACCCACACCTGCGGGGTCACGTGACCCACCCCTGGGGGGTCTCGTGACGCACCCCTGAGGGGTCACGTGACCCACCCCTGAGGGGTCTCGTGACCCACCCCTGAGGGGTCACGTGACCCACCCTTGAGGGGTTTCGTGACCTACCCTTTTGGGGTCACGTGACCCACCCTTGCGGGGTCTCGTGACCCACCCTTGGGAGGTCACCTGTCCCACCCTGGAGGGGTCAGGTGACCCGTCCTTGAGAGGTCACAGCAGTTTCACAGGGTCCCTGCGCACCTGTCCATGGAAACAGAAGCCCTCCCTGCCACTCAGAGGACCGCGCTATTTCCCCTAGGCCACACTGCCCAGCAACACTCTCAGCCCCGCACAGACAGTGTGCTAAGGACAGACTTGGATACCGGGGGCCTGGGCGGGGGATTTTCCATGGAACTCTCTAAGGGCCCGGTGCCCTGTGTCGCCCGGGAGTGCCCATGCCCTTCCTTGACCCCGCAGGACACTTGCATCCAGCAATAAGCAGCCGTCTGCCTCCACGGGGCTCAAACACCTGGGCCCGGTGTGCGGGCACCTGGCGTACGTGGAGGCAAACCCCCTGACCCTTCTGTCCCGAACCCACCACTGCGAAGATCCCCCTTTTCTTCCATCCGTAAAGGGGCCCTCCCTGGGGAGTGGAGGAACATGGGGAGGCCCCCAGGAGATGGCTTTTCTCCGAGCCGCGGCTGGCTGGTTTCGGGCCTATACGTGGGCCGCGCATGCGCACTCAGGCTCCCAAGCACACGCCTTCCTCGGCTCACCTGACCCACCCTTTAGAGGTCACAGCAGTTCCACAGGGTCCCTGGGCACCTGTCCGTGGACACAGGAGCCCTCCCTGCCACCTAAAGGACCACGCGATTTCCGCTGGGGAACACTCCCCAGAAGCACTCCCAGCCTCGCACAGACACTGTGCGCAGGATAGACTTGTGGACCAGGGGCCTGGGCGGGGAATTTTCCAGGGAACTCTCTAAAGGCCAGGTGCCCTCTGTCGCCCTGGGAGTGCCCACGCCATCCCTTAACCCTGCAGGACACTATCATCCAGCAATAAGCAGCCCTCTGCCTCCACGGGGCTCAAACACCTGGGCCCGTTGTGCGAGCACCTTGCGTTCGTGCAGGCAAACCCGCAGACCCCTCTGGCCCGAACCCACCACTGCGAAGATCCCACTTTTCTTCCATCCGTAAAGGGGTCCTCCTTGAGGAGTGGAGGAACATGGGGAGGCCCCCAGGAGATGGCTTTTCTCCAAGGCGCGGCTGGCTCCTTTCGGGCCTATACGTGGGCCGCCCGTGCGCACTCAGGCTCCCCACAACAGGCCTCCCTCGGGTCACGGGACCCACCCTTGAGGTGTCTCCTGACCCACCCTTGAGGGGTCACGTGACCCACACCTGGGGGGTCTCGTGACACACCACTGAGGGGTCACGTGACCCACCCCTGGGGGGGTCTCGTGACCCACCCCTGAGGGGTCACGTGACCCACCCTTGAGGGGTCACGTGACCCACACCTGGGGGGTCTCGTGACGCACCCCTGAGGTGTCTCGTGACCCACCCCTGGGGGGTCTCGTGACCCACCCCTGAGGGGTCACGTGACCCACACCTGCGGGGTCACGTGACCCACCCTGAGGGGTCACGTGACCCACACCTGCGGGGTCTCGTGACCTACCCTTGGAAGGTCACCTGTCCCACCCTGGAGGGGTCAGGTGACCCGCCCTTGAGAGGTCACAGCAGTTTCACAGGGTCCCTGCGCACCTGTCCATGGAAACAGAAGCCCTCCCTGCCACTCAGAGGACCGCGCTATTTCCCCTAGGCCTCACTGCCCAGCAGCACTCTCAGCCCCGCACAGACAGTGTGCTAAGGACAGACTTGGATATCTGGGGCCTGGGCGGGGGATTTTCCATGGAACTCTCTAAGGGCCCGGAGCCTTGTGTCGCCCGGGAGTGCCCATGCCCTTCCTTGACTCCGCAGGACACTTGCATCCAGCAATAAGCAGCCGTCTGCCTCCACGGGGCTCAAACACCTGGGCCCGGTGTGCGGGCACCTGGCGTACGTGGAGGCAAACCCCCTGACCCTTCTGTCCCGAACCCACCACTGCGAAGATCCCCCTTTTCTTCCATCCGTAAAGGGGCCCTCCCTGGGGAGTGGAGGAACATGGGGAGGCCCCCAGGAGATGGCTTTTCTCCGAGCCGCGGCTGGCTGGTTTCGGGCCTATACGTGGGCCGCGCATGCGCACTCAGGCTCCCAAGCACACGCCTTCCTCGGCTCACCTGACCCACCCTTTAGAGGTCACAGCAGTTCCACAGGGTCCCTGGGCACCTGTCCGTGGACACAGGAGCACTCCCTGCCACCTAAAGGACCACGCGATTTCCGCTGGGGAACACTCCCCAGAAGCACTCCCAGCCTCGCACAGACACTGTGCGCAGGATAGACTTGTGGACCAGGGGCCTGGGCGGGGAATTTTCCAGGGAACTCTCTAAAGGCCAGGTGCCCTCTGTCGCCCTGGGAGTGCCCACGCCATCCCTTAACCCTGCAGGACACTATCATCCAGCAATAAGCAGCCCTCTGCCTCCACGGGGCTCAAACACCTGGGCCCGTTGTGCGAGCACCTGGCGTTCGTGCAGGCAAACCCGCAGACCCCTCTGGCCCGAACCCACCACTGCGAAGATCCCACTTTTCTTCCATCCGTAAAGGGGTCCTCCTTGAGGAGTGGAGGAACATGGGGAGGCCCCCAGGAGATGGCTTTTCTCCAAGGCGCGGCTGGCTCCTTTCGGGCCTATACGTGGGCCGCGCGTGCGCACTCAGGCTCCCCACAACAGGCCTCCCTCGGGTCACGGGACCCACCCTTGAGGTGTCTCCTGACCCACCCTTGAGGGGTCACGTGACCCACACCTGGGGGGTCTCGTGACACACCCCTGAGGGGTCACGTGACCCACCCCTGAGGGGTCTCGTGACCCACCCCTGAGGGGTCACGTGACCCACCCTTGAGGGGTTTCGTGACCCACCCTTTTGGGGTCACGTGACCCACCCTTGCGGGGTCTCGTGACCCACCCTTGGGAGGTCACCTGTCCCACCCTGGAGGGGTCAGGTGACCCGCCCTTGAGAGGTCACAGCAGTTTCACAGGGTCCCTGCGCACCTGTCCATGGAAACAGAAGCCCTCCCTGCCACTCAGAGGACCGCGCTATTTCCCCTAGGCCACACGGCCCAGCAACACTCTCAGCCCCGCACAGACAGTGTGCTAAGGACAGACTTGGATACCGGGGGCCGGGGCGGAGGATTTTCCATGGAACTCTCTAAGGGCCCGGTGCCCTGTGTCGCCCGGGAGTGCCCATGCCCTTCCTTGACCCCGCAGGACACTTGCATCCAGCAATAAGCAGCCGTCTGCCTCCACGGGGCTCAAACACCTGGGCCCGGTGTGCGGGCACCTGGCGTACGTGGAGGCAAACCCCCTGACCCTTCTGTCCCGAACCCACCACTGCGAAGATCCCCCTTTTCTTCCATCCGTAAAGGGGCCCTCCCTGGGGAGTGGAGGAACATGGGGAGGCCCCCAGGAGATGGCTTTTCTCCGAGCCGCGGCTGGCTCGTTTCGGGCCTATACGTGGGCCGCGCATGCGCACTCAGGCTCCCAAGCACACGCCTTCCTCGGCTCACCTGACCCACCCTTTAGAGGTCACAGCAGTTCCACAGGGTCCCTGGGCACCTGTCCGTGGACACAGGAGCACTCCCTGCCACCTAAAGGACCACGCGATTTCCGCTGGGGAACACTCCCCAGAAGCACTCCCAGCCTCGCACAGACACTGTGCGCAGGATAGACTTGTGGACCAGGGGCCTGGGCGGGGAATTTTCCAGGGAACTCTCTAAAGGCCAGGTGCCCTCTGTCGCCCTGGGAGTGCCCACGCCATCCCTTAACCCTGCAGGACACTATCATCCAGCAATAAGCAGCCCTCTGCCTCCACGGGGCTCAAACACCTGGGCCCGTTGTGCGAGCACCTGGCGTTCGTGCAGGCAAACCCGCAGACCCCTCTGGCCCGAACCCACCACTGCGAAGATCCCACTTTTCTTCCATCCGTAAAGGGGTCCTCCTTGAGGAGTGGAGGAACATGGGGAGGCCCCCAGGAGATGGCTTTTCTCCAAGGCGCGGCTGGCTCCTTTCGGGCCTATACGTGGGCCGCGCGTGCGCACTCAGGCTCCCCACAACAGGCCTCCCTCGGGTCACGGGACCCACCCTTGAGGTGTCTCCTGACCCACCCTTGAGGGGTCACGTGACCCACCCCTGAGGGGTCTCGTGACCCACCCCTGAGGGGTCACGTGACCCACCCTTGAGGGGTTTCGTGACCCACCCTTTTGGGGTCAAGTGACCCACCCTTGCGGGGTCTCGTGACCCACCCTTGGGAGGTCACCTGTCCCACCCTGGAGGGGTCAGGTGACCCGCCCTTGAGAGGTCACAGCAGTTTCACAGGGTCCCTGCGCACCTGTCCATGGAAACAGAAGCCCTCCCTGCCACTCAGAGGACCGCGCTATTTCCCCTAGGCCACACGGCCCAGCAACACTCTCAGCCCCGCACAGACAGTGTGCTAAGGACAGACTTGGATACCGGGGGCCGGGGCGGGCGATTTTCCATGGAACTCTCTAAGGGCCCGGTGCCCTGTGTCGCCCGGGAGTGCCCATGCCCTTCCTTGACCCCGCAGGACACTTGCATCCAGCAATAAGCAGCCGTCTGCCTCCACGGGGCTCAAACACCTGGGCCCGGTGTGCGGGCACCTGGCGTACGTGGAGGCAAACCCCCTGACCCTTCTGTCCCGAACCCACCACTGCGAAGATCCCCCTTTTCTTCCATCCGTAAAGGGGCCCTCCCTGGGGAGTGGAGGAACATGGGGAGGCCCCCAGGAGATGGCTTTTCTCCAAGCCGCGGCTGGCTCCTTTCGGGCCTATACGTGGGCCGCGCGTGCGCACTCAGGCTCCCCACAACAGGCCTCCCTCGGGTCACGGGACCCACCCTTGAGGTGTCTCCTGACCCACCCTTGAGGGGTCACGTGACCCACACCTGGGGGGTCTCGTGACACACCCCTGAGGTGTCTCGTGACCCACCCCTGGGGGGTCTCGTGACCCACCCCTGAGGGGTCACGTGACCCACACCTGCGGGGTCACGTGACCCACCCCTGGGGGGTCTCGTGACGCACCCCTGAGGGGTCACGTGACCCACCCCTGAGGGGTCTCGTGACCCACCCCTGAGGGGTCACGTGACCCACCCTTGAGGGGTTTCGTGACCTACCCTTTTGGGGTCACGTGACCCACCCTTGCGGGGTCTCGTGACCCACCCTTGGGAGGTCACCTGTCCCACCCTGGAGGGGTCAGGTGACCCGTCCTTGAGAGGTCACAGCAGTTTCACAGGGTCCCTGCGCACCTGTCCATGGAAACAGAAGCCCTCCCTGCCACTCAGAGGACCGCGCTATTTTCCCTAGGCCACACTGCCCAGCAACACTCTCAGCCCCGCACAGACAGTGTGCTAAGGACAGACTTGGATACCGGGGGCCTGGGCGGGGGATTTTCCATGGAACTCTCTAAGGGCCCGGTGCCCTGTGTCGCCCGGGAGTGCCCATGCCCTTCCTTGACCCCGCAGGACACTTGCATCCAGCAATAAGCAGCCGTCTGCCTCCACGGGGCTCAAACACCTGTGCCCGGTGTTCGGGCACCTGGCGTACGTGGAGGCAAACCCCCTGACCCTTCTGTCCCGAACCCACCACTGCGAAGATCCCCCTTTTCTTCCATCCGTAAAGGGGCCCTCCCTGGGGAGTGGAGGAACATGGGGAGGCCCCCAGGAGATGGCTTTTCTCCGAGCCGCGGCTGGCTCGTTTCGGGCCTATACGTGGGCCGCGCATGCGCACTCAGGCTCCCAAGCACACGCCTTCCTCGGCTCACCTGACCCACCCTTTAGAGGTCACAGCAGTTCCACAGGGTCCCTGGGCACCTGTCCGTGGACACAGGAGCCCTCCCTGCCACCTAAAGGACCACGCGATTTCCGCTGGGGAACACTCCCCAGAAGCACTCCCAGCCTCGCACAGACACTGTGCGCAGGATAGACTTGTGGACCAGGGGCCTGGGCGGGGAATTTTCCAGGGAACTCTCTAAAGGCCAGGTGCCCTCTGTCGCCCTGGGAGTGCCCACGCCATCCCTTAACCCTGCAGGACACTATCATCCAGCAATAAGCAGCCCTCTGCCTCCACGGGGCTCAAACACCTGGGCCCGTTGTGCGAGCACCTTGCGTTCGTGCAGGCAAACCCGCAGACCCCTCTGGCCCGAACCCACCACTGCGAAGATCCCACTTTTCTTCCATCCGTAAAGGGGTCCTCCTTGAGGAGTGGAGGAACATGGGGAGGCCCCCAGGAGATGGCTTTTCTCCAAGGCGCGGCTGGCTCCTTTCGGGCCTATACGTGGGCCGCCCGTGCGCACTCAGGCTCCCCACAACAGGCCTCCCTCGGGTCACGGGACCCACCCTTGAGGTGTCTCCTGACCCACCCTTGAGGGGTCACGTGACCCACACCTGGGGGGTCTCGTGACACACCACTGAGGGGTCACGTGACCCACCCCTGGGGGGGTCTCGTGACCCACCCCTGAGGGGTCACGTGACCCACCCTTGAGGGGTCACGTGACCCACACCTGGGGGGTCTCGTGACGCACCCCTGAGGTGTCTCGTGACCCACCCCTGGGGGGTCTCGTGACCCACCCCTGAGGGGTCACGTGACCCACACCTGCGGGGTCACGTGACCCACCCCTGAGGGGTCACGTGACCCACACCTGCGGGGTCTCGTGACCTACCCTTGGAAGGTCACCTGTCCCACCCTGGAGGGGTCAGGTGACCCGCCCTTGAGAGGTCACAGCAGTTTCACAGGGTCCCTGCGCACCTGTCCATGGAAACAGAAGCCCTCCCTGCCACTCAGAGGACCGCGCTATTTCCCCTAGGCCTCACTGCCCAGCAGCACTCTCAGCCCCGCACAGACAGTGTGCTAAGGACAGACTTGGATACCGGGGGCCGGGGCGGAGGATTTTCCATGGAACTCTCTAAGGGCCCGGTGCCCTGTGTCGCCCGGGAGTGCCCATGCCCTTCCTTGACCCCGCAGGACACTTGCATCCAGCAATAAGCAGCCGTCTGCCTCCACGGGGCTCAAACACCTGGGCCCGGTGTGCGGGCACCTGGCGTACGTGGAGGCAAACCCCCTGACCCTTCTGTCCCGAACCCACCACTGCGAAGATCCCCCTTTTCTTCCATCCGTAAAGGGGCCCTCCCTGGGGAGTGGAGGAACATGGGGAGGCCCCCAGGAGATGGCTTTTCTCCGAGCCGCGGCTGGCTCGTTTCGGGCCTATACGTGGGCCGCGCATGCGCACTCAGGCTCCCAAGCACACGCCTTCCTCGGCTCACCTGACCCACCCTTTAGAGGTCACAGCAGTTCCACAGGGTCCCTGGGCACCTGTCCGTGGACACAGGAGCACTCCCTGCCACCTAAAGGACCACGCGATTTCCGCTGGGGAACACTCCCCAGAAGCACTCCCAGCCTCGCACAGACACTGTGCGCAGGATAGACTTGTGGACCAGGGGCCTGGGCGGGGAATTTTCCAGGGAACTCTCTAAAGGCCAGGTGCCCTCTGTCGCCCTGGGAGTGCCCACGCCATCCCTTAACCCTGCAGGACACTATCATCCAGCAATAAGCAGCCCTCTGCCTCCACGGGGCTCAAACACCTGGGCCCGTTGTGCGAGCACCTGGCGTTCGTGCAGGCAAACCCGCAGACCCCTCTGGCCCGAACCCACCACTGCGAAGATCCCACTTTTCTTCCATCCGTAAAGGGGTCCTCCTTGAGGAGTGGAGGAACATGGGGAGGCCCCCAGGAGATGGCTTTTCTCCAAGGCGCGGCTGGCTCCTTTCGGGCCTATACGTGGGCCGCGCGTGCGCACTCAGGCTCCCCACAACAGGCCTCCCTCGGGTCACGGGACCCACCCTTGAGGTGTCTCCTGACCCACCCTTGAGGGGTCACGTGACCCACACCTGGGGGGTCTCGTGACACACCCCTGAGGGGTCACGTGACCCACCCCTGAGGGGTCTCGTGACCCACCCCTGAGGGGTCACGTGACCCACCCTTGAGGGGTTTCGTGACCCACCCTTTTGGGGTCACGTGACCCACCCTTGCGGGGTCTCGTGACCCACCCTTGGGAGGTCACCTGTCCCACCCTGGAGGGGTCAGGTGACCCGCCCTTGAGAGGTCACAGCAGTTTCACAGGGTCCCTGCGCACCTGTCCATGGAAACAGAAGCCCTCCCTGCCACTCAGAGGACCGCGCTATTTCCCCTAGGCCACACGGCCCAGCAACACTCTCAGCCCCGCACAGACAGTGTGCTAAGGACAGACTTGGATACCGGGGGCCGGGGCGGGGGATTTTCCATGGAACTCTCTAAGGGCCCGGTGCCCTGTGTCGCCCGGGAGTGCCCATGCCCTTCCTTGACCCCGCAGGACACTTGCATCCAGCAATAAGCAGCCGTCTGCCTCCACGGGGCTCAAACACCTGGGCCCGGTGTGCGGGCACCTGGCGTACGTGGAGGCAAACCCCCTGACCCTTCTGTCCCGAACCCACCACTGCGAAGATCCCCCTTTTCTTCCATCCGTAAAGGGGCCCTCCCTGGGGAGTGGAGGAACATGGGGAGGCCCCCAGGAGATGGCTTTTCTCCGAGCCGCGGCTGGCTCGTTTCGGGCCTATACGTGGGCCGCGCATGCGCACTCAGGCTCCCAAGCACACGCCTTCCTCGGCTCACCTGACCCACCCTTTAGAGGTCACAGCAGTTCCACAGGGTCCCTGGGCACCTGTCCGTGGACACAGGAGCCCTCCCTGCCACCTAAAGGACCACGCGATTTCCGCTGGGGAACACTCCCCAGAAGCACTCCCAGCCTCGCACAGACACTGTGCGCAGGATAGACTTGTGGACCAGGGGCCTGGGCGGGGAATTTTCCAGGGAACTCTCTAAAGGCCAGGTGCCCTCTGTCGCCCTGGGAGTGCCCACGCCATCCCTTAACCCTGCAGGACACTATCATCCAGCAATAAGCAGCCCTCTGCCTCCACGGGGCTCAAACACCTGGGCCCGTTGTGCGAGCACCTGGCGTTCGTGCAGGCAAACCCGCAGACCCCTCTGGCCCGAACCCACCACTGCGAAGATCCCACTTTTCTTCCATCCGTAAAGGGGTCCTCCTTGAGGAGTGGAGGAACATGGGGAGGCCCCCAGGAGATGGCTTTTATCCAAGCCGCGGCTGGCTCCTTTCGGGCCTATACGTGGGCCGCCCGTGCGCACTCAGGCTCCCCACAACAGGCCTCCCTCGGGTCACGGGACCCACCCTTGAGGTGTCTCCTGACCCACCCTTGAGGGGTCACGTGACCCACACCTGGGGGGTCTCGTGACACACCACTGAGGGGTCACGTGACCCACCCCTGGGGGGGTCTCGTGACCCACCCCTGAGGGGTCACGTGACCCACCCTTGAGGGGTCACGTGACCCACACCTGGGGGGTCTCGTGACGCACCCCTGAGGTGTCTCGTGACCCACCCCTGGGGGGTCTCGTGACCCACCCCTGAGGGGTCACGTGACCCACACCTGCGGGGTCACGTGACCCACCCCTGAGGGGTCACGTGACCCACACCTGCGGGGTCTCGTGACCTACCCTTGGAAGGTCACCTGTCCCACCCTGGAGGGGTCAGGTGACCCGCCCTTGAGAGGTCACAGCAGTTTCACAGGGTCCCTGCGCACCTGTCCATGGAAACAGAAGCCCTCCCTGCCACTCAGAGGACCGCGCTATTTCCCCTAGGCCTCACTGCCCAGCAGCACTCTCAGCCCCGCACAGACAGTGTGCTAAGGACAGACTTGGATATCTGGGGCCTGGGCGGGGGATTTTCCATGGAACTCTCTAAGGGCCCGGAGCCCTGTGTCGCCCGGGAGTGCCCATGCCCTTCCTTGACCCCGCAGGACACTTGCATCCAGCAATAAGCAGCCGTCTGCCTCCACGGGGCTCAAACACCTGGGCCCGGTGTGCGGGCACCTGGCGTACGTGGAGGCAAACCCCCTGACCCTTCTGTCCCGAACCCACCACTGCGAAGATCCCCCTTTTCTTCCATCCGTAAAGGGGCCCTCCCTGGGGAGTGGAGGAACATGGGGAGGCCCCCAGGAGATGGCTTTTCTCCGAGCCGCGGCTGGCTGGTTTCGGGCCTATACGTGGGCCGCGCATGCGCTCTCAGGCTCCCAAGCACACGCCTTCCTCGGCTCACCTGACCCACCCTTTAGAGGTCACAGCAGTTCCACAGGGTCCCTGGGCACCTGTCCGTGGACACAGGAGCACTCCCTGCCACCTAAAGGACCACGCGATTTCCGCTGGGGAACACTCCCCAGAAGCACTCCCAGCCTCGCACAGACACTGTGCGCAGGATAGACTTGTGGACCAGGGGCCTGGGCGGGGAATTTTCCAGGGAACTCTCTAAAGGCCAGGTGCCCACTGTCGCCCTGGGAGTGCCCACGCCATCCCTTAACCCTGCAGGACACTATCATCCAGCAATAAGCAGCCCTCTGCCTCCACGGGGCTCAAACACCTGGGCCCGTTGTGCGAGCACCTGGCGTTCGTGCAGGCAAACCCGCAGACCCCTCTGGCCCGAACCCACCACTGCGAAGATCCCACTTTTCTTCCATCCGTAAAGGGGTCCTCCTTGAGGAGTGGAGGAACATGGGGAGGCCCCCAGGAGATGGCTTTTCTCCAAGGCGCGGCTGGCTCCTTTCGGGCCTATACGTGGGCCGCGCGTGCGCACTCAGGCTCCCCACAACAGGCCTCCCTCGGGTCACGGGACCCACCCTTGAGGTGTCTCCTGACCCACCCTTGAGGGGTCACGTGACCCACACCTGGGGGGTCTCGTGACACACCCCTGAGGTGTCTCGTGACCCACCCCTGGGGGGTCTCGTGACCCACCCCTGAGGGGTCACGTGACCCACACCTGCGGGGTCACGTGACCCACCCCTGGGGGGTCTCGTGACGCACCCCTGAGGGGTCACGTGACCCACCCCTGAGGGGTCTCGTGACCCACCCCTGAGGGGTCACGTGACCCACCCTTGAGGGGTTTCGTGACCCACCCTTTTGGGGTCACGTGACCCACCCTTGCGGGGTCTCGTGACCCACCCTTGGGAGGTCACCTGTCCCACCCTGGAGGGGTCAGGTGACCCGTCCTTGAGAGGTCACAGCAGTTTCACAGGGTCCCTGCGCACCTGTCCATGGAAACAGAAGCCCTCCCTGCCACTCAGAGGACCGCGCTATTTCCCCTAGGCCACACTGCCCAGCAACACTCTCAGCCCCGCACAGACAGTGTGCTAAGGACAGACTTGGATACCGGGGGCCTGGGCGGGGGATTTTCCATGGAACTCTCTAAGGGCCCGGTGCCCTGTGTCGCCCGGGAGTGCCCATGCCCTTCCTTGACCCCGCAGGACACTTGCATCCAGCAATAAGCAGCCGTCTGCCTCCACGGGGCTCAAACACCTGGGCCCGGTGTGCGGGCACCTGGCGTACGTGGAGGCAAACCCCCTGACCCTTCTGTCCCGAACCCACCACTGCGAAGATCCCCCTTTTCTTCCATCCGTAAAGGGGCCCTCCCTGGGGAGTGGAGGAACATGGGGAGGCCCCCAGGAGATGGCTTTTCTCCGAGCCGCGGCTGGCTCGTTTCGGGCCTATACGTGGGCCGCGCATGCGCACTCAGGCTCCCAAGCACACGCCTTCCTCGGCTCACCTGACCCACCCTTTAGAGGTCACAGCAGTTCCACAGGGTCCCTGGGCACCTGTCCGTGGACACAGGAGCCCTCCCTGCCACCTAAAGGACCACGCGATTTCCGCTGGGGAACACTCCCCAGAAGCACTCCCAGCCTCGCACAGACACTGTGCGCAGGATAGACTTGTGGACCAGGGGCCTGGGCGGGGAATTTTCCAGGGAACTCTCTAAAGGCCAGGTGCCCTCTGTCGCCCTGGGAGTGCCCACGCCATCCCTTAACCCTGCAGGACACTATCATCCAGCAATAAGCAGCCCTCTGCCTCCACGGGGCTCAAACACCTGGGCCCGTTGTGCGAGCACCTGGCGTTCGTGCAGGCAAACCCGCAGACCCCTCTGGCCCGAACCCACCACTGCGAAGATCCCACTTTTCTTCCATCCGAAAAGGGGTCCTCCTTGAGGAGTGGAGGAACATGGGGAGGCCCCTAGGAGATGGCTTTTATCCAAGCCGCGGCTGGCTCCTTTCGGGCCTATACGTGGGCCGACCGTGCGCACTCAGGCTCCCCACAACAGGCCTCCCTCGGGTCACGGGACCCACCCTTGAGGTGTCTCCTGACCCACCCTTGAGGGGTCACGTGACCCACACCTGGGGGGTCTCGTGACACACCACTGAGGGGTCACGTGACCCACCCCTGGGGGGGTCTCGTGACCCACCCCTGAGGGGTCACGTGACCCACCCTTGAGGGGTCACGTGACCCACACCTGGGGGGTCTCGTGACGCACCCCTGAGGTGTCTCGTGACCCACCCCTGGGGGGTCTCGTGACCCACCCCTGAGGGGTCACGTGACCCACACCTGCGGGGTCACGTGACCCACCCCTGAGGGGTCACGTGACCCACACCTGCGGGGTCTCGTGACCTACCCTTGGAAGGTCACCTGTCCCACCCTGGAGGGGTCAGGTGACCCGCCCTTGAGAGGTCACAGCAGTTTCACAGGGTCCCTGCGCACCTGTCCATGGAAACAGAAGCCCTCCCTGCCACTCAGAGGACCGCGCTATTTCCCCTAGGCCTCACTGCCCAGCAGCACTCTCAGCCCCGCACAGACAGTGTGCTAAGGACAGACTTGGATATCTGGGGCCTGGGCGGGGGATTTTCCATGGAACTCTCTAAGGGCCCGGAGCCTTGTGTCGCCCGGGAGTGCCCATGCCCTTCCTTGACCCCGCAGGACACTTGCATCCAGCAATAAGCAGCCGTCTGCCTCCACGGGGCTCAAACACCTGGGCCCGGTGTGCGGGCACCTGGCGTACGTGGAGGCAAACCCCCTGACCCTTCTGTCCCGAACCCACCACTGCGAAGATCCCCCTTTTCTTCCATCCGTAAAGGGGCCCTCCCTGGGGAGTGGAGGAACATGGGGAGGCCCCCAGGAGATGGCTTTTCTCCGAGCCGCGGCTGGCTCGTTTCGGGCCTATACGTGGGCCGCGCATGCGCACTCAGGCTCCCAAGCACACGCCTTCCTCGGCTCACCTGACCCACCCTTTAGAGGTCACAGCAGTTCCACAGGGTCCCTGGGCACCTGTCCGTGGACACAGGAGCACTCCCTGCCACCTAAAGGACCACGCGATTTCCGCTGGGGAACACTCCCCAGAAGCACTCCCAGCCTCGCACAGACACTGTGCGCAGGATAGACTTGTGGACCAGGGGCCTGGGCGGGGAATTTTCCAGGGAACTCTCTAAAGGCCAGGTGCCCTCTGTCGCCCTGGGAGTGCCCACGCCATCCCTTAACCCTGCAGGACACTATCATCCAGCAATAAGCAGCCCTCTGCCTCCACGGGGCTCAAACACCTGGGCCCGTTGTGCGAGCACCTGGCGTTCGTGCAGGCAAACCCGCAGACCCCTCTGGCCCGAACCCACCACTGCGAAGATCCCACTTTTCTTCCATCCGTAAAGGGGTCCTCCTTGAGGAGTGGAGGAACATGGGGAGGCCCCCAGGAGATGGCTTTTCTCCAAGGCGCGGCTGGCTCCTTTCGGGCCTATACGTGGGCCGCGCGTGCGCACTCAGGCTCCCCACAACAGGCCTCCCTCGGGTCACGGGACCCACCCTTGAGGTGTCTCCTGACCCACCCTTGAGGGGTCACGTGACCCACACCTGGGGGGTCTCGTGACACACCCCTGAGGGGTCACGTGACCCACCCCTGAGGGGTCTCGTGACCCACCCCTGAGGGGTCACGTGACCCACCCTTGAGGGGTTTCGTGACCCACCCTTTTGGGGTCACGTGACCCACCCTTGCGGGGTCTCGTGACCCACCCTTGGGAGGTCACCTGTCCCACCCTGGAGGGGTCAGGTGACCCGCCCTTGAGAGGTCACAGCAGTTTCACAGGGTCCCTGCGCACCTGTCCATGGAAACAGAAGCCCTCCCTGCCACTCAGAGGACCGCGCTATTTCCCCTAGGCCACACGGCCCAGCAACACTCTCAGCCCCGCACAGACAGTGTGCTAAGGACAGACTTGGATACCGGGGGCCGGGGCGGGGGATTTTCCATGGAACTCTCTAAGGGCCCGGTGCCCTGTGTCGCCCGGGAGTGCCCATGCCCTTCCTTGACCCCGCAGGACACTTGCATCCAGCAATAAGCAGCCCTCTGCCTCCACGGGGCTCAAACACCTGGGCCCGTTGTGCGAGCACCTGGCGTTCGTGCAGGCAAACCCGCAGACCCCTCTGGCCCGAACCCACCACTGCGAAGATCCCACTTTTCTTCCATCCGTAAAGGGGTCCTCCTTGAGGAGTGGAGGAACATGGGGAGGCCCCCAGGAGATGGCTTTTATCCAAGCCGCGGCTGGCTCCTTTCGGGCCTATACGTGGGCCGCCCGTGCGCACTCAGGCTCCCCACAACAGGCCTCCCTCGGGTCACGGGACCCACCCTTGAGGTGTCTCCTGACCCACCCTTGAGGGGTCACGTGACCCACACCTGGGGGGTCTCGTGACACACCACTGAGGGGTCACGTGACCCACCCCTGGGGGGGTCTCGTGACCCACCCCTGAGGGGTCACGTGACCCACCCTTGAGGGGTCACGTGACCCACACCTGGGGGGTCTCGTGACGCACCCCTGAGGTGTCTCGTGACCCACCCCTGGGGGGTCTCGTGACCCACCCCTGAGGGGTCACGTGACCCACACCTGCGGGGTCACGTGACCCACCCCTGAGGGGTCACGTGACCCACACCTGCGGGGTCTCGTGACCTACCCTTGGAAGGTCACCTGTCCCACCCTGGAGGGGTCAGGTGACCCGCCCTTGAGAGGTCACAGCAGTTTCACAGGGTCCCTGCGCACCTGTCCATGGAAACAGAAGCCCTCCCTGCCACTCAGAGGACCGCGCTATTTCCCCTAGGCCTCACTGCCCAGCAGCACTCTCAGCCCCGCACAGACAGTGTGCTAAGGACAGACTTGGATATCTGGGGCCTGGGCGGGGGATTTTCCATGGAACTCTCTAAGGGCCCGGAGCCCTGTGTCGCCCGGGAGTGCCCATGCCCTTCCTTGACCCCGCAGGACACTTGCATCCAGCAATAAGCAGCCGTCTGCCTCCACGGGGCTCAAACACCTGGGCCCGGTGTGCGGGCACCTGGCGTACGTGGAGGCAAACCCCCTGACCCTTCTGTCCCGAACCCACCACTGCGAAGATCCCCCTTTTCTTCCATCCGTAAAGGGGCCCTCCCTGGGGAGTGGAGGAACATGGGGAGGCCCCCAGGAGATGGCTTTTCTCCGAGCCGCGGCTGGCTGGTTTCGGGCCTATACGTGGGCCGCGCATGCGCACTCAGGCTCCCAAGCACACGCCTTCCTCGGCTCACCTGACCCACCCTTTAGAGGTCACAGCAGTTCCACAGGGTCCCTGGGCACCTGTCCGTGGACACAGGAGCACTCCCTGCCACCTAAAGGACCACGCGATTTCCGCTGGGGAACACTCCCCAGAAGCACTCCCAGCCTCGCACAGACACTGTGCGCAGGATAGACTTGTGGACCAGGGGCCTGGGCGGGGAATTTTCCAGGGAACTCTCTAAAGGCCAGGTGCCCTCTGTCGCCCTGGGAGTGCCCACGCCATCCCTTAACCCTGCAGGACACTATCATCCAGCAATAAGCAGCCCTCTGCCTCCACGGGGCTCAAACACCTGGGCCCGTTGTGCGAGCACCTGGCGTTCGTGCAGGCAAACCCGCAGACCCCTCTGGCCCGAACCCACCACTGCGAAGATCCCACTTTTCTTCCATCCGAAAAGGGGTCCTCCTTGAGGAGTGGAGGAACATGGGGAGGCCCCTAGGAGATGGCTTTTATCCAAGCCGCGGCTGGCTCCTTTCGGGCCTATACGTGGGCCGACCGTGCGCACTCAGGCTCCCCACAACAGGCCTCCCTCGGGTCACGGGACCCACCCTTGAGGTGTCTCCTGACCCACCCTTGAGGGGTCACGTGACCCACACCTGGGGGGTCTCGTGACACACCACTGAGGGGTCACGTGACCCACCCCTGGGGGGGTCTCGTGACCCACCCCTGAGGGGTCACGTGACCCACCCTTGAGGGGTCACGTGACCCACACCTGGGGGGTCTCGTGACGCACCCCTGAGGTGTCTCGTGACCCACCCCTGGGGGGTCTCGTGACCCACCCCTGAGGGGTCACGTGACCCACACCTGCGGGGTCACGTGACCCACCCCTGAGGGGTCACGTGACCCACACCTGCGGGGTCTCGTGACCTACCCTTGGAAGGTCACCTGTCCCACCCTGGAGGGGTCAGGTGACCCGCCCTTGAGAGGTCACAGCAGTTTCACAGGGTCCCTGCGCACCTGTCCATGGAAACAGAAGCCCTCCCTGCCACTCAGAGGACCGCGCTATTTCCCCTAGGCCTCACTGCCCAGCAGCACTCTCAGCCCCGCACAGACAGTGTGCTAAGGACAGACTTGGATATCTGGGGCCTGGGCGGGGGATTTTCCATGGAACTCTCTAAGGGCCCGGAGCCTTGTGTCGCCCGGGAGTGCCCATGCCCTTCCTTGACCCCGCAGGACACTTGCATCCAGCAATAAGCAGCCGTCTGCCTCCACGGGGCTCAAACACCTGGGCCCGGTGTGCGGGCACCTGGCGTACGTGGAGGCAAACCCCCTGACCCTTCTGTCCCGAACCCACCACTGCGAAGATCCCCCTTTTCTTCCATCCGTAAAGGGGCCCTCCCTGGGGAGTGGAGGAACATGGGGAGGCCCCCAGGAGATGGCTTTTCTCCGAGCCGCGGCTGGCTCGTTTCGGGCCTATACGTGGGCCGCGCATGCGCACTCAGGCTCCCAAGCACACGCCTTCCTCGGCTCACCTGACCCACCCTTTAGAGGTCACAGCAGTTCCACAGGGTCCCTGGGCACCTGTCCGTGGACACAGGAGCACTCCCTGCCACCTAAAGGACCACGCGATTTCCGCTGGGGAACACTCCCCAGAAGCACTCCCAGCCTCGCACAGACACTGTGCGCAGGATAGACTTGTGGACCAGGGGCCTGGGCGGGGAATTTTCCAGGGAACTCTCTAAAGGCCAGGTGCCCTCTGTCGCCCTGGGAGTGCCCACGCCATCCCTTAACCCTGCAGGACACTATCATCCAGCAATAAGCAGCCCTCTGCCTCCACGGGGCTCAAACACCTGGGCCCGTTGTGCGAGCACCTGGCGTTCGTGCAGGCAAACCCGCAGACCCCTCTGGCCCGAACCCACCACTGCGAAGATCCCACTTTTCTTCCATCCGTAAAGGGGTCCTCCTTGAGGAGTGGAGGAACATGGGGAGGCCCCCAGGAGATGGCTTTTCTCCAAGGCGCGGCTGGCTCCTTTCGGGCCTATACGTGGGCCGCGCGTGCGCACTCAGGCTCCCCACAACAGGCCTCCCTCGGGTCACGGGACCCACCCTTGAGGTGTCTCCTGACCCACCCTTGAGGGGTCACGTGACCCACACCTGGGGGGTCTCGTGACACACCCCTGAGGGGTCACGTGACCCACCCCTGAGGGGTCTCGTGACCCACCCCTGAGGGGTCACGTGACCCACCCTTGAGGGGTTTCGTGACCCACCCTTTTGGGGTCACGTGACCCACCCTTGCGGGGTCTCGTGACCCACCCTTGGGAGGTCACCTGTCCCACCCTGGAGGGGTCAGGTGACCCGCCCTTGAGAGGTCACAGCAGTTTCACAGGGTCCCTGCGCACCTGTCCATGGAAACAGAAGCCCTCCCTGCCACTCAGAGGACCGCGCTATTTCCCCTAGGCCACACGGCCCAGCAACACTCTCAGCCCCGCACAGACAGTGTGCTAAGGACAGACTTGGATACCGGGGGCCGGGGCGGGGGATTTTCCATGGAACTCTCTAAGGGCCCGGTGCCCTGTGTCGCCCGGGAGTGCCCATGCCCTTCCTTGACCCCGCAGGACACTTGCATCCAGCAATAAGCAGCCCTCTGCCTCCACGGGGCTCAAACACCTGGGCCCGTTGTGCGAGCACCTGGCGTTCGTGCAGGCAAACCCGCAGACCCCTCTGGCCCGAACCCACCACTGCGAAGATCCCACTTTTCTTCCATCCGTAAAGGGGTCCTCCTTGAGGAGTGGAGGAACATGGGGAGGCCCCCAGGAGATGGCTTTTATCCAAGCCGCGGCTGGCTCCTTTCGGGCCTATACGTGGGCCGCCCGTGCGCACTCAGGCTCCCCACAACAGGCCTCCCTCGGGTCACGGGACCCACCCTTGAGGTGTCTCCTGACCCACCCTTGAGGGGTCACGTGACCCACACCTGGGGGGTCTCGTGACACACCACTGAGGGGTCACGTGACCCACCCCTGGGGGGGTCTCGTGACCCACCCCTGAGGGGTCACGTGACCCACCCTTGAGGGGTCACGTGACCCACACCTGGGGGGTCTCGTGACGCACCCCTGAGGTGTCTCGTGACCCACCCCTGGGGGGTCTCGTGACCCACCCCTGAGGGGTCACGTGACCCACACCTGCGGGGTCACGTGACCCACCCCTGAGGGGTCACGTGACCCACACCTGCGGGGTCTCGTGACCTACCCTTGGAAGGTCACCTGTCCCACCCTGGAGGGGTCAGGTGACCCGCCCTTGAGAGGTCACAGCAGTTTCACAGGGTCCCTGCGCACCTGTCCATGGAAACAGAAGCCCTCCCTGCCACTCAGAGGACCGCGCTATTTCCCCTAGGCCTCACTGCCCAGCAGCACTCTCAGCCCCGCACAGACAGTGTGCTAAGGACAGACTTGGATATCTGGGGCCTGGGCGGGGGATTTTCCATGGAACTCTCTAAGGGCCCGGAGCCCTGTGTCGCCCGGGAGTGCCCATGCCCTTCCTTGACCCCGCAGGACACTTGCATCCAGCAATAAGCAGCCGTCTGCCTCCACGGGGCTCAAACACCTGGGCCCGGTGTGCGGGCACCTGGCGTACGTGGAGGCAAACCCCCTGACCCTTCTGTCCCGAACCCACCACTGCGAAGATCCCCCTTTTCTTCCATCCGTAAAGGGGCCCTCCCTGGGGAGTGGAGGAACATGGGGAGGCCCCCAGGAGATGGCTTTTCTCCGAGCCGCGGCTGGCTGGTTTCGGGCCTATACGTGGGCCGCGCATGCGCACTCAGGCTCCCAAGCACACGCCTTCCTCGGCTCACCTGACCCACCCTTTAGAGGTCACAGCAGTTCCACAGGGTCCCTGGGCACCTGTCCGTGGACACAGGAGCCCTCCCTGCCACCTAAAGGACCACGCGATTTCCGCTGGGGAACACTCCCCAGAAGCACTCCCAGCCTCGCACAGACACTGTGCGCAGGATAGACTTGTGGACCAGGGGCCTGGGCGGGGAATTTTCCAGGGAACTCTCTAAAGGCCAGGTGCCCTCTGTCGCCCTGGGAGTGCCCACGCCATCCCTTAACCCTGCAGGACACTATCATCCAGCAATAAGCAGCCCTCTGCCTCCACGGGGCTCAAACACCTGGGCCCGTTGTGCGAGCACCTGGCGTTCGTGCAGGCAAACCCGCAGACCCCTCTGGCCCGAACCCACCACTGCGAAGATCCCACTTTTCTTCCATCCGAAAAGGGGTCCTCCTTGAGGAGTGGAGGAACATGGGGAGGCCCCTAGGAGATGGCTTTTATCCAAGCCGCGGCTGGCTCCTTTCGGGCCTATACGTGGGCCGACCGTGCGCACTCAGGCTCCCCACAACAGGCCTCCCTCGGGTCACGGGACCCACCCTTGAGGTGTCTCCTGACCCACCCTTGAGGGGTCACGTGACCCACACCTGGGGGGTCTCGTGACACACCACTGAGGGGTCACGTGACCCACCCCTGGGGGGGTCTCGTGACCCACCCCTGAGGGGTCACGTGACCCACCCTTGAGGGGTCACGTGACCCACACCTGGGGGGTCTCGTGACGCACCCCTGAGGTGTCTCGTGACCCACCCCTGGGGGGTCTCGTGACCCACCCCTGAGGGGTCACGTGACCCACACCTGCGGGGTCACGTGACCCACCCCTGAGGGGTCACGTGACCCACACCTGCGGGGTCTCGTGACCTACCCTTGGAAGGTCACCTGTCCCACCCTGGAGGGGTCAGGTGACCCGCCCTTGAGAGGTCACAGCAGTTTCACAGGGTCCCTGCGCACCTGTCCATGGAAACAGAAGCCCTCCCTGCCACTCAGAGGACCGCGCTATTTCCCCTAGGCCTCACTGCCCAGCAGCACTCTCAGCCCCGCACAGACAGTGTGCTAAGGACAGACTTGGATATCTGGGGCCTGGGCGGGGGATTTTCCATGGAACTCTCTAAGGGCCCGGAGCCTTGTGTCGCCCGGGAGTGCCCATGCCCTTCCTTGACCCCGCAGGACACTTGCATCCAGCAATAAGCAGCCGTCTGCCTCCACGGGGCTCAAACACCTGGGCCCGGTGTGCGGGCACCTGGCGTACGTGGAGGCAAACCCCCTGACCCTTCTGTCCCGAACCCACCACTGCGAAGATCCCCCTTTTCTTCCATCCGTAAAGGGGCCCTCCCTGGGGAGTGGAGGAACATGGGGAGGCCCCCAGGAGATGGCTTTTCTCCGAGCCGCGGCTGGCTCGTTTCGGGCCTATACGTGGGCCGCGCATGCGCACTCAGGCTCCCAAGCACACGCCTTCCTCGGCTCACCTGACCCACCCTTTAGAGGTCACAGCAGTTCCACAGGGTCCCTGGGCACCTGTCCGTGGACACAGGAGCACTCCCTGCCACCTAAAGGACCACGCGATTTCCGCTGGGGAACACTCCCCAGAAGCACTCCCAGCCTCGCACAGACACTGTGCGCAGGATAGACTTGTGGACCAGGGGCCTGGGCGGGGAATTTTCCAGGGAACTCTCTAAAGGCCAGGTGCCCTCTGTCGCCCTGGGAGTGCCCACGCCATCCCTTAACCCTGCAGGACACTATCATCCAGCAATAAGCAGCCCTCTGCCTCCACGGGGCTCAAACACCTGGGCCCGTTGTGCGAGCACCTGGCGTTCGTGCAGGCAAACCCGCAGACCCCTCTGGCCCGAACCCACCACTGCGAAGATCCCACTTTTCTTCCATCCGTAAAGGGGTCCTCCTTGAGGAGTGGAGGAACATGGGGAGGCCCCCAGGAGATGGCTTTTCTCCAAGGCGCGGCTGGCTCCTTTCGGGCCTATACGTGGGCCGCGCGTGCGCACTCAGGCTCCCCACAACAGGCCTCCCTCGGGTCACGGGACCCACCCTTGAGGTGTCTCCTGACCCACCCTTGAGGGGTCACGTGACCCACACCTGGGGGGTCTCGTGACACACCCCTGAGGGGTCACGTGACCCACCCCTGAGGGGTCTCGTGACCCACCCCTGAGGGGTCACGTGACCCACCCTTGAGGGGTTTCGTGACCCACCCTTTTGGGGTCACGTGACCCACCCTTGCGGGGTCTCGTGACCCACCCTTGGGAGGTCACCTGTCCCACCCTGGAGGGGTCAGGTGACCCGCCCTTGAGAGGTCACAGCAGTTTCACAGGGTCCCTGCGCACCTGTCCATGGAAACAGAAGCCCTCCCTGCCACTCAGAGGACCGCGCTATTTCCCCTAGGCCACACGGCCCAGCAACACTCTCAGCCCCGCACAGACAGTGTGCTAAGGACAGACTTGGATACCGGGGGCCGGGGCGGGGGATTTTCCATGGAACTCTCTAAGGGCCCGGTGCCCTGTGTCGCCCGGGAGTGCCCATGCCCTTCCTTGACCCCGCAGGACACTTGCATCCAGCAATAAGCAGCCCTCTGCCTCCACGGGGCTCAAACACCTGGGCCCGTTGTGCGAGCACCTGGCGTTCGTGCAGGCAAACCCGCAGACCCCTCTGGCCCGAACCCACCACTGCGAAGATCCCACTTTTCTTCCATCCGTAAAGGGGTCCTCCTTGAGGAGTGGAGGAACATGGGGAGGCCCCCAGGAGATGGCTTTTATCCAAGCCGCGGCTGGCTCCTTTCGGGCCTATACGTGGGCCGCCCGTGCGCACTCAGGCTCCCCACAACAGGCCTCCCTCGGGTCACGGGACCCACCCTTGAGGTGTCTCCTGACCCACCCTTGAGGGGTCACGTGACCCACACCTGGGGGGTCTCGTGACACACCACTGAGGGGTCACGTGACCCACCCCTGGGGGGGTCTCGTGACCCACCCCTGAGGGGTCACGTGACCCACCCTTGAGGGGTCACGTGACCCACACCTGGGGGGTCTCGTGACGCACCCCTGAGGTGTCTCGTGACCCACCCCTGGGGGGTCTCGTGACCCACCCCTGAGGGGTCACGTGACCCACACCTGCGGGGTCACGTGACCCACCCCTGAGGGGTCACGTGACCCACACCTGCGGGGTCTCGTGACCTACCCTTGGAAGGTCACCTGTCCCACCCTGGAGGGGTCAGGTGACCCGCCCTTGAGAGGTCACAGCAGTTTCACAGGGTCCCTGCGCACCTGTCCATGGAAACAGAAGCCCTCCCTGCCACTCAGAGGACCGCGCTATTTCCCCTAGGCCTCACTGCCCAGCAGCACTCTCAGCCCCGCACAGACAGTGTGCTAAGGACAGACTTGGATATCTGGGGCCTGGGCGGGGGATTTTCCATGGAACTCTCTAAGGGCCCGGAGCCCTGTGTCGCCCGGGAGTGCCCATGCCCTTCCTTGACCCCGCAGGACACTTGCATCCAGCAATAAGCAGCCGTCTGCCTCCACGGGGCTCAAACACCTGGGCCCGGTGTGCGGGCACCTGGCGTACGTGGAGGCAAACCCCCTGACCCTTCTGTCCCGAACCCACCACTGCGAAGATCCCCCTTTTCTTCCATCCGTAAAGGGGCCCTCCCTGGGGAGTGGAGGAACATGGGGAGGCCCCCAGGAGATGGCTTTTCTCCGAGCCGCGGCTGGCTGGTTTCGGGCCTATACGTGGGCCGCGCATGCGCACTCAGGCTCCCAAGCACACGCCTTCCTCGGCTCACCTGACCCACCCTTTAGAGGTCACAGCAGTTCCACAGGGTCCCTGGGCACCTGTCCGTGGACACAGGAGCACTCCCTGCCACCTAAAGGACCACGCGATTTCCGCTGGGGAACACTCCCCAGAAGCACTCCCAGCCTCGCACAGACACTGTGCGCAGGATAGACTTGTGGACCAGGGGCCTGGGCGGGGAATTTTCCAGGGAACTCTCTAAAGGCCAGGTGCCCTCTGTCGCCCTGGGAGTGCCCACGCCATCCCTTAACCCTGCAGGACACTATCATCCAGCAATAAGCAGCCCTCTGCCTCCACGGGGCTCAAACACCTGGGCCCGTTGTGCGAGCACCTGGCGTTCGTGCAGGCAAACCCGCAGACCCCTCTGGCCCGAACCCACCACTGCGAAGATCCCACTTTTCTTCCATCCGTAAAGGGGTCCTCCTTGAGGAGTGGAGGAACATGGGGAGGCCCCCAGGAGATGGCTTTTCTCCAAGGCGCGGCTGGCTCCTTTCGGGCCTATACGTGGGCCGCGCTGTGCGCACTCAGGCTCCCCACAACAGGCCTCCCTCGGGTCACGGGACCCACCCTTGAGGTGTCTCCTGACCCACCCTTGAGGGGTCACGTGACCCACACCTGGGGGGTCTCGTGACACACCCCTGAGGGGTCACGTGACCCACCCCTGAGGGGTCTCGTGACCCACCCCTGAGGGGTCACGTGACCCACCCTTGAGGGGTTTCGTGACCCACCCTTTTGGGGTCACGTGACCCACCCTTGCGGGGTCTCGTGACCCACCCTTGGGAGGTCACCTGTCCCACCCTGGAGGGGTCAGGTGACCCGCCCTTGAGAGGTCACAGCAGTTTCACAGGGTCCCTGCGCACCTGTCCATGGAAACAGAAGCCCTCCCTGCCACTCAGAGGACCGCGCTATTTCCCCTAGGCCACACGGCCCAGCAACACTCTCAGCCCCGCACAGACAGTGTGCTAAGGACAGACTTGGATACCGGGGGCCGGGGCGGGGGATTTTCCATGGAACTCTCTAAGGGCCCGGTGCCCTGTGTCGCCCGGGAGTGCCCATGCCCTTCCTTGACCCCGCAGGACACTTGCATCCAGCAATAAGCAGCCGTCTGCCTCCACGGGGCTCAAACACCTGGGCCCGGTGTGCGGGCACCTGGCGTACGTGGAGGCAAACCCCCTGACCCTTCTGTCCCGAACCCACCACTGCGAAGATCCCCCTTTTCTTCCATCCGTAAAGGGGCCCTCCCTGGGGAGTGGAGGAACATGGGGAGGCCCCCAGGAGATGGCTTTTCTCCGAGCCGCGGCTGGCTCGTTTCGGGCCTATACGTGGGCCGCGCATGCGCACTCAGGCTCCCAAGCACACGCCTTCCTCGGCTCACCTGACCCACCCTTTAGAGGTCACAGCAGTTCCACAGGGTCCCTGGGCACCTGTCCGTGGACACAGGAGCACTCCCTGCCACCTAAAGGACCACGCGATTTCCGCTGGGGAACACTCCCCAGAAGCACTCCCAGCCTCGCACAGACACTGTGCGCAGGATAGACTTGTGGACCAGGGGCCTGGGCGGGGAATTTTCCAGGGAACTCTCTAAAGGCCAGGTGCCCTCTGTCGCCCTGGGAGTGCCCACGCCATCCCTTAACCCTGCAGGACACTATCATCCAGCAATAAGCAGCCCTCTGCCTCCACGGGGCTCAAACACCTGGGCCCGTTGTGCGAGCACCTGGCGTTCGTGCAGGCAAACCCGCAGACCCCTCTGGCCCGAACCCACCACTGCGAAGATCCCACTTTTCTTCCATCCGTAAAGGGGTCCTCCTTGAGGAGTGGAGGAACATGGGGAGGCCCCCAGGAGATGGCTTTTCTCCAAGGCGCGGCTGGCTCCTTTCGGGCCTATACGTGGGCCGCGCGTGCGCACTCAGGCTCCCCACAACAGGCCTCCCTCGGGTCACGGGACCCACCCTTGAGGTGTCTCCTGACCCACCCTTGAGGGGTCACGTGACCCACACCTGGGGGGTCTCGTGACACACCCCTGAGGGGTCACGTGACCCACCCCTGAGGGGTCTCGTGACCCACCCCTGAGGGGTCACGTGACCCACCCTTGAGGGGTTTCGTGACCCACCCTTTTGGGGTCACGTGACCCACCCTTGCGGGGTCTCGTGACCCACCCTTGGGAGGTCACCTGTCCCACCCTGGAGGGGTCAGGTGACCCGCCCTTGAGAGGTCACAGCAGTTTCACAGGGTCCCTGCGCACCTGTCCATGGAAACAGAAGCCCTCCCTGCCACTCAGAGGACCGCGCTATTTCCCCTAGGCCACACGGCCCAGCAACACTCTCAGCCCCGCACAGACAGTGTGCTAAGGACAGACTTGGATACCGGGGGCCGGGGCGGGGGATTTTCCATGGAACTCTCTAAGGGCCCGGTGCCCTGTGTCGCCCGGGAGTGCCCATGCCCTTCCTTGACCCCGCAGGACACTTGCATCCAGCAATAAGCAGCCCTCTGCCTCCACGGGGCTCAAACACCTGGGCCCGTTGTGCGAGCACCTGGCGTTCGTGCAGGCAAACCCGCAGACCCCTCTGGCCCGAACCCACCACTGCGAAGATCCCACTTTTCTTCCATCCGTAAAGGGGTCCTCCTTGAGGAGTGGAGGAACATGGGGAGGCCCCCAGGAGATGGCTTTTATCCAAGCCGCGGCTGGCTCCTTTCGGGCCTATACGTGGGCCGCCCGTGCGCACTCAGGCTCCCCACAACAGGCCTCCCTCGGGTCACGGGACCCACCCTTGAGGTGTCTCCTGACCCACCCTTGAGGGGTCACGTGACCCACACCTGGGGGGTCTCGTGACACACCACTGAGGGGTCACGTGACCCACCCCTGGGGGGGTCTCGTGACCCACCCCTGAGGGGTCACGTGACCCACCCTTGAGGGGTCACGTGACCCACACCTGGGGGGTCTCGTGACGCACCCCTGAGGTGTCTCGTGACCCACCCCTGGGGGGTCTCGTGACCCACCCCTGAGGGGTCACGTGACCCACACCTGCGGGGTCACGTGACCCACCCCTGAGGGGTCACGTGACCCACACCTGCGGGGTCTCGTGACCTACCCTTGGAAGGTCACCTGTCCCACCCTGGAGGGGTCAGGTGACCCGCCCTTGAGAGGTCACAGCAGTTTCACAGGGTCCCTGCGCACCTGTCCATGGAAACAGAAGCCCTCCCTGCCACTCAGAGGACCGCGCTATTTCCCCTAGGCCTCACTGCCCAGCAGCACTCTCAGCCCCGCACAGACAGTGTGCTAAGGACAGACTTGGATATCTGGGGCCTGGGCGGGGGATTTTCCATGGAACTCTCTAAGGGCCCGGAGCCCTGTGTCGCCCGGGAGTGCCCATGCCCTTCCTTGACCCCGCAGGACACTTGCATCCAGCAATAAGCAGCCGTCTGCCTCCACGGGGCTCAAACACCTGGGCCCGGTGTGCGGGCACCTGGCGTACGTGGAGGCAAACCCCCTGACCCTTCTGTCCCGAACCCACCACTGCGAAGATCCCCCTTTTCTTCCATCCGTAAAGGGGCCCTCCCTGGGGAGTGGAGGAACATGGGGAGGCCCCCAGGAGATGGCTTTTCTCCGAGCCGCGGCTGGCTGGTTTCGGGCCTATACGTGGGCCGCGCATGCGCACTCAGGCTCCCAAGCACACGCCTTCCTCGGCTCACCTGACCCACCCTTTAGAGGTCACAGCAGTTCCACAGGGTCCCTGGGCACCTGTCCGTGGACACAGGAGCACTCCCTGCCACCTAAAGGACCACGCGATTTCCGCTGGGGAACACTCCCCAGAAGCACTCCCAGCCTCGCACAGACACTGTGCGCAGGATAGACTTGTGGACCAGGGGCCTGGGCGGGGAATTTTCCAGGGAACTCTCTAAAGGCCAGGTGCCCTCTGTCGCCCTGGGAGTGCCCACGCCATCCCTTAACCCTGCAGGACACTATCATCCAGCAATAAGCAGCCCTCTGCCTCCACGGGGCTCAAACACCTGGGCCCGTTGTGCGAGCACCTGGCGTTCGTGCAGGCAAACCCGCAGACCCCTCTGGCCCGAACCCACCACTGCGAAGATCCCACTTTTCTTCCATCCGTAAAGGGGTCCTCCTTGAGGAGTGGAGGAACATGGGGAGGCCCCCAGGAGATGGCTTTTCTCCAAGGCGCGGCTGGCTCCTTTCGGGCCTATACGTGGGCCGCGCGTGCGCACTCAGGCTCCCCACAACAGGCCTCCCTCGGGTCACGGGACCCACCCTTGAGGTGTCTCCTGACCCACCCTTGAGGGGTCACGTGACCCACACCTGGGGGGTCTCGTGACACACCCCTGAGGGGTCACGTGACCCACCCCTGAGGGGTCTCGTGACCCACCCCTGAGGGGTCACGTGACCCACCCTTGAGGGGTTTCGTGACCCACCCTTTTGGGGTCACGTGACCCACCCTTGCGGGGTCTCGTGACCCACCCTTGGGAGGTCACCTGTCCCACCCTGGAGGGGTCAGGTGACCCGCCCTTGAGAGGTCACAGCAGTTTCACAGGGTCCCTGCGCACCTGTCCATGGAAACAGAAGCCCTCCCTGCCACTCAGAGGACCGCGCTATTTCCCCTAGGCCACACGGCCCAGCAACACTCTCAGCCCCGCACAGACAGTGTGCTAAGGACAGACTTGGATACCGGGGGCCGGGGCGGGGGATTTTCCATGGAACTCTCTAAGGGCCCGGTGCCCTGTGTCGCCCGGGAGTGCCCATGCCCTTCCTTGACCCCGCAGGACACTTGCATCCAGCAATAAGCAGCCGTCTGCCTCCACGGGGCTCAAACACCTGGGCCCGGTGTGCGGGCACCTGGCGTACGTGGAGGCAAACCCCCTGACCCTTCTGTCCCGAACCCACCACTGCGAAGATCCCCCTTTTCTTCCATCCGTAAAGGGGCCCTCCCTGGGGAGTGGAGGAACATGGGGAGGCCCCCAGGAGATGGCTTTTCTCCGAGCCGCGGCTGGCTCGTTTCGGGCCTATACGTGGGCCGCGCATGCGCACTCAGGCTCCCAAGCACACGCCTTCCTCGGCTCACCTGACCCACCCTTTAGAGGTCACAGCAGTTCCACAGGGTCCCTGGGCACCTGTCCGTGGACACAGGAGCCCTCCCTGCCACCTAAAGGACCACGCGATTTCCGCTGGGGAACACTCCCCAGAAGCACTCCCAGCCTCGCACAGACACTGTGCGCAGGATAGACTTGTGGACCAGGGGCCTGGGCGGGGAATTTTCCAGGGAACTCCCTAAAGGCCAGGTGCCCTCTGTCGCCCTGGGAGTGCCCACGCCATCCCTTAACCCTGCAGGACACTATCATCCAGCAATAAGCAGCCCTCTGCCTCCACGGGGCTCAAACACCTGGGCCCGTTGTGCGAGCACCTGGCGTTCGTGCAGGCAAACCCGCAGACCCCTCTGGCCCGAACCCACCACTGCGAAGATCCCACTTTTCTTCCATCCGTAAAGGGGTCCTCCTTGAGGAGTGGAGGAACATGGGGAGGCCCCCAGGAGATGGCTTTTCTCCAAGGCGCGGCTGGCTCCTTTCGGGCCTATACGTGGGCCGCGCGTGCGCACTCAGGCTCCCCACAACAGGCCTCCCTCGGGTCACGGGACCCACCCTTGAGGTGTCTCCTGACCCACCCTTGAGGGGTCACGTGACCCACACCTGGGGGGTCTCGTGACCCACCCCTGAGGGGTCACGTGACCCACACCTGCGGGGTCTCGTGACCCACCCTTGGAAGGTCACCTGTCCCACCCTGGAGGGGTCAGGTGACCCGCCCTTGAGAGGTCACAGCAGTTTCACAGGGTCCCTGCGCACCTGTCCATGGAAACAGAAGCCCTCCCTGCCACTCAGAGGACCGCGCTATTTCCCCTAGGCCTCACTGCCCAGCAGCACTCTCAGCCCCGCACAGACAGTGTGCTAAGGACAGACTTGGGTATCTGGGGCCTGGGCGGGGGATTTTCCATGGAACTCTCTAAGGGCCCGGTGCCCTGTGTCGCCCGGGAGTGCCCATGCCCTTCCTTGACCCCGCAGGACACTTGCATCCAGCAATAAGCAGCCGTCTGCCTCCACGGGGCTCAAACACCTGGGCCCGGTGTGCGGGCACCTGGCGTACGTGGAGGCAAACCCCCTGACCCTTCTGTCCCGAACCCACCACTGCGAAGATCCCCCTTTTCTTCCATCCGTAAAGGGGCCCTCCCTGGGGAGTGGAGGAACATGGGGAGGCCCCCAGGAGATGGCTTTTCTCCGAGCCGCGGCTGGCTCGTTTCGGGCCTATACGTGGGCCGCGCATGCGCACTCAGGCTCCCAAGCACACGCCTTCCTCGGCTCACCTGACCCACCCTTTAGAGGTCACAGCAGTTCCACAGGGTCCCTGGGCACCTGTCCGTGGACACAGGAGCCCTCCCTGCCACCTAAAGGACCACGCGATTTCCGCTGGGGAACACTCCCCAGAAGCACTCCCAGCCTCGCACAGACACTGTGCGCAGGATAGACTTGTGGACCAGGGGCCTGGGCGGGGAATTTTCCAGGGAACTCTCTAAAGGCCAGGTGCCCTCTGTCGCCCTGGGAGTGCCCACGCCATCCCTTAACCCTGCAGGACACTATCATCCAGCAATAAGCAGCCCTCTGCCTCCACGGGGCTCAAACACCTGGGCCCGTTGTGCGAGCACCTGGCGTTCGTGCAGGCAAACCCGCAGACCCCTCTGGCCCGAACCCACCACTGCGAAGATCCCACTTTTCTTCCATCCGTAAAGGGGTCCTCCTTGAGGAGTGGAGGAACATGGGGAGGCCCCCAGGAGATGGCTTTTCTCCAAGGCGCGGCTGGCTCCTTTCGGGCCTATACGTGGGCCGCGCGTGCGCACTCAGGCTCCCCACAACAGGCCTCCCTCGGGTCACGGGACCCACCCTTGAGGTGTCTCCTGACCCACCCTTGAGGGGTCACGTGACCCACACCTGGGGGGTCTCGTGACACACCCCTGAGGTGTCTCGTGACCCACCCCTGGGGGGTCTCGTGACCCACCCCTGAGGGGTCACGTGACCCACACCTGCGGGGTCACGTACCCACCCCTGGGGGGTCTCGTGACGCACCCCTGAGGGGTCACGTGACCCACCCCTGAGGGGTCTCGTGACCCACCCCTGAGGGGTCACGTGACCCACCCTTGAGGGGTTTCGTGACCCACCCTTTTGGGGTCACGTGACCCACCCTTGCGGGGTCTCGTGACCCACCCTTGGGAGGTCACCTGTCCCACCCTGGAGGGGTCAGGTGACCCGCCCTTGAGAGGTCACAGCAGTTTCACAGGGTCCCTGCGCACCTGTCCATGGAAACAGAAGCCCTCCCTGCCACTCAGAGGACCGCGCTATTTCCCCTAGGCCTCACTGCCCAGCAGCACTCTCAGCCCCGCACAGACAGTGTGCTAAGGACAGACTTGGATATCTGGGGCCTGGGCGGGGGATTTTCCATGGAACTCTCTAAGGGCCCGGTGCCCTGTGTCGCCCGGGAGTGCCCATGCCCTTCCTTGACCCCGCAGGACACTTGCATCCAGCAATAAGCAGCCGTCTGCCTCCACGGGGCTCAAACACCTGGGCCCGGTGTGCGGGCACCTGGCGTACGTGGAGGCAAACCCCCTGACCCTTCTGTCCCGAACCCACCACTGCGAAGATCCCCCTTTTCTTCCATCCGTAAAGGGGCCCTCCCTGGGGAGTGGAGGAACATGGGGAGGCCCCCAGGAGATGGCTTTTCTCCAAGCCGCGGCTGGCTCCTTTCGGGCCTATACGTGGGCCGCGCGTGCGCACTCAGGCTCCCCACAACAGGCCTCCCTCGGGTCACGGGACCCACCCTTGAGGTGTCTCCTGACCCACCCTTGAGGGGTCACGTGACCCACACCTGGGGGGTCTCGTGACACACCCCTGAGGTGTCTCGTGACCCACCCCTGGGGGGTCTCGTGACCCACCCCTGAGGGGTCACGTGACCCACACCTGCGGGGTCACGTGACCCACCCCTGGGGGGTCTCGTGACGCACCCCTGAGGGGTCACGTGACCCACCCCTGAGGGGTCTCGTGACCCACCCCTGAGGGGTCACGTGACCCACCCTTGAGGGGTTTCGTGACCCACCCTTTTGGGGTCACGTGACCCACCCTTGCGGGGTCTCGTGACCCACCCTTGGGAGGTCACCTGTCCCACCCTGGAGGGGTCAGGTGACCCGCCCTTGAGAGGTCACAGCAGTTTCACAGGGTCCCTGCGCACCTGTCCATGGAAACAGAAGCCCTCCCTGCCACTCAGAGGACCGCGCTATTTCCCCTAGGCCACACGGCCCAGCAACACTCTCAGCCCCGCACAGACAGTGTGCTAAGGACAGACTTGGATACCGGGGGCCGGGGCGGGGGATTTTCCATGGAACTCTCTAAGGGCCCGGTGCCCTGTGTCGCCCGGGAGTGCCCATGCCCTTCCTTGACCCCGCAGGACACTTGCATCCAGCAATAAGCAGCCGTCTGCCTCCACGGGGCTCAAACACCTGGGCCCGGTGTGCGGGCACCTGGCGTACGTGGAGGCAAACCCCCTGACCCTTCTGTCCCGAACCCACCACTGCGAAGATCCCCCTTTTCTTCCATCCGTAAAGGGGCCCTCCCTGGGGAGTGGAGGAACATGGGGAGGCCCCCAGGAGATGGCTTTTCTCCGAGCCGCGGCTGGCTCGTTTCGGGCCTATACGTGGGCCGCGCATGCGCACTCAGGCTCCCAAGCACACGCCTTCCTCGGCTCACCTGACCCACCCTTTAGAGGTCACAGCAGTTCCACAGGGTCCCTGGGCACCTGTCCGTGGACACAGGAGCCCTCCCTGCCACCTAAAGGACCACGCGATTTCCGCTGGGGTACACTCCCCAGAAGCACTCCCAGCCTCGCACAGACACTGTGCGCAGGATAGACTTGTGGACCAGGGGCCTGGGCGGGGAATTTTCCAGGGAACTCTCTAAAGGCCAGGTGCCCTCTGTCGCCCTGGGAGTGCCCACGCCATCCCTTAACCCTACAGGACACTATCATCCAGCAATAAGCAGCCCTCTGCCTCCACGGGGCTCAAACACCTGGGCCCGTTGTGCGAGCACCTGGCGTTCGTGCAGGCAAACCCGCAGACCCCTCTGGCCCGAACCCACCACTGCGAAGATCCCACTTTTCTTCCATCCGTAAAGGGGTCCTCCTTGAGGAGTGGAGGAACATGGGGAGGCCCCCAGGAGATGGCTTTTCTCCAAGCCGCGGCTGGCTCCTTTCGGGCCTATACGTGGGCCGCCCGTGCGCACTCAGGCTCCCCACAACAGGCCTCCCTCGGGTCACGGGACCCACCCTTGAGGTGTCTCCTGACCCACCCTTGAGGGGTCACGTGACCCACACCTGGGGGGTCTCGTGACACACCCCTGAGGGGTCACGTGACCCACCCCTGGGGGGGTCTCGTGACCCACACCTGGGGGGTCACGTGACCCACCCTTGAGGGGTCACGTGACCCACACCTGGGGGGTCTCGTGACGCACCCCTGAGGTGTCTCGTGACCCACCCCTGGGGGGTCTCGTGACCCACCCCTGAGGGGTCACGTGACCCACCCCTGAGGGGTCACGTGACCCACACCTGCGGGGTCTCGTGACCTACCCTTGGAAGGTCACCTGTCCCACCCTGGAGGGGTCAGGTGACCCGCCCTTGAGAGGTCACAGCAGTTTCACAGGGTCCCTGCGCACCTGTCCATGGAAACAGAAGCCCTCCCTGCCACTCAGAGGACCGCGCTATTTCCCCTAG
Organism: Desmodus rotundus; assembly: GCF_022682495.2. Taxonomy (NCBI): domain Eukaryota; kingdom Metazoa; phylum Chordata; class Mammalia; order Chiroptera; family Phyllostomidae; genus Desmodus; species Desmodus rotundus. The sequence goes on from NW_026527324.1 coordinate 250,570, forward strand.
GCCTCACTGCCCAGCAGCACTCTCAGCCCCGCACAGACAGTGTGCTAAGGACAGACTTGGATATCTGGGGCCTGGGCGGGGGATTTTCCATGGAACTCTCTAAGGGCCCGGTGCCCTGTGTCGCCCGGGAGTGCCCATGCCCTTCCTTGACCCCGCAGGACACTTGCATCCAGCAATAAGCAGCCGTCTGCCTCCACGGGGCTCAAACACCTGGGCCCGGTGTGCGGGCACCTGGCGTACGTGGAGGCAAACCCCCTGACCCTTCTGTCCCGAACCCACCACTGCGAAGATCCCCCTTTTCTTCCATCCGTAAAGGGGCCCTGCCTGGGGAGTGGAGGAACATGGGGAGGCCCCCAGGAGATGGCTTTTCTCCGAGCCGCGGCTGGCTGGTTTCGGGCCTATACGTGGGCCGCGCATGCGCACTCAGGCTCCCAAGCACACGCCTTCCTCGGCTCACCTGACCCACCCTTTAGAGGTCACAGCAGTTCCACAGGGTCCCTGGGCACCTGTCCGTGGACACAGGAGCCCTCCCTGCCACCTAAAGGACCACGCGATTTCCGCTGGGGAACACTCCCCAGAAGCACTCCCAGCCTCGCACAGACACTGTGCGCAGGATAGACTTGTGGACCAGGGGCCTGGGCGGGGAATTTTCCAGGGAACTCCCTAAAGGCCAGGTGCCCTCTGTCGCCCTGGGAGTGCCCACGCCATCCCTTAACCCTGCAGGACACTATCATCCAGCAATAAGCAGCCCTCTGCCTCCACGGGGCTCAAACACCTGGGCCCGTTGTGCGAGCACCTGGCGTTCGTGCAGGCAAACCCGCAGACCCCTCTGGCCCGAACCCACCACTGCGAAGATCCCACTTTTCTTCCATCCGTAAAGGGGTCCTCCTTGAGGAGTGGAGGAACATGGGGAGGCCCCCAGGAGATGGCTTTTCTCCAAGGCGCGGCTGGCTCCTTTCGGGCCTATACGTGGGCCGCGCGTGCGCACTCAGGCTCCCCACAACAGGCCTCCCTCGGGTCACGGGACCCACCCTTGAGGTGTCTCCTGACCCACCCTTGAGGGGTCACGTGACCCACACCTGGGGGGTCTCGTGACCCACCCCTGAGGGGTCACGTGACCCACACCTGCGGGGTCTCGTGACCCACCCTTGGAAGGTCACCTGTCCCACCCTGGAGGGGTCAGGTGACCCGCCCTTGAGAGGTCACAGCAGTTTCACAGGGTCCCTGCGCACCTGTCCATGGAAACAGAAGCCCTCCCTGCCACTCAGAGGACCGCGCTATTTCCCCTAGGCCTCACTGCCCAGCAGCACTCTCAGCCCCGCACAGACAGTGTGCTAAGGACAGACTTGGGTATCTGGGGCCTGGGCGGGGGATTTTCCATGGAACTCTCTAAGGGCCCGGTGCCCTGTGTCGCCCGGGAGTGCCCATGCCCTTCCTTGACCCCGCAGGACACTTGCATCCAGCAATAAGCAGCCGTCTGCCTCCACGGGGCTCAAACACCTGGGCCCGGTGTGCGGGCACCTGGCGTACGTGGAGGCAAACCCCCTGACCCTTCTGTCCCGAACCCACCACTGCGAAGATCCCCCTTTTCTTCCATCCGTAAAGGGGCCCTCCCTGGGGAGTGGAGGAACATGGGGAGGCCCCCAGGAGATGGCTTTTCTCCGAGCCGCGGCTGGCTCGTTTCGGGCCTATACGTGGGCCGCGCATGCGCACTCAGGCTCCCAAGCACACGCCTTCCTCGGCTCACCTGACCCACCCTTTAGAGGTCACAGCAGTTCCACAGGGTCCCTGGGCACCTGTCCGTGGACACAGGAGCCCTCCCTGCCACCTAAAGGACCACGCGATTTCCGCTGGGGAACACTCCCCAGAAGCACTCCCAGCCTCGCACAGACACTGTGCGCAGGATAGACTTGTGGACCAGGGGCCTGGGCGGGGAATTTTCCAGGGAACTCTCTAAAGGCCAGGTGCCCTCTGTCGCCCTGGGAGTGCCCACGCCATCCCTTAACCCTGCAGGACACTATCATCCAGCAATAAGCAGCCCTCTGCCTCCACGGGGCTCAAACACCTGGGCCCGTTGTGCGAGCACCTGGCGTTCGTGCAGGCAAACCCGCAGACCCCTCTGGCCCGAACCCACCACTGCGAAGATCCCACTTTTCTTCCATCCGTAAAGGGGTCCTCCTTGAGGAGTGGAGGAACATGGGGAGGCCCCCAGGAGATGGCTTTTCTCCAAGGCGCGGCTGGCTCCTTTCGGGCCTATACGTGGGCCGCGCGTGCGCACTCAGGCTCCCCACAACAGGCCTCCCTCGGGTCACGGGACCCACCCTTGAGGTGTCTCCTGACCCACCCTTGAGGGGTCACGTGACCCACACCTGGGGGGTCTCGTGACACACCCCTGAGGTGTCTCGTGACCCACCCCTGGGGGGTCTCGTGACCCACCCCTGAGGGGTCACGTGACCCACACCTGCGGGGTCACGTACCCACCCCTGGGGGGTCTCGTGACGCACCCCTGAGGGGTCACGTGACCCACCCCTGAGGGGTCTCGTGACCCACCCCTGAGGGGTCACGTGACCCACCCTTGAGGGGTTTCGTGACCCACCCTTTTGGGGTCACGTGACCCACCCTTGCGGGGTCTCGTGACCCACCCTTGGGAGGTCACCTGTCCCACCCTGGAGGGGTCAGGTGACCCGCCCTTGAGAGGTCACAGCAGTTTCACAGGGTCCCTGCGCACCTGTCCATGGAAACAGAAGCCCTCCCTGCCACTCAGAGGACCGCGCTATTTCCCCTAGGCCTCACTGCCCAGCAGCACTCTCAGCCCCGCACAGACAGTGTGCTAAGGACAGACTTGGATATCTGGGGCCTGGGCGGGGGATTTTCCATGGAACTCTCTAAGGGCCCGGTGCCCTGTGTCGCCCGGGAGTGCCCATGCCCTTCCTTGACCCCGCAGGACACTTGCATCCAGCAATAAGCAGCCGTCTGCCTCCACGGGGCTCAAACACCTGGGCCCGGTGTGCGGGCACCTGGCGTACGTGGAGGCAAACCCCCTGACCCTTCTGTCCCGAACCCACCACTGCGAAGATCCCCCTTTTCTTCCATCCGTAAAGGGGCCCTCCCTGGGGAGTGGAGGAACATGGGGAGGCCCCCAGGAGATGGCTTTTCTCCAAGCCGCGGCTGGCTCCTTTCGGGCCTATACGTGGGCCGCGCGTGCGCACTCAGGCTCCCCACAACAGGCCTCCCTCGGGTCACGGGACCCACCCTTGAGGTGTCTCCTGACCCACCCTTGAGGGGTCACGTGACCCACACCTGGGGGGTCTCGTGACACACCCCTGAGGTGTCTCGTGACCCACCCCTGGGGGGTCTCGTGACCCACCCCTGAGGGGTCACGTGACCCACACCTGCGGGGTCACGTGACCCACCCCTGGGGGGTCTCGTGACGCACCCCTGAGGGGTCACGTGACCCACCCCTGAGGGGTCTCGTGACCCACCCCTGAGGGGTCACGTGACCCACCCTTGAGGGGTTTCGTGACCCACCCTTTTGGGGTCACGTGACCCACCCTTGCGGGGTCTCGTGACCCACCCTTGGGAGGTCACCTGTCCCACCCTGGAGGGGTCAGGTGACCCGCCCTTGAGAGGTCACAGCAGTTTCACAGGGTCCCTGCGCACCTGTCCATGGAAACAGAAGCCCTCCCTGCCACTCAGAGGACCGCGCTATTTCCCCTAGGCCACACGGCCCAGCAACACTCTCAGCCCCGCACAGACAGTGTGCTAAGGACAGACTTGGATACCGGGGGCCGGGGCGGGGGATTTTCCATGGAACTCTCTAAGGGCCCGGTGCCCTGTGTCGCCCGGGAGTGCCCATGCCCTTCCTTGACCCCGCAGGACACTTGCATCCAGCAATAAGCAGCCGTCTGCCTCCACGGGGCTCAAACACCTGGGCCCGGTGTGCGGGCACCTGGCGTACGTGGAGGCAAACCCCCTGACCCTTCTGTCCCGAACCCACCACTGCGAAGATCCCCCTTTTCTTCCATCCGTAAAGGGGCCCTCCCTGGGGAGTGGAGGAACATGGGGAGGCCCCCAGGAGATGGCTTTTCTCCGAGCCGCGGCTGGCTCGTTTCGGGCCTATACGTGGGCCGCGCATGCGCACTCAGGCTCCCAAGCACACGCCTTCCTCGGCTCACCTGACCCACCCTTTAGAGGTCACAGCAGTTCCACAGGGTCCCTGGGCACCTGTCCGTGGACACAGGAGCCCTCCCTGCCACCTAAAGGACCACGCGATTTCCGCTGGGGTACACTCCCCAGAAGCACTCCCAGCCTCGCACAGACACTGTGCGCAGGATAGACTTGTGGACCAGGGGCCTGGGCGGGGAATTTTCCAGGGAACTCTCTAAAGGCCAGGTGCCCTCTGTCGCCCTGGGAGTGCCCACGCCATCCCTTAACCCTACAGGACACTATCATCCAGCAATAAGCAGCCCTCTGCCTCCACGGGGCTCAAACACCTGGGCCCGTTGTGCGAGCACCTGGCGTTCGTGCAGGCAAACCCGCAGACCCCTCTGGCCCGAACCCACCACTGCGAAGATCCCACTTTTCTTCCATCCGTAAAGGGGTCCTCCTTGAGGAGTGGAGGAACATGGGGAGGCCCCCAGGAGATGGCTTTTCTCCAAGCCGCGGCTGGCTCCTTTCGGGCCTATACGTGGGCCGCCCGTGCGCACTCAGGCTCCCCACAACAGGCCTCCCTCGGGTCACGGGACCCACCCTTGAGGTGTCTCCTGACCCACCCTTGAGGGGTCACGTGACCCACACCTGGGGGGTCTCGTGACACACCCCTGAGGGGTCACGTGACCCACCCCTGGGGGGGTCTCGTGACCCACACCTGGGGGGTCACGTGACCCACCCTTGAGGGGTCACGTGACCCACACCTGGGGGGTCTCGTGACGCACCCCTGAGGTGTCTCGTGACCCACCCCTGGGGGGTCTCGTGACCCACCCCTGAGGGGTCACGTGACCCACCCCTGAGGGGTCACGTGACCCACACCTGCGGGGTCTCGTGACCCACCCCTGAGGGGTCACGTGACCCACACCTGCGGGGTCTCGTGACCTACCCTTGGAAGGTCACCTGTCCCACCCTGGAGGGGTCAGGTGACCCGCCCTTGAGAGGTCACAGCAGTTTCACAGGGTCCCTGCGCACCTGTCCATGGAAACAGAAGCCCTCCCTGCCACTCAGAGGACCGCGCTATTTCCCCTAGGCCTCACTGCCCAGCAGCACTCTCAGCCCCGCACAGACAGTGTGCTAAGGACAGACTTGGATATCTGGGGCCTGGGCGGGGGATTTTCCATGGAACTCTCTAAGGGCCCGGAGCCTTGTGTCGCCCGGGAGTGCCCATGCCCTTCCTTGACCCCGCAGGACACTTGCATCCAGCAATAAGCAGCCGTCTGCCTCCACGGGGCTCAAACACCTGGGCCCGGTGTGCGGGCACCTGGCGTACGTGGAGGCAAACCCCCTGACCCTTCTGTCCCGAACCCACCACTGCGAAGATCCCCCTTTTCTTCCATCCGTAAAGGGGCCCTCCCTGGGGAGTGGAGGAACATGGGGAGGCCCCCAGGAGATGGCTTTTCTCCGAGCCGCGGCTGGCTCGTTTCGGGCCTATACGTGGGCCGCGCATGCGCACTCAGGCTCCCAAGCACACGCCTTCCTCGGCTCACCTGACCCACCCTTTAGAGGTCACAGCAGTTCCACAGGGTCCCTGGGCACCTGTCCGTGGACACAGGAGCACTCCCTGCCACCTAAAGGACCACGCGATTTCCGCTGGGGAACACTCCCCAGAAGCACTCCCAGCCTCGCACAGACACTGTGCGCAGGATAGACTTGTGGACCAGGGGCCTGGGCGGGGAATTTTCCAGGGAACTCTCTAAAGGCCAGGTGCCCTCTGTCGCCCTGGGAGTGCCCACGCCATCCCTTAACCCTGCAGGACACTATCATCCAGCAATAAGCAGCCCTCTGCCTCCACGGGGCTCAAACACCTGGGCCCGTTGTGCGAGCACCTGGCGTTCGTGCAGGCAAACCCGCAGACCCCTCTGGCCCGAACCCACCACTGCGAAGATCCCACTTTTCTTCCATCCGTAAAGGGGTCCTCCTTGAGGAGTGGAGGAACATGGGGAGGCCCCCAGGAGATGGCTTTTCTCCAAGGCGCGGCTGGCTCCTTTCGGGCCTATACGTGGGCCGCGCGTGCGCACTCAGGCTCCCCACAACAGGCCTCCCTCGGGTCACGGGACCCACCCTTGAGGTGTCTCCTGACCCACCCTTGAGGGGTCACGTGACCCACACCTGGGGGGTCTCGTGACACACCCCTGAGGGGTCACGTGACCCACCCCTGAGGGGTCTCGTGACCCACCCCTGAGGGGTCACGTGACCCACCCTTGAGGGGTTTCGTGACCCACCCTTTTGGGGTCACGTGACCCACCCTTGCGGGGTCTCGTGACCCACCCTTGGGAGGTCACCTGTCCCACCCTGGAGGGGTCAGGTGACCCGCCCTTGAGAGGTCACAGCAGTTTCACAGGGTCCCTGCGCACCTGTCCATGGAAACAGAAGCCCTCCCTGCCACTCAGAGGACCGCGCTATTTCCCCTAGGCCACACGGCCCAGCAACACTCTCAGCCCCGCACAGACAGTGTGCTAAGGACAGACTTGGATACCGGGGGCCGGGGCGGGGGATTTTCCATGGAACTCTCTAAGGGCCCGGTGCCCTGTGTCGCCCGGGAGTGCCCATGCCCTTCCTTGACCCCGCAGGACACTTGCATCCAGCAATAAGCAGCCCTCTGCCTCCACGGGGCTCAAACACCTGGGCCCGTTGTGCGAGCACCTGGCGTTCGTGCAGGCAAACCCGCAGACCCCTCTGGCCCGAACCCACCACTGCGAAGATCCCACTTTTCTTCCATCCGTAAAGGGGTCCTCCTTGAGGAGTGGAGGAACATGGGGAGGCCCCCAGGAGATGGCTTTTATCCAAGCCGCGGCTGGCTCCTTTCGGGCCTATACGTGGGCCGCCCGTGCGCACTCAGGCTCCCCACAACAGGCCTCCCTCGGGTCACGGGACCCACCCTTGAGGTGTCTCCTGACCCACCCTTGAGGGGTCACGTGACCCACACCTGGGGGGTCTCGTGACACACCACTGAGGGGTCACGTGACCCACCCCTGGGGGGGTCTCGTGACCCACCCCTGAGGGGTCACGTGACCCACCCTTGAGGGGTCACGTGACCCACACCTGGGGGGTCTCGTGACGCACCCCTGAGGTGTCTCGTGACCCACCCCTGGGGGGTCTCGTGACCCACCCCTGAGGGGTCACGTGACCCACACCTGCGGGGTCACGTGACCCACCCCTGAGGGGTCACGTGACCCACACCTGCGGGGTCTCGTGACCTACCCTTGGAAGGTCACCTGTCCCACCCTGGAGGGGTCAGGTGACCCGCCCTTGAGAGGTCACAGCAGTTTCACAGGGTCCCTGCGCACCTGTCCATGGAAACAGAAGCCCTCCCTGCCACTCAGAGGACCGCGCTATTTCCCCTAGGCCTCACTGCCCAGCAGCACTCTCAGCCCCGCACAGACAGTGTGCTAAGGACAGACTTGGATATCTGGGGCCTGGGCGGGGGATTTTCCATGGAACTCTCTAAGGGCCCGGAGCCCTGTGTCGCCCGGGAGTGCCCATGCCCTTCCTTGACCCCTCAGGACACTTGCATCCAGCAATAAGCAGCCGTCTGCCTCCACGGGGCTCAAACACCTGGGCCCGGTGTGCGGGCACCTGGCGTACGTGGAGGCAAACCCCCTGACCCTTCTGTCCCGAACCCACCACTGCGAAGATCCCCCTTTTCTTCCATCCGTAAAGGGGCCCTCCCTGGGGAGTGGAGGAACATGGGGAGGCCCCCAGGAGATGGCTTTTCTCCGAGCCGCGGCTGGCTGGTTTCGGGCCTATACGTGGGCCGCGCATGCGCACTCAGGCTCCCAAGCACACGCCTTCCTCGGCTCACCTGACCCACCCTTTAGAGGTCACAGCAGTTCCACAGGGTCCCTGGGCACCTGTCCGTGGACACAGGAGCACTCCCTGCCACCTAAAGGACCACGCGATTTCCGCTGGGGAACACTCCCCAGAAGCACTCCCAGCCTCGCACAGACACTGTGCGCAGGATAGACTTGTGGACCAGGGGCCTGGGCGGGGAATTTTCCAGGGAACTCTCTAAAGGCCAGGTGCCCTCTGTCGCCCTGGGAGTGCCCACGCCATCCCTTAACCCTGCAGGACACTATCATCCAGCAATAAGCAGCCCTCTGCCTCCACGGGGCTCAAACACCTGGGCCCGTTGTGCGAGCACCTGGCGTTCGTGCAGGCAAACCCGCAGACCCCTCTGGCCCGAACCCACCACTGCGAAGATCCCACTTTTCTTCCATCCGTAAAGGGGTCCTCCTTGAGGAGTGGAGGAACATGGGGAGGCCCCCAGGAGATGGCTTTTCTCCAAGGCGCGGCTGGCTCCTTTCGGGCCTATACGTGGGCCGCGCGTGCGCACTCAGGCTCCCCACAACAGGCCTCCCTCGGGTCACGGGACCCACCCTTGAGGTGTCTCCTGACCCACCCTTGAGGGGTCACGTGACCCACACCTGGGGGGTCTCGTGACACACCCCTGAGGGGTCACGTGACCCACCCCTGAGGGGTCTCGTGACCCACCCCTGAGGGGTCACGTGACCCACCCTTGAGGGGTTTCGTGACCCACCCTTTTGGGGTCACGTGACCCACCCTTGCGGGGTCTCGTGACCCACCCTTGGGAGGTCACCTGTCCCACCCTGGAGGGGTCAGGTGACCCGCCCTTGAGAGGTCACAGCAGTTTCACAGGGTCCCTGCGCACCTGTCCATGGAAACAGAAGCCCTCCCTGCCACTCAGAGGACCGCGCTATTTCCCCTAGGCCACACGGCCCAGCAACACTCTCAGCCCCGCACAGACAGTGTGCTAAGGACAGACTTGGATACCGGGGGCCGGGGCGGGGGATTTTCCATGGAACTCTCTAAGGGCCCGGTGCCCTGTGTCGCCCGGGAGTGCCCATGCCCTTCCTTGACCCCGCAGGACACTTGCATCCAGCAATAAGCAGCCGTCTGCCTCCACGGGGCTCAAACACCTGGGCCCGGTGTGCGGGCACCTGGCGTACGTGGAGGCAAACCCCCTGACCCTTCTGTCCCGAACCCACCACTGCGAAGATCCCCCTTTTCTTCCATCCGTAAAGGGGCCCTCCCTGGGGAGTGGAGGAACATGGGGAGGCCCCCAGGAGATGGCTTTTCTCCGAGCCGCGGCTGGCTCGTTTCGGGCCTATACGTGGGCCGCGCATGCGCACTCAGGCTCCCAAGCACACGCCTTCCTCGGCTCACCTGACCCACCCTTTAGAGGTCACAGCAGTTCCACAGGGTCCCTGGGCACCTGTCCGTGGACACAGGAGCCCTCCCTGCCACCTAAAGGACCACGCGATTTCCGCTGGGGAACACTCCCCAGAAGCACTCCCAGCCTCGCACAGACACTGTGCGCAGGATAGACTTGTGGACCAGGGGCCTGGGCGGGGAATTTTCCAGGGAACTCCCTAAAGGCCAGGTGCCCTCTGTCGCCCTGGGAGTGCCCACGCCATCCCTTAACCCTGCAGGACACTATCATCCAGCAATAAGCAGCCCTCTGCCTCCACGGGGCTCAAACACCTGGGCCCGTTGTGCGAGCACCTGGCGTTCGTGCAGGCAAACCCGCAGACCCCTCTGGCCCGAACCCACCACTGCGAAGATCCCACTTTTCTTCCATCCGTAAAGGGGTCCTCCTTGAGGAGTGGAGGAACATGGGGAGGCCCCCAGGAGATGGCTTTTCTCCAAGGCGCGGCTGGCTCCTTTCGGGCCTATACGTGGGCCGCGCGTGCGCACTCAGGCTCCCCACAACAGGCCTCCCTCGGGTCACGGGACCCACCCTTGAGGTGTCTCCTGACCCACCCTTGAGGGGTCACGTGACCCACACCTGGGGGGTCTCGTGACCCACCCCTGAGGGGTCACGTGACCCACACCTGCGGGGTCTCGTGACCCACCCTTGGAAGGTCACCTGTCCCACCCTGGAGGGGTCAGGTGACCCGCCCTTGAGAGGTCACAGCAGTTTCACAGGGTCCCTGCGCACCTGTCCATGGAAACAGAAGCCCTCCCTGCCACTCAGAGGACCGCGCTATTTCCCCTAGGCCTCACTGCCCAGCAGCACTCTCAGCCCCGCACAGACAGTGTGCTAAGGACAGACTTGGGTATCTGGGGCCTGGGCGGGGGATTTTCCATGGAACTCTCTAAGGGCCCGGTGCCCTGTGTCGCCCGGGAGTGCCCATGCCCTTCCTTGACCCCGCAGGACACTTGCATCCAGCAATAAGCAGCCGTCTGCCTCCACGGGGCTCAAACACCTGGGCCCGGTGTGCGGGCACCTGGCGTACGTGGAGGCAAACCCCCTGACCCTTCTGTCCCGAACCCACCACTGCGAAGATCCCCCTTTTCTTCCATCCGTAAAGGGGCCCTCCCTGGGGAGTGGAGGAACATGGGGAGGCCCCCAGGAGATGGCTTTTCTCCGAGCCGCGGCTGGCTCGTTTCGGGCCTATACGTGGGCCGCGCATGCGCACTCAGGCTCCCAAGCACACGCCTTCCTCGGCTCACCTGACCCACCCTTTAGAGGTCACAGCAGTTCCACAGGGTCCCTGGGCACCTGTCCGTGGACACAGGAGCCCTCCCTGCCACCTAAAGGACCACGCGATTTCCGCTGGGGAACACTCCCCAGAAGCACTCCCAGCCTCGCACAGACACTGTGCGCAGGATAGACTTGTGGACCAGGGGCCTGGGCGGGGAATTTTCCAGGGAACTCTCTAAAGGCCAGGTGCCCTCTGTCGCCCTGGGAGTGCCCACGCCATCCCTTAACCCTGCAGGACACTATCATCCAGCAATAAGCAGCCCTCTGCCTCCACGGGGCTCAAACACCTGGGCCCGTTGTGCGAGCACCTGGCGTTCGTGCAGGCAAACCCGCAGACCCCTCTGGCCCGAACCCACCACTGCGAAGATCCCACTTTTCTTCCATCCGTAAAGGGGTCCTCCTTGAGGAGTGGAGGAACATGGGGAGGCCCCCAGGAGATGGCTTTTCTCCAAGGCGCGGCTGGCTCCTTTCGGGCCTATACGTGGGCCGCGCGTGCGCACTCAGGCTCCCCACAACAGGCCTCCCTCGGGTCACGGGACCCACCCTTGAGGTGTCTCCTGACCCACCCTTGAGGGGTCACGTGACCCACACCTGGGGGGTCTCGTGACACACCCCTGAGGTGTCTCGTGACCCACCCCTGGGGGGTCTCGTGACCCACCCCTGAGGGGTCACGTGACCCACACCTGCGGGGTCACGTACCCACCCCTGGGGGGTCTCGTGACGCACCCCTGAGGGGTCACGTGACCCACCCCTGAGGGGTCTCGTGACCCACCCCTGAGGGGTCACGTGACCCACCCTTGAGGGGTTTCGTGACCCACCCTTTTGGGGTCACGTGACCCACCCTTGCGGGGTCTCGTGACCCACCCTTGGGAGGTCACCTGTCCCACCCTGGAGGGGTCAGGTGACCCGCCCTTGAGAGGTCACAGCAGTTTCACAGGGTCCCTGCGCACCTGTCCATGGAAACAGAAGCCCTCCCTGCCACTCAGAGGACCGCGCTATTTCCCCTAGGCCTCACTGCCCAGCAGCACTCTCAGCCCCGCACAGACAGTGTGCTAAGGACAGACTTGGATATCTGGGGCCTGGGCGGGGGATTTTCCATGGAACTCTCTAAGGGCCCGGTGCCCTGTGTCGCCCGGGAGTGCCCATGCCCTTCCTTGACCCCGCAGGACACTTGCATCCAGCAATAAGCAGCCGTCTGCCTCCACGGGGCTCAAACACCTGGGCCCGGTGTGCGGGCACCTGGCGTACGTGGAGGCAAACCCCCTGACCCTTCTGTCCCGAACCCACCACTGCGAAGATCCCCCTTTTCTTCCATCCGTAAAGGGGCCCTCCCTGGGGAGTGGAGGAACATGGGGAGGCCCCCAGGAGATGGCTTTTCTCCAAGCCGCGGCTGGCTCCTTTCGGGCCTATACGTGGGCCGCGCGTGCGCACTCAGGCTCCCCACAACAGGCCTCCCTCGGGTCACGGGACCCACCCTTGAGGTGTCTCCTGACCCACCCTTGAGGGGTCACGTGACCCACACCTGGGGGGTCTCGTGACACACCCCTGAGGTGTCTCGTGACCCACCCCTGGGGGGTCTCGTGACCCACCCCTGAGGGGTCACGTGACCCACACCTGCGGGGTCACGTGACCCACCCCTGGGGGGTCTCGTGACGCACCCCTGAGGGGTCACGTGACCCACCCCTGAGGGGTCTCGTGACCCACCCCTGAGGGGTCACGTGACCCACCCTTGAGGGGTTTCGTGACCCACCCTTTTGGGGTCACGTGACCCACCCTTGCGGGGTCTCGTGACCCACCCTTGGGAGGTCACCTGTCCCACCCTGGAGGGGTCAGGTGACCCGCCCTTGAGAGGTCACAGCAGTTTCACAGGGTCCCTGCGCACCTGTCCATGGAAACAGAAGCCCTCCCTGCCACTCAGAGGACCGCGCTATTTCCCCTAGGCCACACGGCCCAGCAACACTCTCAGCCCCGCACAGACAGTGTGCTAAGGACAGACTTGGATACCGGGGGCCGGGGCGGGGGATTTTCCATGGAACTCTCTAAGGGCCCGGTGCCCTGTGTCGCCCGGGAGTGCCCATGCCCTTCCTTGACCCCGCAGGACACTTGCATCCAGCAATAAGCAGCCGTCTGCCTCCACGGGGCTCAAACACCTGGGCCCGGTGTGCGGGCACCTGGCGTACGTGGAGGCAAACCCCCTGACCCTTCTGTCCCGAACCCACCACTGCGAAGATCCCCCTTTTCTTCCATCCGTAAAGGGGCCCTCCCTGGGGAGTGGAGGAACATGGGGAGGCCCCCAGGAGATGGCTTTTCTCCGAGCCGCGGCTGGCTCGTTTCGGGCCTATACGTGGGCCGCGCATGCGCACTCAGGCTCCCAAGCACACGCCTTCCTCGGCTCACCTGACCCACCCTTTAGAGGTCACAGCAGTTCCACAGGGTCCCTGGGCACCTGTCCGTGGACACAGGAGCCCTCCCTGCCACCTAAAGGACCACGCGATTTCCGCTGGGGTACACTCCCCAGAAGCACTCCCAGCCTCGCACAGACACTGTGCGCAGGATAGACTTGTGGACCAGGGGCCTGGGCGGGGAATTTTCCAGGGAACTCTCTAAAGGCCAGGTGCCCTCTGTCGCCCTGGGAGTGCCCACGCCATCCCTTAACCCTACAGGACACTATCATCCAGCAATAAGCAGCCCTCTGCCTCCACGGGGCTCAAACACCTGGGCCCGTTGTGCGAGCACCTGGCGTTCGTGCAGGCAAACCCGCAGACCCCTCTGGCCCGAACCCACCACTGCGAAGATCCCACTTTTCTTCCATCCGTAAAGGGGCCCTCCTTGAGGAGTGGAGGAACATGGGGAGGCCCCCAGGAGATGGCTTTTCTCCAAGCCGCGGCTGGCTCCTTTCGGGCCTATACGTGGGCCGCCCGTGCGCACTCAGGCTCCCCACAACAGGCCTCCCTCGGGTCACGGGACCCACCCTTGAGGTGTCTCCTGACCCACCCTTGAGGGGTCACGTGACCCACACCTGGGGGGTCTCGTGACACACCCCTGAGGGGTCACGTGACCCACCCCTGGGGGGGTCTCGTGACCCACACCTGGGGGGTCACGTGACCCACCCTTGAGGGGTCACGTGACCCACACCTGGGGGGTCTCGTGACGCACCCCTGAGGTGTCTCGTGACCCACCCCTGGGGGGTCTCGTGACCCACCCCTGAGGGGTCACGTGACCCACCCCTGAGGGGTCACGTGACCCACACCTGCGGGGTCTCGTGACCTACCCTTGGAAGGTCACCTGTCCCACCCTGGAGGGGTCAGGTGACCCGCCCTTGAGAGGTCACAGCAGTTTCACAGGGTCCCTGCGCACCTGTCCATGGAAACAGAAGCCCTCCCTGCCACTCAGAGGACCGCGCTATTTCCCCTAGGCCTCACTGCCCAGCAGCACTCTCAGCCCCGCACAGACAGTGTGCTAAGGACAGACTTGGATATCTGGGGCCTGGGCGGGGGATTTTCCATGGAACTCTCTAAGGGCCCGGTGCCCTGTGTCGCCCGGGAGTGCCCATGCCCTTCCTTGACCCCGCAGGACACTTGCATCCAGCAATAAGCAGCCGTCTGCCTCCACGGGGCTCAAACACCTGGGCCCGGTGTGCGGGCACCTGGCGTACGTGGAGGCAAACCCCCTGACCCTTCTGTCCCGAACCCACCACTGCGAAGATCCCCCTTTTCTTCCATCCGTAAAGGGGCCCTCCCTGGGGAGTGGAGGAACATGGGGAGGCCCCCAGGAGATGGCTTTTCTCCGAGCCGCGGCTGGCTCGTTTCGGGCCTATACGTGGGCCGCGCATGCGCACTCAGGCTCCCAAGCACACGCCTTCCTCGGCTCACCTGACCCACCCTTTAGAGGTCACAGCAGTTCCACAGGGTCCCTGGGCACCTGTCCGTGGACACAGGAGCCCTCCCTGCCACCTAAAGGACCACGCGATTTCCGCTGGGGTACACTCCCCAGAAGCACTCCCAGCCTCGCACAGACACTGTGCGCAGGATAGACTTGTGGACCAGGGGCCTGGGCGGGGAATTTTCCAGGGAACTCTCTAAAGGCCAGGTGCCCTCTGTCGCCCTGGGAGTGCCCACGCCATCCCTTAACCCTACAGGACACTATCATCCAGCAATAAGCAGCCCTCTGCCTCCACGGGGCTCAAACACCTGGGCCCGTTGTGCGAGCACCTGGCGTTCGTGCAGGCAAACCCGCAGACCCCTCTGGCCCGAACCCACCACTGCGAAGATCCCACTTTTCTTCCATCCGTAAAGGGGTCCTCCTTGAGGAGTGGAGGAACATGGGGAGGCCCCCAGGAGATGGCTTTTCTCCAAGCCGCGGCTGGCTCCTTTCGGGCCTATACGTGGGCCGCCCGTGCGCACTCAGGCTCCCCACAACAGGCCTCCCTCGGGTCACGGGACCCACCCTTGAGGTGTCTCCTGACCCACCCTTGAGGGGTCACGTGACCCACACCTGGGGGGTCTCGTGACACACCCCTGAGGGGTCACGTGACCCACCCCTGGGGGGGTCTCGTGACCCACACCTGGGGGGTCACGTGACCCACCCTTGAGGGGTCACGTGACCCACACCTGGGGGGTCTCGTGACGCACCCCTGAGGTGTCTCGTGACCCACCCCTGGGGGGTCTCGTGACCCACCCCTGAGGGGTCACGTGACCCACCCCTGAGGGGTCACGTGACCCACACCTGCGGGGTCTCGTGACCTACCCTTGGAAGGTCACCTGTCCCACCCTGGAGGGGTCAGGTGACCCGCCCTTGAGAGGTCACAGCAGTTTCACAGGGTCCCTGCGCACCTGTCCATGGAAACAGAAGCCCTCCCTGCCACTCAGAGGACCGCGCTATTTCCCCTAGGCCTCACTGCCCAGCAGCACTCTCAGCCCCGCACAGACAGTGTGCTAAGGACAGACTTGGATATCTGGGGCCTGGGCGGGGGATTTTCCATGGAACTCTCTAAGGGCCCGGTGCCCTGTGTCGCCCGGGAGTGCCCATGCCCTTCCTTGACCCCGCAGGACACTTGCATCCAGCAATAAGCAGCCGTCTGCCTCCACGGGGCTCAAACACCTGGGCCCGGTGTGCGGGCACCTGGCGTACGTGGAGGCAAACCCCCTGACCCTTCTGTCCCGAACCCACCACTGCGAAGATCCCCCTTTTCTTCCATCCGTAAAGGGGCCCTGCCTGGGGAGTGGAGGAACATGGGGAGGCCCCCAGGAGATGGCTTTTCTCCGAGCCGCGGCTGGCTCGTTTCGGGCCTATACGTGGGCCGCGCATGCGCACTCAGGCTCCCAAGCACACGCCTTCCTCGGCTCACCTGACCCACCCTTTAGAGGTCACAGCAGTTCCACAGGGTCCCTGGGCACCTGTCCGTGGACACAGGAGCCCTCCCTGCCACCTAAAGGACCACGCGATTTCCGCTGGGGAACACTCCCCAGAAGCACTCCCAGCCTCGCACAGACACTGTGCGCAGGATAGACTTGTGGACCAGGGGCCTGGGCGGGGAATTTTCCAGGGAACTCCCTAAAGGCCAGGTGCCCTCTGTCGCCCTGGGAGTGCCCACGCCATCCCTTAACCCTGCAGGACACTATCATCCAGCAATAAGCAGCCCTCTGCCTCCACGGGGCTCAAACACCTGGGCCCGTTGTGCGAGCACCTGGCGTTCGTGCAGGCAAACCCGCAGACCCCTCTGGCCCGAACCCACCACTGCGAAGATCCCACTTTTCTTCCATCCGTAAAGGGGTCCTCCTTGAGGAGTGGAGGAACATGGGGAGGCCCCCAGGAGATGGCTTTTCTCCAAGGCGCGGCTGGCTCCTTTCGGGCCTATACGTGGGCCGCGCGTGCGCACTCAGGCTCCCCACAACAGGCCTCCCTCGGGTCACGGGACCCACCCTTGAGGTGTCTCCTGACCCACCCTTGAGGGGTCACGTGACCCACACCTGGGGGGTCTCGTGACACACCCCTGAGGTGTCTCGTGACCCACCCCTGGGGGGTCTCGTGACCCACCCCTGAGGGGTCACGTGACCCACACCTGCGGGGTCACGTACCCACCCCTGGGGGGTCTCGTGACGCACCCCTGAGGGGTCACGTGACCCACCCCTGAGGGGTCTCGTGACCCACCCCTGAGGGGTCACGTGACCCACCCTTGAGGGGTTTCGTGACCCACCCTTTTGGGGTCACGTGACCCACCCTTGCGGGGTCTCGTGACCCACCCTTGGGAGGTCACCTGTCCCACCCTGGAGGGGTCAGGTGACCCGCCCTTGAGAGGTCACAGCAGTTTCACAGGGTCCCTGCGCACCTGTCCATGGAAACAGAAGCCCTCCCTGCCACTCAGAGGACCGCGCTATTTCCCCTAGGCCTCACTGCCCAGCAGCACTCTCAGCCCCGCACAGACAGTGTGCTAAGGACAGACTTGGATATCTGGGGCCTGGGCGGGGGATTTTCCATGGAACTCTCTAAGGGCCCGGTGCCCTGTGTCGCCCGGGAGTGCCCATGCCCTTCCTTGACCCCGCAGGACACTTGCATCCAGCAATAAGCAGCCGTCTGCCTCCACGGGGCTCAAACACCTGGGCCCGGTGTGCGGGCACCTGGCGTACGTGGAGGCAAACCCCCTGACCCTTCTGTCCCGAACCCACCACTGCGAAGATCCCCCTTTTCTTCCATCCGTAAAGGGGCCCTCCCTGGGGAGTGGAGGAACATGGGGAGGCCCCCAGGAGATGGCTTTTCTCCAAGCCGCGGCTGGCTCCTTTCGGGCCTATACGTGGGCCGCGCGTGCGCACTCAGGCTCCCCACAACAGGCCTCCCTCGGGTCACGGGACCCACCCTTGAGGTGTCTCCTGACCCACCCTTGAGGGGTCACGTGACCCACACCTGGGGGGTCTCGTGACACACCCCTGAGGTGTCTCGTGACCCACCCCTGGGGGGTCTCGTGACCCACCCCTGAGGGGTCACGTGACCCACACCTGCGGGGTCACGTGACCCACCCCTGGGGGGTCTCGTGACGCACCCCTGAGGGGTCACGTGACCCACCCCTGAGGGGTCTCGTGACCCACCCCTGAGGGGTCACGTGACCCACCCTTGAGGGGTTTCGTGACCCACCCTTTTGGGGTCACGTGACCCACCCTTGCGGGGTCTCGTGACCCACCCTTGGGAGGTCACCTGTCCCACCCTGGAGGGGTCAGGTGACCCGCCCTTGAGAGGTCACAGCAGTTTCACAGGGTCCCTGCGCACCTGTCCATGGAAACAGAAGCCCTCCCTGCCACTCAGAGGACCGCGCTATTTCCCCTAGGCCACACGGCCCAGCAACACTCTCAGCCCCGCACAGACAGTGTGCTAAGGACAGACTTGGATACCGGGGGCCGGGGCGGGGGATTTTCCATGGAACTCTCTAAGGGCCCGGTGCCCTGTGTCGCCCGGGAGTGCCCATGCCCTTCCTTGACCCCGCAGGACACTTGCATCCAGCAATAAGCAGCCGTCTGCCTCCACGGGGCTCAAACACCTGGGCCCGGTGTGCGGGCACCTGGCGTACGTGGAGGCAAACCCCCTGACCCTTCTGTCCCGAACCCACCACTGCGAAGATCCCCCTTTTCTTCCATCCGTAAAGGGGCCCTCCCTGGGGAGTGGAGGAACATGGGGAGGCCCCCAGGAGATGGCTTTTCTCCGAGCCGCGGCTGGCTCGTTTCGGGCCTATACGTGGGCCGCGCATGCGCACTCAGGCTCCCAAGCACACGCCTTCCTCGGCTCACCTGACCCACCCTTTAGAGGTCACAGCAGTTCCACAGGGTCCCTGGGCACCTGTCCGTGGACACAGGAGCCCTCCCTGCCACCTAAAGGACCACGCGATTTCCGCTGGGGTACACTCCCCAGAAGCACTCCCAGCCTCGCACAGACACTGTGCG
Source organism: Desmodus rotundus (assembly GCF_022682495.2). Taxonomy (NCBI): domain Eukaryota; kingdom Metazoa; phylum Chordata; class Mammalia; order Chiroptera; family Phyllostomidae; genus Desmodus; species Desmodus rotundus. The sequence continues at coordinate 269,212 of NW_026527324.1, forward strand.
CAGGATAGACTTGTGGACCAGGGGCCTGGGCGGGGAATTTTCCAGGGAACTCTCTAAAGGCCAGGTGCCCTCTGTCGCCCTGGGAGTGCCCACGCCATCCCTTAACCCTACAGGACACTATCATCCAGCAATAAGCAGCCCTCTGCCTCCACGGGGCTCAAACACCTGGGCCCGTTGTGCGAGCACCTGGCGTTCGTGCAGGCAAACCCGCAGACCCCTCTGGCCCGAACCCACCACTGCGAAGATCCCACTTTTCTTCCATCCGTAAAGGGGCCCTCCTTGAGGAGTGGAGGAACATGGGGAGGCCCCCAGGAGATGGCTTTTCTCCAAGCCGCGGCTGGCTCCTTTCGGGCCTATACGTGGGCCGCCCGTGCGCACTCAGGCTCCCCACAACAGGCCTCCCTCGGGTCACGGGACCCACCCTTGAGGTGTCTCCTGACCCACCCTTGAGGGGTCACGTGACCCACACCTGGGGGGTCTCGTGACACACCCCTGAGGGGTCACGTGACCCACCCCTGGGGGGGTCTCGTGACCCACACCTGGGGGGTCACGTGACCCACCCTTGAGGGGTCACGTGACCCACACCTGGGGGGTCTCGTGACGCACCCCTGAGGTGTCTCGTGACCCACCCCTGGGGGGTCTCGTGACCCACCCCTGAGGGGTCACGTGACCCACCCCTGAGGGGTCACGTGACCCACACCTGCGGGGTCTCGTGACCTACCCTTGGAAGGTCACCTGTCCCACCCTGGAGGGGTCAGGTGACCCGCCCTTGAGAGGTCACAGCAGTTTCACAGGGTCCCTGCGCACCTGTCCATGGAAACAGAAGCCCTCCCTGCCACTCAGAGGACCGCGCTATTTCCCCTAGGCCTCACTGCCCAGCAGCACTCTCAGCCCCGCACAGACAGTGTGCTAAGGACAGACTTGGATATCTGGGGCCTGGGCGGGGGATTTTCCATGGAACTCTCTAAGGGCCCGGTGCCCTGTGTCGCCCGGGAGTGCCCATGCCCTTCCTTGACCCCGCAGGACACTTGCATCCAGCAATAAGCAGCCGTCTGCCTCCACGGGGCTCAAACACCTGGGCCCGGTGTGCGGGCACCTGGCGTACGTGGAGGCAAACCCCCTGACCCTTCTGTCCCGAACCCACCACTGCGAAGATCCCCCTTTTCTTCCATCCGTAAAGGGGCCCTCCCTGGGGAGTGGAGGAACATGGGGAGGCCCCCAGGAGATGGCTTTTCTCCGAGCCGCGGCTGGCTCGTTTCGGGCCTATACGTGGGCCGCGCATGCGCACTCAGGCTCCCAAGCACACGCCTTCCTCGGCTCACCTGACCCACCCTTTAGAGGTCACAGCAGTTCCACAGGGTCCCTGGGCACCTGTCCGTGGACACAGGAGCCCTCCCTGCCACCTAAAGGACCACGCGATTTCCGCTGGGGTACACTCCCCAGAAGCACTCCCAGCCTCGCACAGACACTGTGCGCAGGATAGACTTGTGGACCAGGGGCCTGGGCGGGGAATTTTCCAGGGAACTCTCTAAAGGCCAGGTGCCCTCTGTCGCCCTGGGAGTGCCCACGCCATCCCTTAACCCTACAGGACACTATCATCCAGCAATAAGCAGCCCTCTGCCTCCACGGGGCTCAAACACCTGGGCCCGTTGTGCGAGCACCTGGCGTTCGTGCAGGCAAACCCGCAGACCCCTCTGGCCCGAACCCACCACTGCGAAGATCCCACTTTTCTTCCATCCGTAAAGGGGTCCTCCTTGAGGAGTGGAGGAACATGGGGAGGCCCCCAGGAGATGGCTTTTCTCCAAGCCGCGGCTGGCTCCTTTCGGGCCTATACGTGGGCCGCCCGTGCGCACTCAGGCTCCCCACAACAGGCCTCCCTCGGGTCACGGGACCCACCCTTGAGGTGTCTCCTGACCCACCCTTGAGGGGTCACGTGACCCACACCTGGGGGGTCTCGTGACACACCCCTGAGGGGTCACGTGACCCACCCCTGGGGGGGTCTCGTGACCCACACCTGGGGGGTCACGTGACCCACCCTTGAGGGGTCACGTGACCCACACCTGGGGGGTCTCGTGACGCACCCCTGAGGTGTCTCGTGACCCACCCCTGGGGGGTCTCGTGACCCACCCCTGAGGGGTCACGTGACCCACCCCTGAGGGGTCACGTGACCCACACCTGCGGGGTCTCGTGACCTACCCTTGGAAGGTCACCTGTCCCACCCTGGAGGGGTCAGGTGACCCGCCCTTGAGAGGTCACAGCAGTTTCACAGGGTCCCTGCGCACCTGTCCATGGAAACAGAAGCCCTCCCTGCCACTCAGAGGACCGCGCTATTTCCCCTAGGCCTCACTGCCCAGCAGCACTCTCAGCCCCGCACAGACAGTGTGCTAAGGACAGACTTGGATATCTGGGGCCTGGGCGGGGGATTTTCCATGGAACTCTCTAAGGGCCCGGTGCCCTGTGTCGCCCGGGAGTGCCCATGCCCTTCCTTGACCCCGCAGGACACTTGCATCCAGCAATAAGCAGCCGTCTGCCTCCACGGGGCTCAAACACCTGGGCCCGGTGTGCGGGCACCTGGCGTACGTGGAGGCAAACCCCCTGACCCTTCTGTCCCGAACCCACCACTGCGAAGATCCCCCTTTTCTTCCATCCGTAAAGGGGCCCTGCCTGGGGAGTGGAGGAACATGGGGAGGCCCCCAGGAGATGGCTTTTCTCCGAGCCGCGGCTGGCTCGTTTCGGGCCTATACGTGGGCCGCGCATGCGCACTCAGGCTCCCAAGCACACGCCTTCCTCGGCTCACCTGACCCACCCTTTAGAGGTCACAGCAGTTCCACAGGGTCCCTGGGCACCTGTCCGTGGACACAGGAGCCCTCCCTGCCACCTAAAGGACCACGCGATTTCCGCTGGGGAACACTCCCCAGAAGCACTCCCAGCCTCGCACAGACACTGTGCGCAGGATAGACTTGTGGACCAGGGGCCTGGGCGGGGAATTTTCCAGGGAACTCCCTAAAGGCCAGGTGCCCTCTGTCGCCCTGGGAGTGCCCACGCCATCCCTTAACCCTGCAGGACACTATCATCCAGCAATAAGCAGCCCTCTGCCTCCACGGGGCTCAAACACCTGGGCCCGTTGTGCGAGCACCTGGCGTTCGTGCAGGCAAACCCGCAGACCCCTCTGGCCCGAACCCACCACTGCGAAGATCCCACTTTTCTTCCATCCGTAAAGGGGTCCTCCTTGAGGAGTGGAGGAACATGGGGAGGCCCCCAGGAGATGGCTTTTCTCCAAGGCGCGGCTGGCTCCTTTCGGGCCTATACGTGGGCCGCGCGTGCGCACTCAGGCTCCCCACAACAGGCCTCCCTCGGGTCACGGGACCCACCCTTGAGGTGTCTCCTGACCCACCCTTGAGGGGTCACGTGACCCACACCTGGGGGGTCTCGTGACCCACCCCTGAGGGGTCACGTGACCCACACCTGCGGGGTCTCGTGACCCACCCTTGGAAGGTCACCTGTCCCACCCTGGAGGGGTCAGGTGACCCGCCCTTGAGAGGTCACAGCAGTTTCACAGGGTCCCTGCGCACCTGTCCATGGAAACAGAAGCCCTCCCTGCCACTCAGAGGACCGCGCTATTTCCCCTAGGCCTCACTGCCCAGCAGCACTCTCAGCCCCGCACAGACAGTGTGCTAAGGACAGACTTGGGTATCTGGGGCCTGGGCGGGGGATTTTCCATGGAACTCTCTAAGGGCCCGGTGCCCTGTGTCGCCCGGGAGTGCCCATGCCCTTCCTTGACCCCGCAGGACACTTGCATCCAGCAATAAGCAGCCGTCTGCCTCCACGGGGCTCAAACACCTGGGCCCGGTGTGCGGGCACCTGGCGTACGTGGAGGCAAACCCCCTGACCCTTCTGTCCCGAACCCACCACTGCGAAGATCCCCCTTTTCTTCCATCCGTAAAGGGGCCCTCCCTGGGGAGTGGAGGAACATGGGGAGGCCCCCAGGAGATGGCTTTTCTCCGAGCCGCGGCTGGCTCGTTTCGGGCCTATACGTGGGCCGCGCATGCGCACTCAGGCTCCCAAGCACACGCCTTCCTCGGCTCACCTGACCCACCCTTTAGAGGTCACAGCAGTTCCACAGGGTCCCTGGGCACCTGTCCGTGGACACAGGAGCCCTCCCTGCCACCTAAAGGACCACGCGATTTCCGCTGGGGAACACTCCCCAGAAGCACTCCCAGCCTCGCACAGACACTGTGCGCAGGATAGACTTGTGGACCAGGGGCCTGGGCGGGGAATTTTCCAGGGAACTCTCTAAAGGCCAGGTGCCCTCTGTCGCCCTGGGAGTGCCCACGCCATCCCTTAACCCTGCAGGACACTATCATCCAGCAATAAGCAGCCCTCTGCCTCCACGGGGCTCAAACACCTGGGCCCGTTGTGCGAGCACCTGGCGTTCGTGCAGGCAAACCCGCAGACCCCTCTGGCCCGAACCCACCACTGCGAAGATCCCACTTTTCTTCCATCCGTAAAGGGGTCCTCCTTGAGGAGTGGAGGAACATGGGGAGGCCCCCAGGAGATGGCTTTTCTCCAAGGCGCGGCTGGCTCCTTTCGGGCCTATACGTGGGCCGCGCGTGCGCACTCAGGCTCCCCACAACAGGCCTCCCTCGGGTCACGGGACCCACCCTTGAGGTGTCTCCTGACCCACCCTTGAGGGGTCACGTGACCCACACCTGGGGGGTCTCGTGACACACCCCTGAGGTGTCTCGTGACCCACCCCTGGGGGGTCTCGTGACCCACCCCTGAGGGGTCACGTGACCCACACCTGCGGGGTCACGTACCCACCCCTGGGGGGTCTCGTGACGCACCCCTGAGGGGTCACGTGACCCACCCCTGAGGGGTCTCGTGACCCACCCCTGAGGGGTCACGTGACCCACCCTTGAGGGGTTTCGTGACCCACCCTTTTGGGGTCACGTGACCCACCCTTGCGGGGTCTCGTGACCCACCCTTGGGAGGTCACCTGTCCCACCCTGGAGGGGTCAGGTGACCCGCCCTTGAGAGGTCACAGCAGTTTCACAGGGTCCCTGCGCACCTGTCCATGGAAACAGAAGCCCTCCCTGCCACTCAGAGGACCGCGCTATTTCCCCTAGGCCTCACTGCCCAGCAGCACTCTCAGCCCCGCACAGACAGTGTGCTAAGGACAGACTTGGATATCTGGGGCCTGGGCGGGGGATTTTCCATGGAACTCTCTAAGGGCCCGGTGCCCTGTGTCGCCCGGGAGTGCCCATGCCCTTCCTTGACCCCGCAGGACACTTGCATCCAGCAATAAGCAGCCGTCTGCCTCCACGGGGCTCAAACACCTGGGCCCGGTGTGCGGGCACCTGGCGTACGTGGAGGCAAACCCCCTGACCCTTCTGTCCCGAACCCACCACTGCGAAGATCCCCCTTTTCTTCCATCCGTAAAGGGGCCCTCCCTGGGGAGTGGAGGAACATGGGGAGGCCCCCAGGAGATGGCTTTTCTCCAAGCCGCGGCTGGCTCCTTTCGGGCCTATACGTGGGCCGCGCGTGCGCACTCAGGCTCCCCACAACAGGCCTCCCTCGGGTCACGGGACCCACCCTTGAGGTGTCTCCTGACCCACCCTTGAGGGGTCACGTGACCCACACCTGGGGGGTCTCGTGACACACCCCTGAGGTGTCTCGTGACCCACCCCTGGGGGGTCTCGTGACCCACCCCTGAGGGGTCACGTGACCCACACCTGCGGGGTCACGTGACCCACCCCTGGGGGGTCTCGTGACGCACCCCTGAGGGGTCACGTGACCCACCCCTGAGGGGTCTCGTGACCCACCCCTGAGGGGTCACGTGACCCACCCTTGAGGGGTTTCGTGACCCACCCTTTTGGGGTCACGTGACCCACCCTTGCGGGGTCTCGTGACCCACCCTTGGGAGGTCACCTGTCCCACCCTGGAGGGGTCAGGTGACCCGCCCTTGAGAGGTCACAGCAGTTTCACAGGGTCCCTGCGCACCTGTCCATGGAAACAGAAGCCCTCCCTGCCACTCAGAGGACCGCGCTATTTCCCCTAGGCCACACGGCCCAGCAACACTCTCAGCCCCGCACAGACAGTGTGCTAAGGACAGACTTGGATACCGGGGGCCGGGGCGGGGGATTTTCCATGGAACTCTCTAAGGGCCCGGTGCCCTGTGTCGCCCGGGAGTGCCCATGCCCTTCCTTGACCCCGCAGGACACTTGCATCCAGCAATAAGCAGCCGTCTGCCTCCACGGGGCTCAAACACCTGGGCCCGGTGTGCGGGCACCTGGCGTACGTGGAGGCAAACCCCCTGACCCTTCTGTCCCGAACCCACCACTGCGAAGATCCCCCTTTTCTTCCATCCGTAAAGGGGCCCTCCCTGGGGAGTGGAGGAACATGGGGAGGCCCCCAGGAGATGGCTTTTCTCCGAGCCGCGGCTGGCTCGTTTCGGGCCTATACGTGGGCCGCGCATGCGCACTCAGGCTCCCAAGCACACGCCTTCCTCGGCTCACCTGACCCACCCTTTAGAGGTCACAGCAGTTCCACAGGGTCCCTGGGCACCTGTCCGTGGACACAGGAGCCCTCCCTGCCACCTAAAGGACCACGCGATTTCCGCTGGGGTACACTCCCCAGAAGCACTCCCAGCCTCGCACAGACACTGTGCGCAGGATAGACTTGTGGACCAGGGGCCTGGGCGGGGAATTTTCCAGGGAACTCTCTAAAGGCCAGGTGCCCTCTGTCGCCCTGGGAGTGCCCACGCCATCCCTTAACCCTACAGGACACTATCATCCAGCAATAAGCAGCCCTCTGCCTCCACGGGGCTCAAACACCTGGGCCCGTTGTGCGAGCACCTGGCGTTCGTGCAGGCAAACCCGCAGACCCCTCTGGCCCGAACCCACCACTGCGAAGATCCCACTTTTCTTCCATCCGTAAAGGGGTCCTCCTTGAGGAGTGGAGGAACATGGGGAGGCCCCCAGGAGATGGCTTTTCTCCAAGCCGCGGCTGGCTCCTTTCGGGCCTATACGTGGGCCGCCCGTGCGCACTCAGGCTCCCCACAACAGGCCTCCCTCGGGTCACGGGACCCACCCTTGAGGTGTCTCCTGACCCACCCTTGAGGGGTCACGTGACCCACACCTGGGGGGTCTCGTGACACACCCCTGAGGGGTCACGTGACCCACCCCTGGGGGGGTCTCGTGACCCACACCTGGGGGGTCACGTGACCCACCCTTGAGGGGTCACGTGACCCACACCTGGGGGGTCTCGTGACGCACCCCTGAGGTGTCTCGTGACCCACCCCTGGGGGGTCTCGTGACCCACCCCTGAGGGGTCACGTGACCCACCCCTGAGGGGTCACGTGACCCACACCTGCGGGGTCTCGTGACCTACCCTTGGAAGGTCACCTGTCCCACCCTGGAGGGGTCAGGTGACCCGCCCTTGAGAGGTCACAGCAGTTTCACAGGGTCCCTGCGCACCTGTCCATGGAAACAGAAGCCCTCCCTGCCACTCAGAGGACCGCGCTATTTCCCCTAGGCCTCACTGCCCAGCAGCACTCTCAGCCCCGCACAGACAGTGTGCTAAGGACAGACTTGGATATCTGGGGCCTGGGCGGGGGATTTTCCATGGAACTCTCTAAGGGCCCGGTGCCCTGTGTCGCCCGGGAGTGCCCATGCCCTTCCTTGACCCCGCAGGACACTTGCATCCAGCAATAAGCAGCCGTCTGCCTCCACGGGGCTCAAACACCTGGGCCCGGTGTGCGGGCACCTGGCGTACGTGGAGGCAAACCCCCTGACCCTTCTGTCCCGAACCCACCACTGCGAAGATCCCCCTTTTCTTCCATCCGTAAAGGGGCCCTGCCTGGGGAGTGGAGGAACATGGGGAGGCCCCCAGGAGATGGCTTTTCTCCGAGCTGCGGCTGGCTCGTTTCGGGCCTATACGTGGGCCGCGCATGCGCACTCAGGCTCCCAAGCACACGCCTTCCTCGGCTCACCTGACCCACCCTTTAGAGGTCACAGCAGTTCCACAGGGTCCCTGGGCACCTGTCCGTGGACACAGGAGCACTCCCTGCCACCTAAAGGACCACGCGATTTCCGCTGGGGAACACTCCCCAGAAGCACTCCCAGCCTCGCACAGACACTGTGCGCAGGATAGACTTGTGGACCAGGGGCCTGGGCGGGGAATTTTCCAGGGAACTCTCTAAAGGCCAGGTGCCCTCTGTCGCCCTGGGAGTGCCCACGCCATCCCTTAACCCTGCAGGACACTATCATCCAGCAATAAGCAGCCCTCTGCCTCCACGGGGCTCAAACACCTGGGCCCGTTGTGCGAGCACCTGGCGTTCGTGCAGGCAAACCCGCAGACCCCTCTGGCCCGAACCCACCACTGCGAAGATCCCACTTTTCTTCCATCCGTAAAGGGGTCCTCCTTGAGGAGTGGAGGAACATGGGGAGGCCCCCAGGAGATGGCTTTTCTCCAAGCCGCGGCTGGCTCCTTTCGGGCCTATACGTGGGCCGCGCGTGCGCACTCAGGCTCCCCACAACAGGCCTCCCTCGGGTCACGGGACCCACCCTTGAGGTGTCTCCTGACCCACCCTTGAGGGGTCACGTGACCCACCCCTGGGGGGTGTCGTGACCCACCCCTGAGGGGTCACGTGACCCACACCTGCGGGGTCACGTGACCCACCCCTGGGGGGTCTCGTGACGCACCCCTGAGGGGTCACGTGACCCACCCCTGAGGGGTCTCGTGACCCACCCCTGAGGGGTCACGTGACCCACCCTTGAGGGGTCACGTGACCCACCCTTGAGGGGTTTCGTGACCCACCCTTTTGGGGTCTCGTGACCCACCCTTGGGAGGTCACCTGTCCCACCCTGGAGGGGTCAGGTGACCCGCCCTTGAGAGGTCACAGCAGTTTCACAGGGTCCCTGCGCACCTGTCCATGGAAACAGAAGCCCTCCCTGCCACTCAGAGGACCGCGCTATTTCCCCTAGGCCACACGGCCCAGCAACACTCTCAGCCCCGCACAGACAGTGTGCTAAGGACAGACTTGGATACCGGGGGCCTGGGCGGGGGATTTTCCATGGAACTCTCTAAGGGCCCGGTGCCCTGTGTCGCCCGGGAGTGCCCATGCCCTTCCTTGACCCCGCAGGACACTTGCATCCAGCAATAAGCAGCCGTCTGCCTCCACGGGGCTCAAACACCTGGGCCCGGTGTGCGGGCACCTGGCGTACGTGGAGGCAAACCCCCTGACCCTTCTGTCCCGAACCCACCACTGCGAAGATCCCCCTTTTCTTCCATCCGTAAAGGGGCCCTCCCTGGGGAGTGGAGGAACATGGGGAGGCCCCCAGGAGATGGCTTTTCTCCGAGCCGCGGCTGGCTCGTTTCGGGCCTATACGTGGGCCGCGCATGCGCACTCAGGCTCCCAAGCACACGCCTTCCTCGGCTCACCTGACCCACCCTTTAGAGGTCACAGCAGTTCCACAGGGTCCCTGGGCACCTGTCCGTGGACACAGGAGCACTCCCTGCCACCTAAAGGACCACGCGATTTCCGCTGGGGAACACTCCCCAGAAGCACTCCCAGCCTCGCACAGACACTGTGCGCAGGATAGACTTGTGGACCAGGGGCCTGGGCGGGGAATTTTCCAGGGAACTCTCTAAAGGCCAGGTGCCCTCTGTCGCCCTGGGAGTGCCCACGCCATCCCTTAACCCTGCAGGACACTATCATCCAGCAATAAGCAGCCCTCTGCCTCCACGGGGCTCAAACACCTGGGCCCGTTGTGCGAGCACCTGGCGTTCGTGCAGGCAAACCCGCAGACCCCTCTGGCCCGAACCCACCACTGCGAAGATCCCACTTTTCTTCCATCCGTAAAGGGGTCCTCCTTGAGGAGTGGAGGAACATGGGGAGGCCCCCAGGAGATGGCTTTTCTCCAAGCCGCGGCTGGCTCCTTTAGGGCCTATACGTGGGCCGCGCGTGCGCACTCAGGCTCCCCAGAACAGGCCTCCCTCGGGTCACGGGACCCACCCTTGAGGTGTCTCCTGACCCACCCTTGAGGGGTCACGTGACCCACACCTGGGGGGTCTCGTGACCCACCCCTGAGGGGTCACGTGACCCACACATGCGGGGTCTCGTGACCCACCCTTGGAAGGTCACCTGTCCCACCCTGGAGGGGTCAGGTGACCCGCCCTTGAGAGGTCACAGCAGTTTCACAGGGTCCCTGCGCACCTGTCCATGGAAACAGAAGCCCTCCCTGCCACTCAGAGGACCGCGCTATTTCCCCTAGGCCTCACTGCCCAGCAGCACTCTCAGCCCCGCACAGACAGTGTGCTAAGGACAGACTTGGGTATCTGGGGCCTGGGCGGGGGATTTTCCATGGAACTCTCTAAGGGCCCGGTGCCCTGTGTCGCCCGGGAGTGCCCATGCCCTTCCTTGACCCCGCAGGACACTTGCATCCAGCAATAAGCAGCCGTCTGCCTCCACGGGGCTCAAACACCTGGGCCCGGTGTGCGGGCACCTGGCGTACGTGGAGGCAAACCCCCTGACCCTTCTGTCCCGAACCCACCACTGCGAAGATCCCCCTTTTCTTCCATCCGTAAAGGGGCCCTCCCTGGGGAGTGGAGGAACATGGGGAGGCCCCCAGGAGATGGCTTTTCTCCGAGCCGCGGCTGGCTCGTTTCGGGCCTATACGTGGGCCGCGCATGCGCACTCAGGCTCCCAAGCACACGCCTTCCTCGGCTCACCTGACCCACCCTTTAGAGGTCACAGCAGTTCCACAGGGTCCCTGGGCACCTGTCCGTGGACACAGGAGCCCTCCCTGCCACCTAAAGGACCACGCGATTTCCGCTGGGGAACACTCCCCAGAAGCACTCCCAGCCTCGCACAGACACTGTGCGCAGGATAGACTTGTGGACCTGGGGCCTGGGCGGGGAATTTTCCAGGGAACTCTCTAAAGGCCAGGTGCCCTCTGTCGCCCTGGGAGTGCCCACGCCATCCCTTAACCCTGCAGGACACTATCATCCAGCAATAAGCAGCCCTCTGCCTCCACGGGGCTCAAACACCTGGGCCCGTTGTGCGAGCACCTGGCGTTCGTGCAGGCAAACCCGCAGACCCCTCTGGCCCGAACCCACCACTGCGAAGATCCCACTTTTCTTCCATCCGTAAAGGGGTCCTCCTTGAGGAGTGGAGGAACATGGGGAGGCCCCCAGGAGATGGCTTTTCTCCAAGGCGCGGCTGGCTCCTTTCGGGCCTATACGTGGGCCGCGCGTGCGCACTCAGGCTCCCCACAACAGGCCTCCCTCGGGTCACGGGACCCACCCTTGAGGTGTCTCCTGACCCACCCTTGAGGGGTCACGTGACCCACACCTGGGGGGTCTCGTGACACACCCCTGAGGTGTCTCGTGACCCACCCCTGGGGGGTCTCGTGACCCACCCCTGAGGGGTCACGTGACCCACACCTGCGGGGTCACGTGACCCACCCCTGGGGGGTCTCGTGACGCACCCCTGAGGGGTCACGTGACCCACCCCTGAGGGGTCTCGTGACCCACCCCTGAGGGGTCACGTGACCCACCCTTGAGGGGTTTCGTGACCCACCCTTTTGGGGTCACGTGACCCACCCTTGCGGGGTCTCGTGACCCACCCTTGGGAGGTCACCTGTCCCACCCTGGAGGGGTCAGGTGACCCGCCCTTGAGAGGTCACAGCAGTTTCACAGGGTCCCTGCGCACCTGTCCATGGAAACAGAAGCCCTCCCTGCCACTCAGAGGACCGCGCTATTTCCCCTAGGCCTCACTGCCCAGCAGCACTCTCAGCCCCGCACAGACAGTGTGCTAAGGACAGACTTGGATATCTGGGGCCTGGGCGGGGGATTTTCCATGGAACTCTCTAAGGGCCCGGTGCCCTGTGTCGCCCGGGAGTGCCCATGCCCTTCCTTGACCCCGCAGGACACTTGCATCCAGCAATAAGCAGCCGTCTGCCTCCACGGGGCTCAAACACCTGGGCCCGGTGTGCGGGCACCTGGCGTACGTGGAGGCAAACCCCCTGACCCTTCTGTCCCGAACCCACCACTGCGAAGATCCCCCTTTTCTTCCATCCGTAAAGGGGCCCTCCCTGGGGAGTGGAGGAACATGGGGAGGCCCCCAGGAGATGGCTTTTCTCCGAGCCGCGGCTGGCTCGTTTCGGGCCTATACGTGGGCCGCGCATGCGCACTCAGGCTCCCAAGCACACGCCTTCCTCGGCTCACCTGACCCACCCTTTAGAGGTCACAGCAGTTCCACAGGGTCCCTGGGCACCTGTCCGTGGACACAGGAGCCCTCCCTGCCACCTAAAGGACCACGCGATTTCCGCTGGGGAACACTGCCCAGAAGCACTCCCAGCCTCGCACAGACACTGTGCGCAGGATAGACTTGTGGACCAGGGGCCTGGGCGGGGAATTTTCCAGGGAACTCTCTAAAGGCCAGGTGCCCTCTGTCGCCCTGGGAGTGCCCACGCCATCCCTTAACCCTGCAGGACACTATCATCCAGCAATAAGCAGCCCTCTGCCTCCACGGGGCTCAAACACCTGGGCCCGTTGTGCGAGCACCTGGCGTTCGTGCAGGCAAACCCGCAGACCCCTCTGGCCCGAACCCACCACTGCGAAGATCCCACTTTTCTTCCATCCGTAAAGGGGTCCTCCTTGAGGAGTGGAGGAACATGGGGAGGCCCCCAGGAGATGGCTTTTCTCCAAGGCGCGGCTGGCTCCTTTCGGGCCTATACGTGGGCCGCGCGTGCGCACTCAGGCTCCCCACAACAGGCCTCCCTCGGGTCACGGGACCCACCCTTGAGGTGTCTCCTGACCCACCCTTGAGGGGTCACGTGACCCACACCTGGGGGGTCTCGTGACCCACCCCTGAGGGGTCACGTGACCCACACCTGCGGGGTCTCGTGACCCACCCTTGGAAGGTCACCTGTCCCACCCTGGAGGGGTCAGGTGACCCGCCCTTGAGAGGTCACAGCAGTTTCACAGGGTCCCTGCGCACCTGTCCATGGAAACAGAAGCCCTCCCTGCCACTCAGAGGACCGCGCTATTTCCCCTAGGCCTCACTGCCCAGCAGCACTCTCAGCCCCGCACAGACAGTGTGCTAAGGACAGACTTGGATATCTGGGGCCTGGGCGGGGGATTTTCCATGGAACTCTCTAAGGGCCCGGTGCCCTGTGTCGCCCGGGAGTGCCCATGCCCTTCCTTGACCCCGCAGGACACTTGCATCCAGCAATAAGCAGCCGTCTGCCTCCACGGGGCTCAAACACCTGGGCCCGGTGTGCGGGCACCTGGCGTACGTGGAGGCAAACCCCCTGACCCTTCTGTCCCGAACCCACCACTGCGAAGATCCCCCTTTTCTTCCATCCGTAAAGGGGCCCTCCCTGGGGAGTGGAGGAACATGGGGAGGCCCCCAGGAGATGGCTTTTCTCCAAGCCGCGGCTGGCTCGTTTCGGGCCTATACGTGGGCCGCGCGTGCGCACTCAGGCTCCCCACAACAGGCCTCCCTCGGGTCACGGGACCCACCCTTGAGGTGTCTCCTGACCCACCCTTGAGGGGTCACGTGACCCACACCTGGGGGGTCTCGTGACACACCCCTGAGGTGTCTCGTGACCCACCCCTGGGGGGTCTCGTGACCCACCCCTGAGGGGTCACGTGACCCACACCTGCGGGGTCACGTGACCCACCCCTGGGGGGTCTCGTGACGCACCCCTGAGGGGTCACGTGACCCACCCCTGAGGGGTCTCGTGACCCACCCCTGAGGGGTCACGTGACCCACCCTTGAGGGGTTTCGTGACCCACCCTTTTGGGGTCACGTGACCCACCCTTGCGGGGTCTCGTGACCCACCCTTGGGAGGTCACCTGTCCCACCCTGGAGGGGTCAGGTGACCCGCCCTTGAGAGGTCACAGCAGTTTCACAGGGTCCCTGCGCACCTGTCCATGGAAACAGAAGCCCTCCCTGCCACTCAGAGGACCGCGCTATTTCCCCTAGGCCACACGGCCCAGCAACACTCTCAGCCCCGCACAGACAGTGTGCTAAGGACAGACTTGGATACCGGGGGCCGGGGCGGGGGATTTTCCATGGAACTCTCTAAGGGCCCGGTGCCCTGTGTCGCCCGGGAGTGCCCATGCCCTTCCTTGACCCCGCAGGACACTTGCATCCAGCAATAAGCAGCCGTCTGCCTCCACGGGGCTCAAACACCTGGGCCCGGTGTGCGGGCACCTGGCGTACGTGGAGGCAAACCCCCTGACCCTTCTGTCCCGAACCCACCACTGCGAAGATCCCCCTTTTCTTCCATCCGTAAAGGGGCCCTCCCTGGGGAGTGGAGGAACATGGGGAGGCCCCCAGGAGATGGCTTTTCTCCGAGCCGCGGCTGGCTCGTTTCGGGCCTATACGTGGGCCGCGCATGCGCACTCAGGCTCCCAAGCACACGCCTTCCTCGGCTCACCTGACCCACCCTTTAGAGGTCACAGCAGTTCCACAGGGTCCCTGGGCACCTGTCCGTGGACACAGGAGCCCTCCCTGCCACCTAAAGGACCACGCGATTTCCGCTCGGGTACACTCCCCAGAAGCACTCCCAGCCTCGCACAGACACTGTGCGCAGGATAGACTTGTGGACCAGGGGCCTGGGCGGGGAATTTTCCAGGGAACTCTCTAAAGGCCAGGTGCCCTCTGTCGCCCTGGGAGTGCCCACGCCATCCCTTAACCCTGCAGGACACTATCATCCAGCAATAAGCAGCCCTCTGCCTCCACGGGGCTCAAACACCTGGGCCCGTTGTGCGAGCACCTGGCGTTCGTGCAGGCAAACCCGCAGACCCCTCTGGCCCGAACCCACCACTGCGAAGATCCCACTTTTCTTCCATCCGTAAAGGGGTCCTCCTTGAGGAGTGGAGGAACATGGGGAGGCCCCCAGGAGATGGCTTTTCTCCAAGCCGCGGCTGGCTCCTTTCGGGCCTATACGTGGGCCGCGCGTGCGCACTCAGGCTCCCCACAACAGGCCTCCCTCGGGTCACGGGACCCACCCTTGAGGTGTCTCCTGACCCACCCTTGAGGGGTCACGTGACCCACCCCTGGGGGGTGTCGTGACCCACCCCTGAGGGGTCACGTGACCCACACCTGCGGGGTCACGTGACCCACCCCTGGGGGGTCTCGTGACGCACCCCTGAGAGGTCACGTGACCCACCCCTGAGGGGTCTCGTGACCCACCCCTGAGGGGTCACGTGACCCACCCTTGAGGGGTTTCGTGACCCACCCTTTTGGGGTCACGTGACCCACCCTTGCGGGGTCCCGTGACCCACCCTTGGGAGGTCACCTGTCCCACGCTGGAGGGGTCAGGTGACCCGCCCTTGAGAGGTCACAGCAGTTTCACAGGGTCCCTGCGCACCTGTCCATGGAAACAGAAGCCCTCCCTGCCACTCAGAGGACCGCGCTATTTCCCCTAGGCCACACGGCCCAGCAACACTCTCAGCCCCGCACAGACAGTGTGCTAAGGACAGACTTGGATACCGGGGGCCTGGGCGGGGGATTTTCCATGGAACTCTCTAAGGGCCCGGTGCCCTGTGTCGCCCGGGAGTGCCCATGCCCTTCCTTGACCCCGCAGGACACTTGCATCCAGCAATAAGCAGCCGTCTGCCTCCACGGGGCTCAAACACCTGGGCCCGGTGTGCGGGCACCTGGCGTACGTGGAGGCAAACCCCCTGACCCTTCTGTCCCGAACCCACCACTGCGAAGATCCCCCTTTTCTTCCATCCGTAAAGGGGCCCTCCCTGGGGAGTGGAGGAACATGGGGAGGCCCCCAGGAGATGGCTTTTCTCCGAGCCGCGGCTGGCTCGTTTCGGGCCTATACGTGGGCCGCGCATGCGCACTCAGGCTCCCAAGCACACGCCTTCCTCGGCTCACCTGACCCACCCTTTAGAGGTCACAGCAGTTCCACAGGGTCCCTGGGCACCTGTCCGTGGACACAGGAGCCCTCCCTGCCACCTAAAGGACCACGCGATTTCCGCTGGGGAACACTCCCCAGAAGCACTCCCAGCCTCGCACAGACACTGTGCGCAGGATAGACTTGTGGACCAGGGGCCTGGGCGGGGAATTTTCCAGGGAACTCTCTAAAGGCCAGGTGCCCTCTGTCGCCCTGGGAGTGCCCACGCCATCCCTTAACCCTGCAGGACACTATCATCCAGCAATAAGCAGCCCTCTGCCTCCACGGGGCTCAAACACCTGGGCCCGTTGTGCGAGCACCTGGCGTTCGTGCAGGCAAACCCGCAGACCCCTCTGGCCCGAACCCACCACTGCGAAGATCCCACTTTTCTTCCATCCGTAAAGGGGTCCTCCTTGAGGAGTGGAGGAACATGGGGAGGCCCCCAGGAGATGGCTTTTCTCCAAGGCGCGGCTGGCTCCTTTCGGGCCTATACGTGGGCCGCGCGTGCGCACTCAGGCTCCCCACAACAGGCCTCCCTCGGGTCACGGGACCCACCCTTGAGGTGTCTCCTGACCCACCCTTGAGGGGTCACGTGACCCACACCTGGGGGGTCTCGTGACACACCCCTGAGGTGTCTCGTGACCCACCCCTGGGGGGTCTCGTGACCCACCCCTGAGGGGTCACGTGACCCACACCTGCGGGGTCACGTACCCACCCCTGGGGGGTCTCGTGACGCACCCCTGAGGGGTCACGTGACCCACCCCTGAGGGGTCTCGTGACCCACCCCTGAGGGGTCACGTGACCCACCCTTGAGGGGTTTCGTGACCCACCCTTTTGGGGTCACGTGACCCACCCTTGCGGGGTCTCGTGACCCACCCTTGGGAGGTCACCTGTCCCACCCTGGAGGGGTCAGGTGACCCGCCCTTGAGAGGTCACAGCAGTTTCACAGGGTCCCTGCGCACCTGTCCATGGAAACAGAAGCCCTCCCTGCCACTCAGAGGACCGCGCTATTTCCCCTAGGCCTCACTGCCCAGCAGCACTCTCAGCCCCGCACAGACAGTGTGCTAAGGACAGACTTGGATATCTGGGGCCTGGGCGGGGGATTTTCCATGGAACTCTCTAAGGGCCCGGTGCCCTGTGTCGCCCGGGAGTGCCCATGCCCTTCCTTGACCCCGCAGGACACTTGCATCCAGCAATAAGCAGCCGTCTGCCTCCACGGGGCTCAAACACCTGGGCCCGGTGTGCGGGCACCTGGCGTACGTGGAGGCAAACCCCCTGACCCTTCTGTCCCGAACCCACCACTGCGAAGATCCCCCTTTTCTTCCATCCGTAAAGGGGCCCTCCCTGGGGAGTGGAGGAACATGGGGAGGCCCCCAGGAGATGGCTTTTCTCCAAGCCGCGGCTGGCTCCTTTCGGGCCTATACGTGGGCCGCGCGTGCGCACTCAGGCTCCCCACAACAGGCCTCCCTCGGGTCACGGGACCCACCCTTGAGGTGTCTCCTGACCCACCCTTGAGGGGTCACGTGACCCACACCTGGGGGGTCTCGTGACACACCCCTGAGGTGTCTCGTGACCCACCCCTGGGGGGTCTCGTGACCCACCCCTGAGGGGTCACGTGACCCACACCTGCGGGGTCACGTGACCCACCCCTGGGGGGTCTCGTGACGCACCCCTGAGGGGTCACGTGACCCACCCCTGAGGGGTCTCGTGACCCACCCCTGAGGGGTCACGTGACCCACCCTTGAGGGGTTTCGTGACCCACCCTTTTGGGGTCACGTGACCCACCCTTGCGGGGTCTCGTGACCCACCCTTGGGAGGTCACCTGTCCCACCCTGGAGGGGTCAGGTGACCCGCCCTTGAGAGGTCACAGCAGTTTCACAGGGTCCCTGCGCACCTGTCCATGGAAACAGAAGCCCTCCCTGCCACTCAGAGGACCGCGCTATTTCCCCTAGGCCACACGGCCCAGCAACACTCTCAGCCCCGCACAGACAGTGTGCTAAGGACAGACTTGGATACCGGGGGCCGGGGCGGGGGATTTTCCATGGAACTCTCTAAGGGCCCGGTGCCCTGTGTCGCCCGGGAGTGCCCATGCCCTTCCTTGACCCCGCAGGACACTTGCATCCAGCAATAAGCAGCCGTCTGCCTCCACGGGGCTCAAACACCTGGGCCCGGTGTGCGGGCACCTGGCGTACGTGGAGGCAAACCCCCTGACCCTTCTGTCCCGAACCCACCACTGCGAAGATCCCCCTTTTCTTCCATCCGTAAAGGGGCCCTCCCTGGGGAGTGGAGGAACATGGGGAGGCCCCCAGGAGATGGCTTTTCTCCGAGCCGCGGCTGGCTCGTTTCGGGCCTATACGTGGGCCGCGCATGCGCACTCAGGCTCCCAAGCACACGCCTTCCTCGGCTCACCTGACCCACCCTTTAGAGGTCACAGCAGTTCCACAGGGTCCCTGGGCACCTGTCCGTGGACACAGGAGCCCTCCCTGCCACCTAAAGGACCACGCGATTTCCGCTGGGGTACACTCCCCAGAAGCACTCCCAGCCTCGCACAGACACTGTGCGCAGGATAGACTTGTGGACCAGGGGCCTGGGCGGGGAATTTTCCAGGGAACTCTCTAAAGGCCAGGTGCCCTCTGTCGCCCTGGGAGTGCCCACGCCATCCCTTAACCCTGCAGGACACTATCATCCAGCAATAAGCAGCCCTCTGCCTCCACGGGGCTCAAACACCTGGGCCCGTTGTGCGAGCACCTGGCGTTCGTGCAGGCAAACCCGCAGACCCCTCTGGCCCGAACCCACCACTGCGAAGATCCCACTTTTCTTCCATCCGTAAAGGGGTCCTCCTTGAGGAGTGGAGGAACATGGGGAGGCCCCCAGGAGATGGCTTTTCTCCAAGCCGCGGCTGGCTCCTTTCGGGCCTATACGTGGGCCGCCCGTGCGCACTCAGGCTCCCCACAACAGGCCTCCCTCGGGTCACGGGACCCACCCTTGAGGTGTCTCCTGACCCACCCTTGAGGGGTCACGTGACCCACACCTGGGGGGTCTCGTGACACACCCCTGAGGGGTCACGTGACCCACCCCTGGGGGGGTCTCGTGACCCACACCTGGGGGGTCACGTGACCCACCCTTGAGGGGTCACGTGACCCACACCTGGGGGGTCTCGTGACGCACCCCTGAGGTGTCTCGTGACCCACCCCTGGGGGGTCTCGTGACCCAACCCTGAGGGGTCACGTGACCCACCCCTGAGGGGTCACGTGACCCACACCTGCGGGGTCTCGTGACCTACCCTTGGAAGGTCACCTGTCCCACCCTGGAGGGGTCAGGTGACCCGCCCTTGAGAGGTCACAGCAGTTTCACAGGGTCCCTGCGCACCTGTCCATGGAAACAGAAGCCCTCCCTGCCACTCAGAGGACCGCGCTATTTCCCCTAGGCCTCACTGCCCAGCAGCACTCTCAGCCCCGCACAGACAGTGTGCTAAGGACAGACTTGGATATCTGGGGCCTGGGCGGGGGATTTTCCATGGAACTCTCTAAGGGCCCGGTGCCCTGTGTCGCCCGGGAGTGCCCATGCCCTTCCTTGACCCCGCAGGACACTTGCATCCAGCAATAAGCAGCCGTCTGCCTCCACGGGGCTCAAACACCTGGGCCCGGTGTGCGGGCACCTGGCGTACGTGGAGGCAAACCCCCTGACCCTTCTGTCCCGAACCCACCACTGCGAAGATCCCCCTTTTCTTCCATCCGTAAAGGGGCCCTGCCTGGGGAGTGGAGGAACATGGGGAGGCCCCCAGGAGATGGCTTTTCTCCGAGCCGCGGCTGGCTCGTTTCGGGCCTATACGTGGGCCGCGCATGCGCACTCAGGCTCCCAAGCACACGCCTTCCTCGGCTCACCTGACCCACCCTTTAGAGGTCACAGCAGTTCCACAGGGTCCCTGGGCACCTGTCCGTGGACACAGGAGCACTCCCTGCCACCTAAAGGACCACGCGATTTCCGCTGGGGAACACTCCCCAGAAGCACTCCCAGCCTCGCACAGACACTGTGCGCAGGATAGACTTGTGGACCAGGGGCCTGGGCGGGGAATTTTCCAGGGAACTCTCTAAAGGCCAGGTGCCCTCTGTCGCCCTGGGAGTGCCCACGCCATCCCTTAACCCTGCAGGACACTATCATCCAGCAATAAGCAGCCCTCTGCCTCCACGGGGCTCAAACACCTGGGCCCGTTGTGCGAGCACCTGGCGTTCGTGCAGGCAAACCCGCAGACCCCTCTGGCCCGAACCCACCACTGCGAAGATCCCACTTTTCTTCCATCCGTAAAGGGGTCCTCCTTGAGGAGTGGAGGAACATGGGGAGGCCCCCAGGAGATGGCTTTTCTCCAAGCCGCGGCTGGCTCCTTTCGGGCCTATACGTGGGCCGCGCGTGCGCACTCAGGCTCCCCACAACAGGCCTCCCTCGGGTCACGGGACCCACCCTTGAGGTGTCTCCTGACCCACCCTTGAGGGGTCACGTGACCCACCCCTGGGGGGTGTCGTGACCCACCCCTGAGGGGTCACGTGACCCACACCTGCGGGGTCACGTGACCCACCCCTGGGGGGTCTCGTGACGCACCCCTGAGGGGTCAC
Source organism: Desmodus rotundus (assembly GCF_022682495.2). Taxonomy (NCBI): domain Eukaryota; kingdom Metazoa; phylum Chordata; class Mammalia; order Chiroptera; family Phyllostomidae; genus Desmodus; species Desmodus rotundus. The sequence goes on from NW_026527324.1 coordinate 289,742, forward strand.
GTGACCCACCCCTGAGGGGTCTCGTGACCCACCCCTGAGGGGTCACGTGACCCACCCTTGAGGGGTCACGTGACCCACCCTTGAGGGGTTTCGTGACCCACCCTTTTGGGGTCTCGTGACCCACCCTTGGGAGGTCACCTGTCCCACCCTGGAGGGGTCAGGTGACCCGCCCTTGAGAGGTCACAGCAGTTTCACAGGGTCCCTGCGCACCTGTCCATGGAAACAGAAGCCCTCCCTGCCACTCAGAGGACCGCGCTATTTCCCCTAGGCCACACGGCCCAGCAACACTCTCAGCCCCGCACAGACAGTGTGCTAAGGACAGACTTGGATACCGGGGGCCTGGGCGGGGGATTTTCCATGGAACTCTCTAAGGGCCCGGTGCCCTGTGTCGCCCGGGAGTGCCCATGCCCTTCCTTGACCCCGCAGGACACTTGCATCCAGCAATAAGCAGCCGTCTGCCTCCACGGGGCTCAAACACCTGGGCCCGGTGTGCGGGCACCTGGCGTACGTGGAGGCAAACCCCCTGACCCTTCTGTCCCGAACCCACCACTGCGAAGATCCCCCTTTTCTTCCATCCGTAAAGGGGCCCTCCCTGGGGAGTGGAGGAACATGGGGAGGCCCCCAGGAGATGGCTTTTCTCCGAGCCGCGGCTGGCTCGTTTCGGGCCTATACGTGGGCCGCGCATGCGCACTCAGGCTCCCAAGCACACGCCTTCCTCGGCTCACCTGACCCACCCTTTAGAGGTCACAGCAGTTCCACAGGGTCCCTGGGCACCTGTCCGTGGACACAGGAGCACTCCCTGCCACCTAAAGGACCACGCGATTTCCGCTGGGGAACACTCCCCAGAAGCACTCCCAGCCTCGCACAGACACTGTGCGCAGGATAGACTTGTGGACCAGGGGCCTGGGCGGGGAATTTTCCAGGGAACTCTCTAAAGGCCAGGTGCCCTCTGTCGCCCTGGGAGTGCCCACGCCATCCCTTAACCCTGCAGGACACTATCATCCAGCAATAAGCAGCCCTCTGCCTCCACGGGGCTCAAACACCTGGGCCCGTTGTGCGAGCACCTGGCGTTCGTGCAGGCAAACCCGCAGACCCCTCTGGCCCGAACCCACCACTGCGAAGATCCCACTTTTCTTCCATCCGTAAAGGGGTCCTCCTTGAGGAGTGGAGGAACATGGGGAGGCCCCCAGGAGATGGCTTTTCTCCAAGCCGCGGCTGGCTCCTTTAGGGCCTATACGTGGGCCGCGCGTGCGCACTCAGGCTCCCCACAACAGGCCTCCCTCGGGTCACGGGACCCACCCTTGAGGTGTCTCCTGACCCACCCTTGAGGGGTCACGTGACCCACACCTGGGGGGTCTCGTGACCCACCCCTGAGGGGTCACGTGACCCACACCTGCGGGGTCTCGTGACCCACCCTTGGAAGGTCACCTGTCCCACCCTGGAGGGGTCAGGTGACCCGCCCTTGAGAGGTCACAGCAGTTTCACAGGGTCCCTGCGCACCTGTCCATGGAAACAGAAGCCCTCCCTGCCACTCAGAGGACCGCGCTATTTCCCCTAGGCCTCACTGTCCAGCAGCACTCTCAGCCCCGCACAGACAGTGTGCTAAGGACAGACTTGGGTATCTGGGGCCTGGGCGGGGGATTTTCCATGGAACTCTCTAAGGGCCCGGTGCCCTGTGTCGCCCGGGAGTGCCCATGCCCTTCCTTGACCCCGCAGGACACTTGCATCCAGCAATAAGCAGCCGTCTGCCTCCACGGGGCTCAAACACCTGGGCCCGGTGTGCGGGCACCTGGCGTACGTGGAGGCAAACCCCCTGACCCTTCTGTCCCGAACCCACCACTGCGAAGATCCCCCTTTTCTTCCATCCGTAAAGGGGCCCTCCCTGGGGAGTGGAGGAACATGGGGAGGCCCCCAGGAGATGGCTTTTCTCCGAGCCGCGGCTGGCTCGTTTCGGGCCTATACGTGGGCCGCGCATGCGCACTCAGGCTCCCAAGCACACGCCTTCCTCGGCTCACCTGACCCACCCTTTAGAGGTCACAGCAGTTCCACAGGGTCCCTGGGCACCTGTCCGTGGACACAGGAGCCCTCCCTGCCACCTAAAGGACCACGCGATTTCCGCTGGGGAACACTCCCCAGAAGCACTCCCAGCCTCGCACAGACACTGTGCGCAGGATAGACTTGTGGACCAGGGGCCTGGGCGGGGAATTTTCCAGGGAACTCCCTAAAGGCCAGGTGCCCTCTGTCGCCCTGGGAGTGCCCACGCCATCCCTTAACCCTGCAGGACACTATCATCCAGCAATAAGCAGCCCTCTGCCTCCACGGGGCTCAAACACCTGGGCCCGTTGTGCGAGCACCTGGCGTTCGTGCAGGCAAACCCGCAGACCCCTCTGGCCCGAACCCACCACTGCGAAGATCCCACTTTTCTTCCATCCGTAAAGGGGTCCTCCTTGAGGAGTGGAGGAACATGGGGAGGCCCCCAGGAGATGGCTTTTCTCCAAGCCGCGGCTGGCTCCTTTCGGGCCTATACGTGGGCCGCGCGTGCGCACTCAGGCTCCCCAGAACAGGCCTCCCTCGGGTCACGGGACCCACCCTTGAGGTGTCTCCTGACCCACCCTTGAGGGGTCACGTGACCCACACCTGGGGGGTCTCGTGACCCACCCCTGAGGGGTCACGTGACCCACACCTGCGGGGTCTCGTGACCCACCCTTGGAAGGTCACCTGTCCCACCCTGGAGGGGTCAGGTGACCCGCCCTTGAGAGGTCACAGCAGTTTCACAGGGTCCCTGCGCACCTGTCCATGGAAACAGAAGCCCTCCCTGCCACTCAGAGGACCGCGCTATTTCCCCTAGGCCTCACTGCCCAGCAGCACTCTCAGCCCCGCACAGACAGTGTGCTAAGGACAGACTTGGGTATCTGGGGCCTGGGCGGGGGATTTTCCATGGAACTCTCTAAGGGCCCGGTGCCCTGTGTCGCCCGGGAGTGCCCATGCCCTTCCTTGACCCCGCAGGACACTTGCATCCAGCAATAAGCAGCCGTCTGCCTCCACGGGGCTCAAACACCTGGGCCCGGTGTGCGGGCACCTGGCGTACGTGGAGGCAAACCCCCTGACCCTTCTGTCCCGAACCCACCACTGCGAAGATCCCCCTTTTCTTCCATCCGTAAAGGGGCCCTCCCTGGGGAGTGGAGGAACATGGGGAGGCCCCCAGGAGATGGCTTTTCTCCAAGCCGCGGCTGGCTCCTTTCGGGCCTATACGTGGGCCGCGCGTGCGCACTCAGGCTCCCCACAACAGGCCTCCCTCGGGTCACGGGACCCACCCTTGAGGTGTCTCCTGACCCACCCTTGAGGGGTCACGTGACCCACACCTGGGGGGTCTCGTGACACACCCCTGAGGTGTCTCGTGACCCACCCCTGGGGGGTCTCGTGACCCACCCCTGAGGGGTCACGTGACCCACACCTGCGGGGTCACGTGACCCACCCCTGGGGGGTCTCGTGACGCACCCCTGAGGGGTCACGTGACCCACCCCTGAGGGGTCTCGTGACCCACCCCTGAGGGGTCACGTGACCCACCCTTGAGGGGTTTCGTGACCCACCCTTTTGGGGTCACGTGACCCACCCTTGCGGGGTCTCGTGACCCACCCTTGGGAGGTCACCTGTCCCACCCTGGAGGGGTCAGGTGACCCGCCCTTGAGAGGTCACAGCAGTTTCACAGGGTCCCTGCGCACCTGTCCATGGAAACAGAAGCCCTCCCTGCCACTCAGAGGACCGCGCTATTTCCCCTAGGCCACACGGCCCAGCAACACTCTCAGCCCCGCACAGACAGTGTGCTAAGGACAGACTTGGATACCGGGGGCCGGGGCGGGGGATTTTCCATGGAACTCTCTAAGGGCCCGGTGCCCTGTGTCGCCCGGGAGTGCCCATGCCCTTCCTTGACCCCGCAGGACACTTGCATCCAGCAATAAGCAGCCGTCTGCCTCCACGGGGCTCAAACACCTGGGCCCGGTGTGCGGGCACCTGGCGTACGTGGAGGCAAACCCCCTGACCCTTCTGTCCCGAACCCACCACTGCGAAGATCCCCCTTTTCTTCCATCCGTAAAGGGGCCCTCCCTGGGGAGTGGAGGAACATGGGGAGGCCCCCAGGAGATGGCTTTTCTCCGAGCCGCGGCTGGCTCGTTTCGGGCCTATACGTGGGCCGCGCATGCGCACTCAGGCTCCCAAGCACACGCCTTCCTCGGCTCACCTGACCCACCCTTTAGAGGTCACAGCAGTTCCACAGGGTCCCTGGGCACCTGTCCGTGGACACAGGAGCCCTCCCTGCCACCTAAAGGACCACGCGATTTCCGCTGGGGTACACTCCCCAGAAGCACTCCCAGCCTCGCACAGACACTGTGCGCAGGATAGACTTGTGGACCAGGGGCCTGGGCGGGGAATTTTCCAGGGAACTCTCTAAAGGCCAGGTGCCCTCTGTCGCCCTGGGAGTGCCCACGCCATCCCTTAACCCTGCAGGACACTATCATCCAGCAATAAGCAGCCCTCTGCCTCCACGGGGCTCAAACACCTGGGCCCGTTGTGCGAGCACCTGGCGTTCGTGCAGGCAAACCCGCAGACCCCTCTGGCCCGAACCCACCACTGCGAAGATCCCACTTTTCTTCCATCCGTAAAGGGGTCCTCCTTGAGGAGTGGAGGAACATGGGGAGGCCCCCAGGAGATGGCTTTTCTCCAAGCCGCGGCTGGCTCCTTTCGGGCCTATACGTGGGCCGCCCGTGCGCACTCAGGCTCCCCACAACAGGCCTCCCTCGGGTCACGGGACCCACCCTTGAGGTGTCTCCTGACCCACCCTTGAGGGGTCACGTGACCCACACCTGGGGGGTCTCGTGACACACCCCTGAGGGGTCACGTGACCCACCCCTGGGGGGGTCTCGTGACCCACACCTGGGGGGTCACGTGACCCACCCTTGAGGGGTCACGTGACCCACACCTGGGGGGTCTCGTGACGCACCCCTGAGGTGTCTCGTGACCCACCCCTGGGGGGTCTCGTGACCCAACCCTGAGGGGTCACGTGACCCACCCCTGAGGGGTCACGTGACCCACACCTGCGGGGTCTCGTGACCTACCCTTGGAAGGTCACCTGTCCCACCCTGGAGGGGTCAGGTGACCCGCCCTTGAGAGGTCACAGCAGTTTCACAGGGTCCCTGCGCACCTGTCCATGGAAACAGAAGCCCTCCCTGCCACTCAGAGGACCGCGCTATTTCCCCTAGGCCTCACTGCCCAGCAGCACTCTCAGCCCCGCACAGACAGTGTGCTAAGGACAGACTTGGATATCTGGGGCCTGGGCGGGGGATTTTCCATGGAACTCTCTAAGGGCCCGGTGCCCTGTGTCGCCCGGGAGTGCCCATGCCCTTCCTTGACCCCGCAGGACACTTGCATCCAGCAATAAGCAGCCGTCTGCCTCCACGGGGCTCAAACACCTGGGCCCGGTGTGCGGGCACCTGGCGTACGTGGAGGCAAACCCCCTGACCCTTCTGTCCCGAACCCACCACTGCGAAGATCCCCCTTTTCTTCCATCCGTAAAGGGGCCCTGCCTGGGGAGTGGAGGAACATGGGGAGGCCCCCAGGAGATGGCTTTTCTCCGAGCCGCGGCTGGCTCGTTTCGGGCCTATACGTGGGCCGCGCATGCGCACTCAGGCTCCCAAGCACACGCCTTCCTCGGCTCACCTGACCCACCCTTTAGAGGTCACAGCAGTTCCACAGGGTCCCTGGGCACCTGTCCGTGGACACAGGAGCACTCCCTGCCACCTAAAGGACCACGCGATTTCCGCTGGGGAACACTCCCCAGAAGCACTCCCAGCCTCGCACAGACACTGTGCGCAGGATAGACTTGTGGACCAGGGGCCTGGGCGGGGAATTTTCCAGGGAACTCTCTAAAGGCCAGGTGCCCTCTGTCGCCCTGGGAGTGCCCACGCCATCCCTTAACCCTGCAGGACACTATCATCCAGCAATAAGCAGCCCTCTGCCTCCACGGGGCTCAAACACCTGGGCCCGTTGTGCGAGCACCTGGCGTTCGTGCAGGCAAACCCGCAGACCCCTCTGGCCCGAACCCACCACTGCGAAGATCCCACTTTTCTTCCATCCGTAAAGGGGTCCTCCTTGAGGAGTGGAGGAACATGGGGAGGCCCCCAGGAGATGGCTTTTCTCCAAGCCGCGGCTGGCTCCTTTCGGGCCTATACGTGGGCCGCGCGTGCGCACTCAGGCTCCCCACAACAGGCCTCCCTCGGGTCACGGGACCCACCCTTGAGGTGTCTCCTGACCCACCCTTGAGGGGTCACGTGACCCACCCCTGGGGGGTGTCGTGACCCACCCCTGAGGGGTCACGTGACCCACACCTGCGGGGTCACGTGACCCACCCCTGGGGGGTCTCGTGACGCACCCCTGAGGGGTCACGTGACCCACCCCTGAGGGGTCTCGTGACCCACCCCTGAGGGGTCACGTGACCCACCCTTGAGGGGTCACGTGACCCACCCTTGAGGGGTTTCGTGACCCACCCTTTTGGGGTCTCGTGACCCACCCTTGGGAGGTCACCTGTCCCACCCTGGAGGGGTCAGGTGACCCGCCCTTGAGAGGTCACAGCAGTTTCACAGGGTCCCTGCGCACCTGTCCATGGAAACAGAAGCCCTCCCTGCCACTCAGAGGACCGCGCTATTTCCCCTAGGCCACACGGCCCAGCAACACTCTCAGCCCCGCACAGACAGTGTGCTAAGGACAGACTTGGATACCGGGGGCCTGGGCGGGGGATTTTCCATGGAACTCTCTAAGGGCCCGGTGCCCTGTGTCGCCCGGGAGTGCCCATGCCCTTCCTTGACCCCGCAGGACACTTGCATCCAGCAATAAGCAGCCGTCTGCCTCCACGGGGCTCAAACACCTGGGCCCGGTGTGCGGGCACCTGGCGTACGTGGAGGCAAACCCCCTGACCCTTCTGTCCCGAACCCACCACTGCGAAGATCCCCCTTTTCTTCCATCCGTAAAGGGGCCCTCCCTGGGGAGTGGAGGAACATGGGGAGGCCCCCAGGAGATGGCTTTTCTCCGAGCCGCGGCTGGCTCGTTTCGGGCCTATACGTGGGCCGCGCATGCGCACTCAGGCTCCCAAGCACACGCCTTCCTCGGCTCACCTGACCCACCCTTTAGAGGTCACAGCAGTTCCACAGGGTCCCTGGGCACCTGTCCGTGGACACAGGAGCACTCCCTGCCACCTAAAGGACCACGCGATTTCCGCTGGGGAACACTCCCCAGAAGCACTCCCAGCCTCGCACAGACACTGTGCGCAGGATAGACTTGTGGACCAGGGGCCTGGGCGGGGAATTTTCCAGGGAACTCTCTAAAGGCCAGGTGCCCTCTGTCGCCCTGGGAGTGCCCACGCCATCCCTTAACCCTGCAGGACACTATCATCCAGCAATAAGCAGCCCTCTGCCTCCACGGGGCTCAAACACCTGGGCCCGTTGTGCGAGCACCTGGCGTTCGTGCAGGCAAACCCGCAGACCCCTCTGGCCCGAACCCACCACTGCGAAGATCCCACTTTTCTTCCATCCGTAAAGGGGTCCTCCTTGAGGAGTGGAGGAACATGGGGAGGCCCCCAGGAGATGGCTTTTCTCCAAGCCGCGGCTGGCTCCTTTAGGGCCTATACGTGGGCCGCGCGTGCGCACTCAGGCTCCCCACAACAGGCCTCCCTCGGGTCACGGGACCCACCCTTGAGGTGTCTCCTGACCCACCCTTGAGGGGTCACGTGACCCACACCTGGGGGGTCTCGTGACCCACCCCTGAGGGGTCACGTGACCCACACCTGCGGGGTCTCGTGACCCACCCTTGGAAGGTCACCTGTCCCACCCTGGAGGGGTCAGGTGACCCGCCCTTGAGAGGTCACAGCAGTTTCACAGGGTCCCTGCGCACCTGTCCATGGAAACAGAAGCCCTCCCTGCCACTCAGAGGACCGCGCTATTTCCCCTAGGCCTCACTGTCCAGCAGCACTCTCAGCCCCGCACAGACAGTGTGCTAAGGACAGACTTGGGTATCTGGGGCCTGGGCGGGGGATTTTCCATGGAACTCTCTAAGGGCCCGGTGCCCTGTGTCGCCCGGGAGTGCCCATGCCCTTCCTTGACCCCGCAGGACACTTGCATCCAGCAATAAGCAGCCGTCTGCCTCCACGGGGCTCAAACACCTGGGCCCGGTGTGCGGGCACCTGGCGTACGTGGAGGCAAACCCCCTGACCCTTCTGTCCCGAACCCACCACTGCGAAGATCCCCCTTTTCTTCCATCCGTAAAGGGGCCCTCCCTGGGGAGTGGAGGAACATGGGGAGGCCCCCAGGAGATGGCTTTTCTCCGAGCCGCGGCTGGCTCGTTTCGGGCCTATACGTGGGCCGCGCATGCGCACTCAGGCTCCCAAGCACACGCCTTCCTCGGCTCACCTGACCCACCCTTTAGAGGTCACAGCAGTTCCACAGGGTCCCTGGGCACCTGTCCGTGGACACAGGAGCCCTCCCTGCCACCTAAAGGACCACGCGATTTCCGCTGGGGAACACTCCCCAGAAGCACTCCCAGCCTCGCACAGACACTGTGCGCAGGATAGACTTGTGGACCAGGGGCCTGGGCGGGGAATTTTCCAGGGAACTCCCTAAAGGCCAGGTGCCCTCTGTCGCCCTGGGAGTGCCCACGCCATCCCTTAACCCTGCAGGACACTATCATCCAGCAATAAGCAGCCCTCTGCCTCCACGGGGCTCAAACACCTGGGCCCGTTGTGCGAGCACCTGGCGTTCGTGCAGGCAAACCCGCAGACCCCTCTGGCCCGAACCCACCACTGCGAAGATCCCACTTTTCTTCCATCCGTAAAGGGGTCCTCCTTGAGGAGTGGAGGAACATGGGGAGGCCCCCAGGAGATGGCTTTTCTCCAAGCCGCGGCTGGCTCCTTTCGGGCCTATACGTGGGCCGCGCGTGCGCACTCAGGCTCCCCAGAACAGGCCTCCCTCGGGTCACGGGACCCACCCTTGAGGTGTCTCCTGACCCACCCTTGAGGGGTCACGTGACCCACACCTGGGGGGTCTCGTGACCCACCCCTGAGGGGTCACGTGACCCACACCTGCGGGGTCTCGTGACCCACCCTTGGAAGGTCACCTGTCCCACCCTGGAGGGGTCAGGTGACCCGCCCTTGAGAGGTCACAGCAGTTTCACAGGGTCCCTGCGCACCTGTCCATGGAAACAGAAGCCCTCCCTGCCACTCAGAGGACCGCGCTATTTCCCCTAGGCCTCACTGCCCAGCAGCACTCTCAGCCCCGCACAGACAGTGTGCTAAGGACAGACTTGGGTATCTGGGGCCTGGGCGGGGGATTTTCCATGGAACTCTCTAAGGGCCCGGTGCCCTGTGTCGCCCGGGAGTGCCCATGCCCTTCCTTGACCCCGCAGGACACTTGCATCCAGCAATAAGCAGCCGTCTGCCTCCACGGGGCTCAAACACCTGGGCCCGGTGTGCGGGCACCTGGCGTACGTGGAGGCAAACCCCCTGACCCTTCTGTCCCGAACCCACCACTGCGAAGATCCCCCTTTTCTTCCATCCGTAAAGGGGCCCTCCCTGGGGAGTGGAGGAACATGGGGAGGCCCCCAGGAGATGGCTTTTCTCCGAGCCGCGGCTGGCTCGTTTCGGGCCTATACGTGGGCCGCGCATGCGCACTCAGGCTCCCAAGCACACGCCTTCCTCGGCTCACCTGACCCACCCTTTAGAGGTCACAGCAGTTCCACAGGGTCCCTGGGCACCTGTCCGTGGACACAGGAGCCCTCCCTGCCACCTAAAGGACCACGCGATTTCCGCTGGGGAACACTCCCCAGAAGCACTCCCAGCCTCGCACAGACACTGTGCGCAGGATAGACTTGTGGACCTGGGGCCTGGGCGGGGAATTTTCCAGGGAACTCTCTAAAGGCCAGGTGCCCTCTGTCGCCCTGGGAGTGCCCACGCCATCCCTTAACCCTGCAGGACACTATCATCCAGCAATAAGCAGCCCTCTGCCTCCACGGGGCTCAAACACCTGGGCCCGTTGTGCGAGCACCTGGCGTTCGTGCAGGCAAACCCGCAGACCCCTCTGGCCCGAACCCACCACTGCGAAGATCCCACTTTTCTTCCATCCGTAAAGGGGTCCTCCTTGAGGAGTGGAGGAACATGGGGAGGCCCCCAGGAGATGGCTTTTCTCCAAGGCGCGGCTGGCTCCTTTCGGGCCTATACGTGG